>NC_081806.1:4735000-5335000 GCF_030704535.1 Vitis vinifera | reverse complement strand
AAAAATATATTAAATCCTTGAATACCATGCATGAACTAGTATTAAAAGCCATGAAATTTTTTTCAAGATTAAGTTATTCGTATCATAGGATTCATGAATTAACATTAAGAGCCATTAATAGGATAGCTATACTCCTATTCTCAAGACTCTTAATAATTGAATTAATTATATATGTTTATTTGACTTTGCAATTGCAATCATGTACCATAACAAACTACAATCTTGTCTCTTTACATAGTTATATCACATATTTGTCTTTTTATCAAGTTATATTCTATATAAGCTCACATGGTAGGACTGCCTTTGGCATTGGTAACACCCTCATCTTATATGTATGTTTCTTTGTCATAATGAAATATTTTCCAAATTGTATTGGTTAATTTCACAAGAGACACAAATCAACATATTCTCTCCTGCAATAAGAGTTACAGATCCTTCATTAGATGTCTAAAATCCTTCATGATAATTAATATGAACCTTGGGCATCATTGGTTGACAACTTCAAGATCACATTAATCATGCATAAAATTTAGTAACAATCTGCAGGCCTGAAGTCACGAGGAGTTTCTGTAAACTGTGAATAAAACATTCTCTTTTTTCATTAATGGTGGTAAGTTTAAGAGTGTTTTATAGTATTTGTCATCCTACAAATACTCATAATCTTTACTAAGAGTCTTCTACTCTAGGGTTGGGATTTGTTACTCTTATCACATTTCTATCAAAAACTCCATATCACTTTCCTTGCTGTAATCAATTTATTTTTTTGCTGTTCAGTAATCCTTCATCAATCTCCATCTACTTTTGTAACTTTTACAGGGTTAGGTGCTTCTCTTTGGGGCCTCAAAATTCTTGTCCTTTACGCCTTATCAGAAGCTAATATCTATAAAATAAATGTGACGATAAATCTTTTGTGGGCTTAGCCGCATTCGAATGATTGATTTTCTGAATTCGACTAAGGGTTAGAGTGTCAACTTCGTGTACACTTCATAGCATGACACTATGATTAATGCAATTAAATTTGTTGAGTTTAGATTGAAGATGGTATTGCATTATATATGCATGGGCAAAGTGTTAGTGAACTTAATACAACTTCCTTATTTATGGAGAAACTTTATTAGTTATAAATGTGGTCCTCTTCATTTTAATTATAATAAATAAAATTTTTTAATGAAAACAAGGGAGTATAAAATGGTGGACATCTTGTGGCAAAAAGGCTGGGAAAAGGGTTTGGGTGCTAACTTGGCTATTAGAGAGTTTCAGGGAAGCCCTTCGAAAGGTATTTCCTAGGAATTCTAGGATTCTAGCAATCAAACTTGTAGGAGATAGTTCCAGAGTTTGTTTATGGGAACATTTATGGTGTGAAGATCAAACTCTTAAACTTGAGTTTCCTTACCTACCTAATGTCTTTCATCCTAGGTAAGCCCATGTCATAGACTTTTTTAATCCATCTAGCAGGTACTGTTGTTGGAACCTGGTTTTCATTAGTCTGCAAGGGAGGAGGGTGAATAGGATAGAAGAAGATAGGATAATTGGATAGAGTTAAGAGTGGTAAGTTTTCTTTCAAAGCCCTTTACATTATCTTGGAGTCGAGAAATTCAATATCTTCCCGATAGGTGTTACATGGAATTCATGAGTACCGCCAAAGGCTAGTTTCTTTTCTTAGGAGGCCACGTGGGGAAAAATATTAACTTTGGATCAACTTCAAAGAAGAGGGTGCTCTTTGGCAAACAAAAGTTTTCTTTGTCAAAACCAAGAAGAATCCATTGGCAACATCCTTATTCTATATGTCAAGACAAGGGTTTTATTGTTGTTGTTGTTTTCCCTTTTTGGTGTCTCATGGGTGTTATCTTTTTCGGTTTGAGAAACCCTCTTAAGATGGCATGACCTTTTTGTGGGAAATGAAAGAAAAAAGGCATGGCAAGTGGATCCCTTATGCATTTTTTGGATGCTTTGAAAGGAAAGGAACAGAAAATCGTTTGAAATCGAGGAGAATTCTAACTAAAGGCTGAAATACACTTTTCTTTGTAATCTTTGGTCATGGACTAAGATGTTTATAGATGATGGCCTTTCTCTTTGATTGACTGTGTTGATTGGTTGGGTTCTTATTGAGGGTGGGCGTAGTTTTTTGTAGCCTTCTATTCTTTTGGTTGTGCCTTTGTGTGATTCTTGTATACTTTTTGTGTACTTTGGTGCACTTCTTTTGGCTTCTTTCATATAATACTCTCTTGACTTATCAGAAAAAAAAAAAAAAAACTACTTTTAACCTAGCTATCAAACAATCCTTATAATAATCTCATACTAGGTTATAATAGTTCCACTCAAAGAATCTCAAGTAAACAATATACTACTTCATGGTGCTTTATATTGAAACTATTGTTAATCTACATTTGAACTATTTAATTTAAAATTGATTCTCTAATTTAGGAATTCCATATTGTGGTTTGATTTAGTGTTCCCTCCACATTTTCCTTTTTATATATTTGCAATTATAGCTCCTTTTCAATTTTTCTTTTTTGAAATCCATATGAGCACATCTTCACTTTACATAAGGATTAGACTGATTGGCTATTCGGTACTTGGTAATTTTCTTCCCCTGTTAGTAATATGTGTTTACATCTCATATTCTTCATTTGTTGGTAGGGCATTTATTGGAAAATTGAATTTCATCGTGGAGGTCAAAAGCTAATTATTCCTGTAAGTGTAATGTTATCCTTTCACTTTCATGGAATTTCATTTATTTTAGGCGTACCTAATATAGTACATAAATTTTCTCCTGATTGATGACTTTGGGAAGCTTTTCTTTCATAATTCTATCAGTCCACCAAGGGAGCTCAAAATTCCATTATGTTTGCTTTCTTCATTCCAAAAGGTTTGGTAAACTATGAAAATAATCAAATTGGAAGCATCCATTGGGAGGCCCTCTTATGCTCAAGTGACCCAAACATAAGTTATGATCTTAGTTATACAAAACATAACCTGTGCAGTGCTCACAAAGCATGGGAGCAATGAGGAAAGTAATTGAAATGGTCTTCAATCCCTTAGAATAGGAATCATAAGAATGCGTTTAACATACTAGGGGGATTTGAGGCCCAAAAAGAAACAGACTCACTAACTTCCCTGATGATAATATTTTCTGAATCAAAGAGGTTCTCAAAGAAGTGCTTATTTCAGTTCAACCAAACAAACCTAGTGGAATCTAAAGAGAGCACCTCCACTATCCACTCCATGCAATCCTTCATAACAGAGAGAAACATCGACAGAAGAAAGTAGATATGCCCTATGGAGGAGTCCATCTATGTTCACTATGCTGAGGAAGTGGTTCCACCCAGATACAGCAACATCTTTATGGAGAAAAATGTGATGGCACTCCACACACAGTCTCCTCTGTGTTAGAAATCCATTCTTCATTTGGTTGAAGCTATTCTTCAACCCCTCAACTTAATTCCCGAGTTCTATTGTAGTTTTTAATGCCATGTGGTCAACAATTTGTCGTTTTTCATTAGAGCATAATATAACTTGTGATATAAATCCACATATGCATATATATACTATATAGGTAAATTTTTTCTTTGTTTTCTTTTTTGTCCCCATTGGGACTTGAGCCTGGAAACTTCCATAAACCTATCCCAACCCTTTGCTACTTGAGCCAAGCCTCAAGGGCTATTATTATAAAATTTATATCAAGTTCCTTGTGTCGTGGAAGTCATATATATGATCTTTTCTTAGGATAAAATCTTCTTAACAATGAAAAACAAGGTGGATGAAAACATGAGATGTAACTCAGAAAACCTTCTGGAGATTATGCATCTATGAAACAAAAGCTCTGAAAAAAATAAAAATTCATCACCAAGAAAGGACTAAAAAAGAATGTAACATCATTGAAGCAATTATGTAATTCTATTTAAGGCCCTTCTGGCACAAGGTAACTTCTACTGAAATGCCTTTTTCAATAGAGAAAAGGTTGCTATTCAATATATTAAAAAACCTTAAGGTCTGCTTCATCTTCTGCAGAAGTATCTTGCCCTCACCTTCACAAAGAAAAGCTTCTAAACCCCAAGTGTTTTCTACCTTAAAATGCTTTAAAGTGTAACTAACATGCTTTAAACTACTTTCAGATGGCTAAAAAGCTTGCCAAATGGGTCTTTGGTAATGGACTCTGAACAATTGAACTCATGGCATCAATTTGATAGGTTAATGTCTGGATTTAAGCAGATGTTTAACCTTTAGTATCAGGACGGTTTTTTTTTTTCTATCAGAAAAAGAAAAAAAATAATAATAAAAGAAAAACATTGCACCAAAATTAAATTTCAGGGGAAAAAAGAGAAAAAGAAATATGAGAACCATTTCAATTAGAAAATTCATATTAAATTTAGAAAATTCAAATCAAAACATTTTTGTCTTCTCTAAGTTTCAGTCAGATGATTATATGAATGTAGTTTGGTAGAGCTGTTGGAGGAATATAATATAGAACTCAATCCTGTTAATTTTGCTTTGGGTTATGCCTCTGTTGTTTTATTATATTGCTCATTGACTGTTATTTGCAGATTCTGCTTTCCAGGCAATTGGATACTGTGTTTGCAACTGGAGCTTTTATGATTCCAACATCAATTTACTTTTTACTCAAGGTCATCACTGATGCTGAATTCTGATTCTGTTTATTAATTTCAAAATCTCATAACTCTTTTTGTTAGAAGACTCCTTGTCATATAAAATAAGACTATTAATAGGATCTTACTGAAAGGATTTATTTGTTGCTAATTCTTATGAAAATATATTTGTACTCAGTTGAAGCTGAGATCGATTGTCGAACATTACTTGTGGGTAGTGCGGATTCCATCTTTGTTATGATTTGTCAGCTATGTTGTACATGATATGATGCTATTAGGAGGAAGCATTAATGTGCAGAAAATACCTTAATATTTGTATCAAATTTACCCTGAAAGTGGGTGAAATGGAAGATTCTATTCTATCTTTTTTTTATTTATTATTGTTATTATTATTTTCCGTTCCAAGGAGATTTTCCTCATGTCTAGCCTTATTTCCATGTGATGGGAAGAATGTTTGAGGAAAAAAATCCTGCAATTTTGGGTGCCTGATAATCCTACATCTGGCACTGCCATGTTGTTTTCATCTCTATATTCCTCATTTAGCACTGCCTTATCATGTACCGAAGTCACAATTTTCTATGAAGGTGTGTAAATTCAAGGTCCTAGTGTAGCTCTGAACTTCTGAAGTCAAATTTAGTCAATGACATAACTGATAATTTTTTTAATTGCTTTTTATTTTGCATGACATAAAAGTATTACTTGATTGAATTTGGATTAGGCATTTGAGTTGATTTTCTTTCTAGTACAGTTTTTTTTTTGCGTTTTTATCTGATTCTGTATCGATGCTTGCAGAAATTTATTGTCAAACCATACTACCTTAGGCGGGAAAAGCAGAAGAAATTAGAGAATATAGAGAAAACTTCGGTGCAGGTATTGACGTGCCTATGTTTGCCATGGTTGTGGATCGTCTGTGATTGATGTCTGTTGTATTTTTTTTTTTTAATGAAAAAAAAGGAAAAAAAATCTGTTGAAGGAATATAATAATTTGCCTGTCTCATAATTCTAGACAGTTTTCCCTGTGGGGCAATTGCTTGCATGCAGACACATCTAGAAGATGGTCTGTCAGGGAAAAAAGAAACCACTTATAGAAGATACAATGGTTATTTGATGATTCAATTAGTAGGGTGTATCACGTATTTAAGCACAAATATCATCTTTGGCATCAGAATGTGTTAAAATGAATCTACTATTATAGACCTGCTTGGGTTGATTTCTTGGAAATAGAAACAGTTTAAGCTCAATGAGAGCTTCTTCTGTTTGGATAATTTTAGCAAAACTGTGTGAGGCCCTTAGCTTGGGAAGATATGTCATGTTTAGAGGAACTTTCATAATCTCAAGATTACCCCATCAAAATGATGACTTAAGCTTCAGCTTCAAATTTTTGCTCAAATCAGAAGCAAACAAAACATCCTAAAGAAGGCCTATACCTTTATTATCAATAAGCTTCCTTCACATAGCTTTTATTTTCAAATGCTGTTAGATTGTTAATTAGAATAGTTCGTAATTAGGACTCTTTGACTCTTTTTTTTTTTTTAAGTTGCTGAATACTTTTCATATATTACATAATTCCATAATCATGCTCCTTGATAAAGTTCCCCCTGTTCCTGAAAACAAGAATGTCTATATTGACGGAAGGATTTTAGACGAGTAGTTTTCAGGACTTCCTCCCTCAGCTAAGATGCAATTTCATGGATGGGTTGAACATGATTAGCTTTATCTGTTTGGCAACATGAGATAGCTGATGATATGCTATTTGCCTTAACAAATCAAGTTTAAAGCATGGTTGCCACTTGGATGCAATATATTATCTCCCTCACTTGCCACATCTGCAGATGGTTACCACTTGTGGAAACAAAAAATAGATGATGTATGGAATTGGAAAAATGAACTATAGAAATGTGGAAATGCAATAATATTAGTAAAAAAATGATAGTTTTATGAGAGCATATGAATCTCAACAGCTGAGAAAAATTTCTTCTTTTTGGGTAGTAAAATTTTTTACCACATGTGGAGTAGATGCATTACAAAACAGAGCAAGGAAAAGATGAAAAAGGACAACCCCCTTATAGCTCACTGATAGCCCAGACTGTCAAGAGCCTATGGAAGAACACCTCCTATTCCCATAGTTGCAGCCATCCATATATCCAGAGAAAAAAAAAATGAAGAAAGAGAGAAAAGAGAGAAACTTTCATCTTCCGCATCAGAAGATTGATCCCCTAAAATTTCTCCTATTTGGAGCTCTCCACATGCACCAGGCTTCAATAATTGTGTACTATATATATACATGACATGTCAATATATTAGTATATTGTTCTTGTAATAGTATACTTGGGTTCTATATGGATTGCATGCAAGTATATCTGGCCCCCTTTTTTTTTGATAAGTGAAAGTATTGTATTACAGTAAGACGCTAAAATATTGACTTAAGAAATACAAGAAAGAGAGACTCACCCCCTAACAGTTGAAACAAAAAACTGTCCAAACAAAATGTACAAAAAACAATCCTTTCCTCAACGGGAATCCACCCAATCAATGAAATCAATTAGCGTTGACAGACCATCTTTTATAAACAATTTAGACTCCGACCACAGTAAATATACAAAAAATGCTTTCAGATTTTGCAAGGACAGCACACCATCTTCAAAAGCAATCTTGTTCCTGGCCCCTTGGTTATAACAGTTTATGTATGATATAATGAAAATCTGGAGCAGTATTTCTGATTTAACAAACAATTCTTTGATCTGATGATTTTGGATGCCGACTGAATGTCAGAAAATTTGAGTAAGGGAGGGCCCTGGTCATGTATTGTACGTTCCTTTTTTTCCCCAATGGGTTTTCAGATGTGTAGTTCATGTGTGTTATTCTCATCCAAAAGGCCTATGGTTTTCACATTTTATATATGTTTTTGCAGGTTCAAGAGGCAAGGGCGGCAGCTGAGAAAGCCCAACAGTTGTTACAAAATGTAGCCAATAGGAAGAGAAATAGACAGTTAGAAACAGGTGGACTTGTCATTACCAAAGCAGTTTATGGTAATCGGAAAGCTTTGAATGAACCAGGAGAAGGAGATGATCAATTAGCTTCACAAGTTGTTGATGTCACTTTGCCCTTAAATTTTTTGGTTAATGATTCTGGGCAACTCAAGGTATGTTTCTTTCATGTTCTCTTTTGGACTGAGTATGTATATATATATATATATATATATATATGCCCATTAAATAAATTGATTATTTCATGCTTCATAGCTTTATAAGCAAAGGCTTTGTTTGATTCAGTCACAAGCTTCGGCTGTTCACAGAATTTTTTAAAAGCCTGCATGTGCATGTAATCACATATATTTGCTATCTGCATTAGCATGTAGACATGTGAGATGCTGTACAAGAAAAAAAAAAGACGGGAGGAAAAAACAAATGAAAGGTGAAAAATTTTGTTAGGGGGTTCCTGTTATCCCAAATCCCGTTTTAAATGCTTAACAGCTTCAAGAGATTACTTAGCCATTTTCTAAAAAATATATCCTAAGATGTATACATTATGTAATCAATCACCTTCAATACGGCTTGTAATTACCATGTTACTCTTATATGTTTTACATACTTACAATCTTCCTAAATATTTTAGATAATGGACCCTTGAATTTAATAAATAGCAATAGCTCTCAGGTTGGTCTAAAAAGGAAATTCTAGTATGCTGTTGATGGCAGTTATATTTTTATCACTCTGTAGATTGTTGTAGAGCTGAACCTTTATGTCAAACTAAACTCAGGCCAAGTGTAAAAGTGAACTCGCCATTCATTGCAACCCATAATGCAAGGCAATGTATTTACTTCTCTGTTGTTGCAGCTTCACGAGGGTGTAAAGAAATCGGGCATTATGGGCTTCTGTGATCCATGTCCAGGAGAACCCAAGCAGTTGTATGTGGAGTACACTTATGGTGGCGATAGATATGAGGTATTGCAATTTCCTCTTTTGTTTTCCTACATGAACATTCGGATGGTAGTTTAAATCTTGTATTGCCTAATTTCAAACAGGTGATAGTTGATGATTATGAGGAGTTGCTAATACCCCAGAGATCACATAGAGCCTGAAAGTCATCCAAGATGCTTATGTTCTTGGAACAGGTCCCAGTTGAGATTAAAAGCTATTACTAAAACTTCTTCTTTGGTCACCTCCTGCAATTTTGCATGCTATGCCATGCCCTTGAGGTATCATGGCTCATAGTTTCACTTTTTAATGTCATTTTCATTTTTGGGACGGTGTATTGAATAAGAGGGTTAATCGCATTTATGGTGCAGCTTACTGTGATAAAAGGTTTTATTAAAGCTGTGTCCATAGAACCATTGTAGTCCCAATTACATTGTCAGATGTTCTACAATTGGGGGGCTGATTTCAGTTTCTCATTTGCCTCTATAAAACAGGCACAATAGAAATCCACATTTTAAGGAATGCATTGCTGAGTATGATTTTAAAGCCCCAATATGTTACTAATAACTATAAGCAGTCAATGAGGTCATTGAAGAAAATGAAAACACACATCAAAAGAATCCAAGGAAATCTCATTCTCCCATGAGTATTGTTAAATCAGAAGTTGACAAAATCACCAAAAGTCATCAAATGAAGCTGCCCAATAAAACAGGATGAATTTGAATTAGAAAGATTGAACCCCACTTTATGCGGAAGCAGAATAATCTCATTAATCACTTGAGCACACATGAGATTGCTCATCAGAGCACAGCTGCAGCGCTGCAGCGATGGGTAGCAGCCGAGGTAATTGTGGTGTGTACAAGTAACACGATCAGCTTGGGCACTAGAAGCTTGATGCATATTATGACAGAGTATGTTTAACAATGAGTTCCCCACTGGATGGATCAAAGGATGCTTCAATTTCTGTGGAAAAACATCCACTAGTACTTTCTGAGCCATGGAATCCGACTGATATGGGCTTGGAAAGAAGCTTCACTCCTTGCTTCCAATATCTGTGGACTGAACCCATATAGAACAAGGTGAGTTAAAACAAGAAACAAACCTCTTTGCAGGTCTCTACACTGATCCTTAAGGACGGGAAAGAAAATTCTTTTGCAAATGCACCTTAGCATAAAATTAAGGCATACCTGGCCCAGTAGGTAATACAGTGCAGTTCTCGGCATCCATCACCCAATCAATCCAAAGCACGAATCCATGGCATATCCCAGTCTCAGTAAATTCAACCTGCAGGTGGAAGTAGCATTATTATTAGTGATAGAACTACAGAGATAGTTATGTTGATTCTAGAGACACTGAGAATGAATATGCAAATAGATCCTCGAGTTTGCATCATCTATATCTAAGACTAGAGAAGAATGTAGATGCTGATAAACAAAGGAAAGGGAAAATAAAAAGAAGGGTTAAACTTGTCTATAAATAAAGGAAAGGGAGAATAAATTTAGCAGATTCATAGCCTCTACATCCTCCTAGTTTCCCAGATTTCACATCTAAATGCAATCAGTATCACCAAATAGCCAAATTACAACAAGCATATCCAAATATCATTGCCAATTTCCTCAGTATGCACATACCATGGCTTTCCCAGAACAAGGATTTATTGGTTTGGAGAAATCAAATTCCATGACTGTGAGAATTTCACTGAGTTCCTGAAACGGGTCCAATGCAGTTGTATTACTGAAGGTGATAGAAGCCATCCATGACAAAATCTAATTTTGTTTTCTTCTACCCTAAAGGCACCTTGTCTTTTAAAAAACATAATACCATGTAAATTAGATACCTTAATCTCCCCACACTGCCAGACAAAATAAGGCAGACAAGGACCTTCTTGAGCTTCAGGCAAATCACCACATGCCCCTAAGGTGGCATTTACAACTGAATGGTCCAAACCCTCAATCTTGTTTAGGCATCTGCGACTGTTCCAAAGATCCTGCATAAAAAGATTTGCAATGCCTAAAATATAACATGGAATAGTCACATACTTGGTTCCAAGTTCAAACCATTGGATACAAAAACACTTACAGGGAGAGACATGGCACAAGCCCTCAGAATTCCTTTACAAGGCATTATTACTACATCTTCAGATAGGACAGAATTAAGCATAGTCCGTTCCTTCCTTTAACCCATTTCAAAACAAGAAAAGCAGTTAGGTAAATTGCCTGACCTGAACACACAATACAAATCAAGAATTAAGTGTAATACTGCCTATCTGTACCTACAATGGACCACTTATACAGAACACTGGTCAATGATCATCATATAAGTTAATAGCAATGATGATAATGCGAATAAACTCTCAGCAAGGCAGCTGGTTCTTAACATGTCACGATAAAGTAATTCACAATACAGGACTACTAAATTAATATTTTTTTCCTCTTGCTTACTTATCAAAAAAAAAAAAAAAACACGAGTACTAAAATATCTAAAGTACATATTTGAAGGCACTAGATAAAAGAAACCCACAGTGCCAGCCAACTTTAGAACCTACTTGAACTCACTTAGAAAACGATGTTCTATCTCCTAGTGGTATTTTGAACTAATCTTACTTGTACTGAGATCTAAAAATGAAAAAGCACATGTGTGTGAACTGATGTGAGCAAATACTTTAATAGGCAATTTACTCATTCATGCGGCTTTGTCACAACACTTCTATCATGACCTGACAATAGACTAGGATGAAATAGATGGAGGTCTAGTGATATACTTGAGGAGAATGCATCTATTACTCAGTAATCTACTGAAATTGAAATTCATTGCTAAAATCAAGAAATCCTGAAAATGAGTAATGATTGTACTATTTACCAAAACCGCAGGTTCTGCCATGGAAGCATGCCTTCATTTCCATAATAGAAAGGTTCTCCGATCAATAGGTCAACCTAAAGAAAGAACAGGAAAACACACTGCTTGAATTCAATTTGTAGCTGGTTGGCAGGAGCTTGAAATATTTATATAAAATACTCAAGGAAAAGAGGAATAATATTTGACCGTTGGGTACTTATCAAAAAAAAAAAATATTTGACCAGTTGGGCAATTGCAGCTCAAAATACTATGCAGCTGCATATCACCAGAGACTTTAGGTATTGGATATCCTGCAACTTAACTTTTTAATGAAAATATCACCACCAGAACAATTTTGAAGAAAAACATCACGAATTCACATTGCAAAAGAAAATAGAATTTTAAAAGTTCAAAATCCTGGTACACAAGCTGAATCGGGGATGAATTACCTTTTTCTGACGAGTATCTAGAGTAGTCAAGCATGTTTTCCAGTTCTGAAGAACTTCTACACGATCCATGGAGAAACCATTTACATCAGCAACAGCTTGCAAATATTGGGTACCCTTGTCTCGTAACCCTGGAAATAATGATATTACATGTGATGTTCTTGAAAGATGAGCAATGAGAATTGCCAGGAAAATACTGTCATCTGTAACAACACATAAGGAGATCACTTTTCCCTGCAACTGCAAGGAAAACAGCTCATATTAATGAATTAAAAATGCCATGACAAATAAAATAAGAGGGTGAAATAAATAATTATGTATTTTACAAAAATAAAATAAAAAAATAGAGTTCAGATAGTTTTGAGTTTCAATATAATGCAAGAGACCAACAGCAGTTCCTCAATGAGGTGAGTGAACAAGATTCAAAACTGTTGTAAGAGGGATACAAGACAGGATATGAGTAGGGGTATATACAACTTTAAGATATCTTCATTTTCCATTTTATTTCCAAAATGGCAGAACAAAATTTGTCTTGCCTGCTTTAGAAGGCAAAGAAGAGAAGATGCACATGATGATTCAAAATATCAGTATTGAAGGAAATAGAAAGGGTCCACAACTACAAGACATCTCAATAGCCTTCAAAAACTCTAGCATAGGACCACACAACAACAAAAGAATAGCTCTACTTAAATAATTATAATACATGAAAAGAGGCATTAAAAAATTGAACATCGAAAGAATAATTGCACACAAAACCAATGGTCTTTCTTTGGAAATAATAATAATAATAACAATAATAATAATCATAATTTCTTTTTTTGAAAAAAAAAAAGGAGAAAGAAAACAAAAACAGACTTGGCTTGGAATTATTATGCATTCTAGCAGCAACAAGTACCAGTATAACACATAAAAATAAATTTATTGAAACAGAAAAATAGTGCAGGGGCCCCAAATCCCATTATTTATTTATCTATTTATTTCTCTAAAATTTCAAATTCTAGGACTTGAGACTAAAGAAGTGCAATCACAAAATAGAGATGCCATGCACATCTTTGAACCTAAAATTATCGTTTGGAATTCAACAGAATCAGATCATCCAATCACTGTAAACTGTGAACCCAAAACTAGTCTTCCATTTGGAAACTTAATACGTCTCTGCGACAAAATCACCCATCACAAAAATGTAACTTGAAATCACCACCCAGCACATACACTTTCATATTCCAGCAACAAGCTAGTTCATTATAGACAAAAGAAAGCTCTAATTCATTCCCAAATAGAAGTAAGCTCCCATGCTCATATGTAGCTATAATGGCAGAACATGCAGTCAGCCAACTCAGTCAGAGCCTCACACAACTGTGCATATAATAAATATTGTGTTTGTTCACTTGATCCATTGTGATAAGTCTCAATAGATGCTACCAAGACCCATCTTCTGACAGAATTCTATAAAAGCAAGTATATTCAAGGACTGAACTGTTTATGTACCAGGTTATACTAAACAAGATTCTGATGGTGGGTTACTTAATTCATATGCATTATTTTATTCACTAGGACATGTTCTAGGTGAATAGGTTTAAGGGAAACTCTAACTAATTATTTCCTTCAGAGAAGTCAATAAGTAATTTGATAGATAGTCTGTTTTCTTACCATCCACTTCATACAGTTTGAGCCAAAGCCTAAAGGTGATAACCCAATAGGTTATGATATTTATATATTCATTTTTGTGGGCAAGCTAGTTTAAGGACATTAAGCAGCCAATGACAGATTGCAAAGTTGGCTGACATATAATAGTCAGACATTTGATAATTATTTTATTAGCAAGCCAGGATTGAGTGCAGCAAAGAAAGAATATCAGACCAACAAACACAAAAAGAGTTTTTTTGTCATGGGCACATCTTAAGTGGAAAGCAGTTTTACATAATTACCAAAAAAAAAAAAAACATGCTAAAGCTTAGTTTTCTGCATCAGGATTTTCTGGCTATTGTTCATATGTGTGCGTGCGCACACGTACATGAGAGAGAGAGAGAAAGAGAGATCTTACAGTATTTTTAATGGCTGTCAACATGGAAAGCCTCCATTCACTGTCTCCATAAATTGCAACTCTTTCTGGTGATAGGATCAGTTGAGAATCTCTAGCAAATAAATCATGCTGTCCTATTTCTGTTCTTGACAATTGAGTCTTGAGATTATAGGAGATGCTAATATCAGTATGAATTGCATGTAAATGCACCTCTTCATGTTTGGACACATATATACCTTTCCCTGGAATGAACCAAACACATTGTTTCCAATGGTCACACCAATCCCCAGCACCTAATAAGACATCAAACCAACAAATTCTATTATTATGTGAGCACAAAACTCTATAGTTTATATGAAGGAACTCAAAAGATGATCTCTACTTGGTTCAACATTTACTAAGAGCGGCTCAAAAATTGAGACTCACATACAAGTGCATTTGTCCATTGTTATGTGTTTGGAAGCAACATCAAGGGAAATTACTTTCCAAGTGGATTTTTATTGCAAAACATTATAATAAACTTCTAGATCAGGATCTAGTTAAAGAACTGGTTTTAACTTTGCCATCAACGTGATTCATATAAGAGACAGGTTCCCCCTGTTGTGTGATAAAAGTTAAAACCTTTGTTGCACAGATGGAAAAAGTTGTGCTTCATTGCATTATTGCGATAGCACTAGAATTCAATTTTCACCCACCTGTCTTTTCCAGTGTTGGAACTAAAAATAAATCTTAAGTAAACCATTAAAAGGCATTCTACTGGTCATTTGAAATCATTCTTTCTTTTAGTTGCTTCCAGAAGCACCTTAAGTAAGTGATTACATGAACATGATACACCACTACTCACTGGAAAATGGTGTTTGTGATTTGTTTATGTTGAATGGAACACTTATCCATTTTGGAGCAGTGGAGTAAAAGATCGTCCCCTCACAATCAAGCTGTAGAATCCACCTGAACAAAAACCGAAAATACTGCCATAAGAGTCCCTATAAAAAAATAATGAAATGAAATGATGACTACAGCAGAAAAATGTTTACCATGAGACAACAGCATGAACACTGCCATTGTCAATTGCCTTTATGTGTAGTTCAGTTTCCTCATGACTGTCTGGCCGTTTCGAAAAGTCAAATTCAAAAATTTTGAAGGGTTCTGACAGCTGGATAAATATTAAATTGAGTAGGAACTAAACAGCTTGTCTTTTCTAACTTTGTAGAGAAGTATGTAATGCCAGTACCAGTTTTATTTCTTCTTTTATTGCATCACAGTGCATAGCATATTGTTGCTGCTTGATGGATAAAATAGTCTCCTGGCCAGCTGGAACAAGACAAACGTTGTCTAAAGCTTTCGCTTCATTATTATATAAATCATGCAGCTTCCACAAAAACTTGCTTTCAACCAGCTGCAGGGGAAAAAATGCACTAGTGAGTCTCAAATTAATTAGACCAGTTCTTTCTCAACCTTGAGAGAGGGAAAATGTCTAAACACTTCAAAAAATGCATGGTCAAGCACCTGGCCATAAGTAGTTGCTCGGTATGGCACGGTTTTTGCATTTTCCACTAATAGCATGTCATGTGCATGTTGTAAAGTCGGTATAAGCCCTTCCCCCAGCAACTCTGAGTCTAGTATCTCACTAACCTGCATTAAGATTTCAAAGTGCTTTATAAATTTGAAAACAATGAATCGACGTCCAGTGATGTATGCAGTATGCCTGACCACCAAATTAACTGATCAAAGCAAAACACTACATCAGAATTAGCATGCAAAAACAGACAAAAATGTGGACTTCTGGTGCTATCAGTGGCAGAGAGTCACCCTGAAAAGTAGGGACATGGATTAATAACTAGGCTAAATTTGTCCTTTTTATTGAATCTTGCCCCCAATGAAATAAACTTCTTATATTTTGTGCCTGCCCCACCCCCTCCCCCTCCCCCTCCCCCTCTTCAGCATCCTTAAGGTTGACACATAGTTAAAATGCATGACAACACGCATTACACGCCCATGGCAACTAGTCCAATTACAGTTAACATACCAAAGGGGAAGATTTAACAAAATATTCCTGGCCCAACTACATTAGCCTAGGATAGGTTACCGATGGATAGCAAGACTATGTAGAATGCAGCTGGTTTTATATGTTTTATTAGAATGACCCCTATCACAAGCTCAAAGCATGGAATTTAAGCATCTTAGCTTCTGTTGCAATGTCAGTGTCAAGTTTATGCAGGCAAAGTCATCATGCCAATCATCTAAAATGAGGCCAGTTGCCATTACAGGTCATTATCACACCCAAGAATGACCAAACTGGCACTAGATATTGGGCTTTCTGGTTTACCATAAGTTTTACTTCTATAAGTAAACTCATTTACCAATTATTAGTATGTTCTCTGAAACGGCCTTTTCCAATGCAATAGAGCATGTTGCAAAAGATTAGAGAACATCGACTACTCCAGTATCAATTCTGAATGCTGACCCAAGAATCCAAGCATAACAGTTAGTGAAATTATAAATCAGATCCAATGCTAGTTACAGGAGGTTCTCATACAAAGTTACACATAGGAAGAGAGTATGAACAAGTGCTCAACCTTAGGTGATTGAATCATGTTTCTTTCTATTTTAGGTGATTGAATCATGTTTCTTACTTCTTTATATCAATTATCAAGAGCGCAAAGAGTATATTACATTTTTTGTATTTCTTAAGAAGCAGTTTTAGATGACATGAAAGCAATAAGGAAAAATTTTGCCCTCCTTGCTTTACATTCTTTGTGCAATACACATTTTTCCTAGTAAAGTTCCAGTTTTTACAAACCCTCCCATCCCTTGCGATTGCTCCTACTATGTGGGTAGTATCGCTTGTCACCTGTCTCATTCACAGCATAAATTTTCTTACATGCTCAGATAAATTGCAGAACAAACTCAAAAATTAATGTGGGCTGCAAATCCAAAAACAGTATACTCACTAGCACATCTGCCCGTGAAGTGATATCCACGCCAATATTAAGTTCATCAGAGCGTTTGTTAATAACATTTATTTTCCTTCCCATACCATTGAGGTGCAGAACCTTCCGCATCAACTTCACCATTGGAAGGTAAGACTCACATGCTGTTACCATTCCCTCAGTTCTAGGACACGCCACTGAGTCACCAGAGCCCATTGCCCTTGCAGCCATCATTGATAACAAGCCAGTTCCAGCACTGCACAATAATAATTGAATTGCGACCAATAAGAAAGAAACCACACAGATTCAATTACCCAGAAGGGCAGAGTCTCCAATGTCAATAATCTAATGAGACAAACCACACACAGGATTATGCAAAGTATATAAGAGGTACCCAATATCAAGAACACGGCAATTTTTGGTAACCGTCTTGTCAATGGCTTCGCGAAAGGCTCTGTTCCTGCGAGAGTCGTTGAGCATGTCAAGATACGACGTCGTAGACAAAAGGGGTTCGGAGGGGTTCTCTGAAACTTGGTCTTCTTCGTCGATGACGACCCACTCCGAGTTGCCGGTGAGTGGATCGAGCTTTAACTGGAAGAGGCGCTGAGCGGAGGAGGAGCTCATTGTTCGTCTGGGTCTGAGTCTGAAGCGAGTGAATGAGTTAGGGATAGAGCGAGTTAATGGATGCCTGAAGAGGAGAGCCATGGAATTTTGGTAAGAGAATTGAGAAGTGAGCAGCGAGACATGGCTAGGGGGTGGAGGAGCGGCGCCGCGCGGCAAGCGAAGGACTCTTGTTGGTTTCGAAACCTTGGCATACGAAAGCCAAAATATGTTTTTAAGAAACACAGAAAATGTTTTTCCTTAATAAAATAAACAAATAAATGATTAATAATAATTTTATATTTATTATTTTATTGCTCCAATATTGATTATTAAAACCTTTTATCTTTTTGTCTATTTTTCATTAAAACCAAATAAAAACTATCATTAGATATAGATTAGAATAAAAATATTAAAAATACAATTAAAATTAATAACTTAAAACTAAATAAATAAAACTAAAATATTAATTTTTGGTGTAAATTAATCTTTTTCTCATTTTTTATTTATTCTTTAAGTATTGTATATTTTTTTTTATAACTAATTCTCTTATTTTTATTTCTCGTTAATTTTTTAAAAAATTTTAAAATTAAAATATTAAAAATATGATTAAAACCAATGATAAAAATATCAATTTTTAATATAATAACTCGATTTTACAAATATACTAAAATATATTGAGAATTATGATAAATATTTTGACACAATATATTTATGATACTATAAATGTTGAAAACTTAATGAAAATATTATAAAAAAAAATCTAAAAAGAAAATGATAGAAGAAGTAATAATATATATTTTAATTTTTTATTTAATAAATCAATGATACAATTTATTATATTTAATAATAATATGGTGAAGGTCCATAAAATATATGAATTTTATAAATTTATATTTGTTACTAAATCATATTAAATATTATTTAACAACAATATTACAACATTGATAATAATATGTCCAATTTAAAAATAAAATTATAATATATAAAATAAAAAAAATGATGATACATATATGATTTTTTTTAATATTTATATTATTTATATTTAATTAATATATAAATAATATCAAAAAACTCATGAAGAAAATTATAATGATAATTTTATATTTTTGGTAATCATTTAAAATAAAATATTTAAAATTATTTTATTTAAAAAAATATTATTTTAATATTAAAATTACAATCTATTTAATGATTATCGAGTTCAATTTGACTTAGCTTAGCTTGATATGTGACAAGTTATTTGATGAAGCATTTTAAATTTAATAAAAAAAAATGTATCATTTTTGAAAATGGCAAAATATTATTTTTAATATTTCATTTTATAATATAAAATTGAATTTAAATATCCATCATGGTTTATATTGAGTTTGTCGTATTTATTTTGGAAGATTTATATGTCGTGAAGGTGTGAGGGGGGCAATAAAACGGTTACTCGGAATCAGCCGCGTGGAATTAGGGCAATGGCTGGAGCATCTTCGCCCTGCATCTTCTGTCAAATTGCCCGCTCTTACACCTCCACCACTCTTCTCCACTCCGTCTGATCTTTCTCTCTGTATCTCCTTCTCCATTCCTCTCTATATATTTGATTGTTTTCTGATGGACTCTTAGGGCGTGCAGGATGACAAGGTGGTTGCATTTCAAGACATCAACCCTTCCGCCTTCAGGTTCTATTTTTTCCTCACCCTTAATTTCGTTTCAATTTTTCCTATGGATATTGATTCTCGTATTTTTTGTGCGTTCTGTTTGGTTCTGCATTGTAGAAAATCGAAAGCTTGGAAACCCGTCCCTCAATTTCTTTTTGTTTTATTATTGAAACAGGGATTTCGAGATTGTAGATTTCATTTGAAATAAAGCATATGATCAAATGCCGTAGATAATCAAAAGCACGAAAACCTGTCCCTCAAAATTCTTTTTGTTTTATTATATGAATAGGGATTTCGAGATTGTAGATTTTCATTTGAAATAGGGCATATGGTCAAATGTCGTAGATAATCAAAAGCATGAAAACCTGTACCTCAAATTCTTTTTATTTTATTATTGAAATAGCGATTTCGAGATTGTATATTTCATTTGAAATAGGGCATATGATCAAATCAGGATTGGTACTTGTGAAATATAATTCAAAACAAATTAAAGGACGACAAAATGATTTCATTTAATGTGGTGGAAGGTTAAGTGTTCCATGGAGTTGCAGAATTTTCAGGTGCAGTTACAAGCCATTCGAACAAATACCATCCTGTCTCCTTTTTGAAATGCCATCACCTTCATCATTGCCCTACTCATTCATTTGTGTTGATAGCTCCCTTCTTTGTATCATTTGATTCCCAGGGGGTGTCAAAATTCACCCATGTGGTTTTCCATTGGTAAACTGACAAATTGGAGTTGGTCAACTTGATAGGCATTACTTGGTAATTCCTGTGGAGCACATCGCAACTGTTAAAGACCTCCAGAGGAGAGCTGAAGATTATTCGTTAGGTAAAAGAAATCTTAATGAAAGGGATTAATGTGTAGTGCAAACCCTTCAGAGTGTTCTCCTTGATTTTTGCTCTTCTTTTATTTCCTATGGCTAATCTTCATTTTCTATATCTTCTCTAGTTGGTCACATGTTAAATGTGGGGCAAACCCTACTACACAGAGATGCACCTCATTCCATGGAGTACAGGTATTTGTTTCTGTACATGAAGAAATGTGTCTTAATTTTCAATACCCTCAAATTGCAGCTTTTCTATGTGCAACCTTAGATTGATCCAGAGAAGCTACTCTAGACTTCAGTTACCACCATTAGCTGTTGGAGTGTCCAAGAGCCATGTATTATTGAAAAGTATGTAATATTAACAATCTTGGTAGACAGTGGGACTATCCTTGGTGGTTCTCTTTATTCACTTCAACTGGATGCTTTGTTCCTATTTTATTTGTTTCTTTATGCTTATATATATGTTTTGCAAGTGCAAAGTATGAGATGTTTTGTTTTTAAGTTTCATTTTCATTTTTCAATGGGTAACTGCCAACATGCATGCATTCAAATGCATTTCAGAAGTGATCCTTTAGGTATTTGATTGGCATTGCTCTGTAATGAGTGTAAAATATATATAATGGATGAAGTCAATTAACATGAAGGTAAAAAAATTTACGGAAAAATAGAGAGAAAGGGTATGTTTGGTTCTTGGAAAATTTGAAGAAAAATGCAAGGAAAGGAAAATAAAAAGAAAAAGTAGTAGGAAAGAAAAAGTGAAGGAAAATGAAAATTAGATTCAAAGTTAATAAAGTATTTTTATATGCTATTTTAAACTCATTCATTTTATTTTAACTCTTTTATATAAAGATTAAAATATTGTAAAAACTCAAATTTCTAATTAATTTAATTTCTTTTGTATTTTCCATTGTAAAACTAAATATGAAAAAATCATGTTCTTTAACATTTTCTTTCTTAGTACTTTTGTGGAACCAAACATATTAGAATGAAATTAGGCATGTGGAATAAATTTAAAACTAAGTTATGGACATAACAATGCAAAACTTGAGTTTTTTTTTTTTTTTTTTTTAATTTATTATTTATGTATTTCTATTATTTTATAAATTAATGTTTTGTATATAAATTTGGAATTATTGACAAAAATTTCATCTAATCTTCTTGTGTCCCTTTTGCCAGCTTTGGCTTTCATCGGCCTCCATTTAACAGTGTTAACCATCTGCACCTCCATTGTTTGGCACTTCCTTTCACACCTAGGTAGGTCATTGGTTGTTGACTGTTGTTATGTGCTTGAATATTTTAGTTTTTATCATGGCTTTAATTCTGAAAGAGCTTAAACAGATGGAAACGTGTAAAATACTTGTCTTTGGGACCGTTGGGTGGATTCATTGAAGCTGAGAAGTTGTTGGAGAAGATAAAGCCATACCCCGATCTCTAAAGTGTGACCGTATTCAATTACCTGTCATTTAGTTTATCTTCTGTTTTGTTTATTGATTTTCAATTGTAAGTTCTCATACAAACGGTTCTCACTTTGCAAATAAGTTTATATAAATTTTGTAGCCTATCAAAATAATAATAATGATAATAATAATAATAATAATGTGATGAATTTCTCTGTCTTTCATGCCAATCAGGTATATAGGATGCTTCTCACCAAGAAATCTGTATTGAAGATGCTTCAAAATTCTGATTGGATGATCTATTATCCCTATTGATGATACTTGTGTTTCAGGTAACCATGTTGATGGTAGTGATGGCTGCTATATAATGCATCTCAGGGATACCAGGATCATTGCTTTTGCAAGAGAGTATACCAGCCAAAATTTGGCTCCCTGTCTTATGACTCATGGGCCAGGTTGGGAAACTGATCATATTTGATTGATCCAACAAAGGGGTGTGGATGGGTTTTTGGGGCACTGAAAAGAAACTATACAATTTTTCTGGAATTTTAGAAGTATTTTTTAAAGAAAAAAATAATCTTTGGTTGTTGTGTATTTTGGAAGTTCAGACAGGTTCATCAACAGTTACCCTGCATTTGATTTGTGGATGAATTCCATGTTACTTGTGCAAAAGTAGACAATGAGGTGATTGCTCTGTATCAGCATGTCATTTAATTGGCTCAATTCTTGGCCAAGATGGCCTTGCTGACTTCCCTCAAATGGTGATGATAAATCCTAGAATTTTTGCTATGTGAATTAGTTATTTCGATCAAAATGCGTGCTATGTGAGTATCCAGTTAAGGAAAGGTGAAAAGGGATTTTCAGATCTTGTTGCTATTATGTGCTAATTAAATAAGAAAAGTAGAGGAGGAGAGAGAGAGAGAGAGAGGGAGGGAGGTGAGGATAACTCCTAGAAATTTTTGCGTTGTGAATCATTTTTTTTTTCTGGTCAAAATGTGTGCTATCTGAGTAACCACTAACCGGTTAAGGAAAAGTGAAAAGGGATTTTCAGATCTTGTTGCTGTTAGGTGCTAATTAAATAAGAAAAGTAGAGGGGGAGAGAGACAGAGAGAGAGAGAGGGAGGGAGGGAGGTGAGGATAACTCCTAGAAATTTTTGCGTTGTGAATCATTTTTTTTTTTTCTGGTCAAAATGTGTGCTATCTGAGTAACCACTAACCCGGTTAAGGAAAAGTGAAAAGGGATTTTCAGATCTTGTTGCTATTATGCTTATTAAAAATGAAAAGGAGAGAGATTTTGTTGCTATAATGTGGTTTTTCCTTTTTTAACTTTCTGTTGCCTTTTTTTTGAATGTTATAATTCCTTCTTACTTTGTTTGGCAACTGATATGAAAATTGGCAGGCCACAGGTCTTGGAATGTGGTATTGCCTGTTGCAACTGCAAAGTGCTAGCTCCTATGTTTCATTCAGACCAAGGTATAAATTTCATCTTGGATCATTTTATATTAAAATTTCTAGTTAGATAATGTAATTCATCTGTTCAAATATCTACTTAAGCATTCAATTAAAGCTGTTCTCAGTTACCTATAACATAATTCATTGATAGGATCCATTGCATTGTCATTTTTAATGTGTTTGTTTTAGTTACGTCCATGGTCTGCACTTTGGAATTACTTATTATATGGCTGTAGAAAAACTTAAGAGTTTAATTACTTGAACCAGAATTTTAAAAAACCTTTAATAAAAATATGTTAGCTTGGATGTCTTTGCATTGTAGATGTAAAATCACTGTTATAATGCTAGTGGTGCATACTTCATATCAATCTGGTTCATCTATGTTAGGCCCATATATTAGTTCAGCTAAAAGATAAGTCTCTATTCAAGAGTCTTCGCTGCTTGATGAGTAAATTCTTCTAGGCAGCCAGCTGTTTGAGTAGAAATCCTTTGTGGTCAATGGGGAAGAACATCCAACTATGTTGTCAGCTGTTCCTCATAATTTCCATCAGTCTGTCCCCTTTAGAAGTCTCACAAATTTATTATCCTACTCACACGATGATTCTAGTGGGACATATTGGTTCTTTGGTGCAAAATTATCATAACTTTTTCAGCTCTGAACATAAATGATAAGAATTTTCATCATGTTAACCAGCATTAAAATAATTTTTTTCCACTATTGAGGTCGCTAGATGCACTGTGATTATTTCATTTTATTTCCATGGCATTTAAAATAACAAATCTCTCTCTTCTGAGGTAAGCACTGTGATATGGAATTATGCTTGGATTGGAAAATGATACAGTAACAACATTGTCGGGAAAAAGCATCTTTTAATACAATCAACTACTGACATTTGCCAAAATTCAAAATATTGGTAAAACCCTGAAGTCACTTTTCCTCCATGTGGACTGGCACTGACTCATTACCATGTTCAGCTAAAGTTAAAATAATCTTTAGTCATAAATATCTCAGACCATAGTGTAAGGCAGTGGTATATATGTGGTTTTGGTGTTAGCTTTATTTAGGAAATAAAATGTTCTTGATTGACCTTATTTTGGTGCATTGGGTTGGGAAAAGGTTGGTTGTTTGTATCTGAGCTAATATCTTTGGGGAGACAATGGCTTATAAGGTTTTAGACCCATCTGGTGAGGGCCATAGAAGCCAGCAATGGCATATGCCTAATTTTTCTTGAAGTGGCAGGCATGCTGGATTGCATCATAATGCCATAACTTTGTCGGGGAAATTCCTATCTGTAATGGTGAACCACTGCAATTGGATGTTTGGTCTTATGTGGAGGATTAGATCTGACTAGGTTGTGATGATGAGCCACAGAAGATACTGGATCTTTGGTCTTATATGGAGTGTTTGTTCTGGGCAAGCTGGCGATGATGACCAACAGCAGATGTTGGATCTTAGGTTTTCTTTAAGAGGGTTGGGTCTGACTAAGATAGACATAATAAACTTTGCTGTGTCAAGTGATAGGATTGTATCTCTTAGAAGACCTGCTCCTTCCCATCTAGATATGGATTTATGATCTAGAAGTCGATCCAAGGTGTTCTAGACCCAATGAGCTCTTACGGCTTTAAAATGTGTCTACCTTGTTGAGGGGAACTCACTACATCTATAATGTAAATAACTTCCTTTTCTCTCACCCCTCTTATGGACATAATATCACATTCACCTATGATGTTGTGTCCCAAGGATTTCACAACCAATCCAATATGGCCTGTCACATTCGCCCCATATGGACACAACATCATCGTTGTGTGACTTGTGTCCTACAACATCATAGGGCTAGACATACAGGGTCTCACACTTAGATCGAGGATCGACTCTTTGTCATTTATAATGACCCAATTCCTCTTGTTTAGATACTATTTGTTTTGGGCCTACTACATTCTTATGACTTTAAAGCGCGTTAATTTAATTAAAAGAAGCTCATTACATATACAATGTCAAAATTTCCTCCAATCAATGTGAAATATCATAATCTACTTCAAGGATATCATGCAACCAAAAAGTATGAGATGACTTTGAGGCATCATGCAACCAAAAAATAGGAGAGGATACAATTATCATGAATTCTTTACTATGGTGGAATTCTCATCCGTGCTTGCATATTTATGCCAGTGCTGTGTCTTCAGACTTAGCACCGCACTATCCTATTCACATGTATCTTGTGTAATGAGTTCGCAGACAGCTTGCAAAGCTTTTTAAAGAGCCTAGCTTGATAGATTGATCATGTAAACTCAGGCTTACGCTATAAAAGGCGTGCCTTTTAGCTCAGGTTTATGGTATGATGGAATGAGTTGGTTGCATGCTTTGGCTTTGTGACCCAATAACCATCTGTAGTATACAAAAGACTAAGAAGAATTAGCTTTGCCTCTGCCAATCGAGATTGAATAAGAAGAGCAACAATGAGTGGAGGACACTTTTGAGTTACATATGAAAATGATGATGAAAGGATGTTAGTCATAATGCATGAACGTAAAAAGATGTTAAACTAGCCCCCACCTAAATATGGGGTCACTTTGACCGATGAAATGTCACAATACATCCAAACCAGACTTTCCATATGTTCGCCTAATTGCCTTTGTATATCAACCTGTCGGTGGAGTGGATGGAACCGCTGTACCCATAGATTTGCCATACAATTTTGATAATAAGGAGCTACACAGGCTTTATCTATTCGTCTTTTATTAACTCTTATGAGACAGGAGGAGGCATGGCTACATATTCTAAGATGGTGACACCATCCGTTAGGTAGTGCATATAATAACAATTCCATTGTTTGTGGCACTAGACTGTTACTAAAACAATATGGGCGTTTCTTTTGGTACATAAACAAACAATGAGCTCGAGGCACAACCCTTTTTGGGGGGTGTGATCTACCCACAATGTTTGTGTAGACAATCTCCACTAAAGGAAAATCAATTAATAATCTCTCTATGCCACTTTGTTTTAGTCCTTTTCTGGTAGTTTTGTCGTAGGGAATATATATTTATCGCGTGTTCGACCTTTTAGCTAAATAATGCTATTGTCTAACGCTGTGGCTTTAATTGAAAGACATTAAAAATCTTTCAGAATCAGTGTGCCAAATGCGGTAGGGCACCATTCTCGATTCAAATAATTGGACCTACTAAAATAATGCCCTCCTTTGTTTTTTGTTTTATACGTATATATGGTTGGTGACTGACCTTTTATGCAGCTGGCTCTTACATTAGCTTGAGAAAGGCTTAAAGCAATAGGACGTAGACTCCATGAACATTTATTTCTTTAGGTATGGCACCCATGATTCAAATCAAACTATCCAAGCATATCATCTTCCTCTATTATCCACTCTTGAGGGAGATAGGAAACGTTTGGATTGTAGAGAGGAACGACGTCGTTTTCAGTCTCTTGTTGTTTGTGCTTTGGCGGGTGGCAGTGATACAGCTGTGATTCATGGATGAAAGAAAAAAATGGTATACAATGATCAGCTTCTTCGAAAAACTGACGGCTCTGCACTCGGTTTCCTGTAGCCGACAACTGTAATCGCATTTTGTCGTGCTGTGACGTGGCCGTCATGCCCAGCGAGTATGAACCAGTGTCTGGGTCTGCGAGTATGCAGTGCTTACGGTCGGCAGTTCTGGGCCTGGGTCCCTTAGTGGTAGGCAGTGTGGGCTCACGGGAATCTGTAGGATCAAAAAATAGAGTTGGACTTCAAACGGGTCCACCAAATTGGGCCCACAAAGGCCTCCCACTTCAACTGCGTGGCACGAAGTACAAGGGTCTAAGCCCAGATTAATATGCCACGTTTCATGTTATGCGGGCCTTTTTATTGGATTAGCTGGCAAGTGCGAGAGAGGCTACTGGTATATTAAATGTCACAAGTGTCCGCTTCTCTTTGGGCAAATCACTCATGTGCTTCTCAAACGGTGAAAGTTTGTTCCATGACTTGTCTTGCTGGAACCATCTGATCGTAGATGTAACTGTGGCCTTTGTATCACATTAACTCCGGCTGATTCTATATGCTGAAATGGTGGAGGGTTGATGAGGCATTTTAATGGGGGCCAATGGAATTGTTCCGAGTCTCTACCAAGGTACAAATTACTAGGAAAATGGTTCATGAAATTTATACTCAAGGCTCATGTGGGGAAGAGGGGGGACATCAATTTTTCTTGGGACAAACAATAATATTGTCTTTTTGCCATTTTGAATCGGGCTTGCTTTAATAATCCTACTCGACCTTAGTACCTTATTGTTATATGGTAACGTAGTTGTTTCATGGTGACGAGCATTTGCAAGTCAAACATCAGAGGATGAAGTGAATTTAGGATTGATTGTTCTTGTTGACTTTTAAGGAAAAAAGAAAAGAAGAAAAGAAGAAGAAAGGAAATGACAAGTCAGTGCGGTCGAGATGGATGTGTGAATCTTACTTGTTTAATAAATAAGTATAGCATTCATTACTTGGTAGGGTGTTTCAGGAATTCTATATCGGATATGGAGTTCCACTTAATAATGATTGAGAATATCTTAAGGTAATGATAAGTTTTTCATTCTTTTTATTTTTTAAATGGGGAAAAAGGAATTAGTTTAGATGAATTAATTTGAGGAAGGAATAGAGCAGTGAATTGCAAATGCCCGCGTGAGGTAGGCGCGACCTTGGTAGATGAATGGATGGGTCACGTTAGTGAGTTTAACAGGGGATTGGACATGGTTGTTTACCACTTCACTATTTAGCAGCAGAAGCAAAGCATTGGGATAATGCTCGATACTACTCCCCTCAGAAACGTCCTCTCACCTCTCTTTCTCCCATCCTTCCAACAAACAAGGTTCGGGACCCAGAAGCTTCGTCTTTCCCTTCTTTTTAAAATCCTCCTTCGCTTCTCTCCTCTTAAGTCTTAACAAATTCAAACTCTCTCTCTCTCTGCCTCCTATGTAATATATACAATACTCTGTTTTCTGTCAATTTGGTATTCATGGCTTCCTCTTTCTTATTCCTCTTCATGACAATCTTTCTTACACACTATGTTTTTTCTTGTTCAGCCATCGTTCTGCTTCCTCTAACCCACTCTCTCTCTAAATCCCAATTCAACAGTACCCCCCACCTCCTCAAATTCACCTCCGCTCGCTCCGCCACCCGCTTCCACCACCGCCACCGCCAAATTTCTCTCCCACTCTCCCCCGGCAGTGACTACACTCTCTCATTCAACCTCGGCTCCCATCCACCCCAACCCATCTCCCTCTACATGGATACCGGCAGCGACCTTGTCTGGTTTCCCTGTGCCCCCTTCGAGTGTATCCTCTGCGAAGGCAAATATGACACCGCCGCCACCGGCGGCCTTTCCCCTCCCAATATCACCTCCTCAGCGTCGGTGTCCTGCAAGTCCCCTGCTTGCTCCGCAGCTCACACGTCGCTCTCGTCGTCTGACCTCTGTGCCATGGCTCGCTGTCCCTTGGAATTAATCGAGACCTCTGATTGTTCTTCCTTTTCTTGCCCACCTTTCTACTATGCCTACGGCGATGGAAGCCTGGTAGCACGCCTTTATCGCGATAGCTTGTCAATGCCAGCCTCGTCTCCTCTGGTTTTGCATAATTTCACTTTCGGCTGTGCTCACACCGCTCTCGGCGAGCCCGTCGGCGTGGCAGGGTTCGGCCGCGGCGTCCTTTCGCTACCAGCCCAACTCGCTAGTTTCTCTCCCCATCTCGGTAACCAATTCTCCTACTGTCTGGTTTCTCACTCGTTCGATGCCGACCGAGTTCGCCGGCCTAGTCCGCTCATCCTCGGGCGTTACTCCCTCGACGATGAAAAGAAGAAACGAGTTGGACATGACAGAGGAGAGTTCGTATACACAGCCATGCTTGATAACCCGAAGCACCCATACTTCTACTGCGTTGGACTCGAGGGAATCACCGTCGGCAATAGGAAAATCCCGGTACCGGAGATTCTAAAGAGGGTTGATAGAAGAGGTAACGGAGGGATGGTTGTTGACTCTGGCACCACGTTTACCATGCTGCCGGCGGGACTGTACGAATCGTTGGTGACAGAGTTCAATCACCGAATGGGCCGAGTCTACAAGCGAGCCACTCAGATTGAGGAGCGCACCGGACTCGGTCCGTGCTATTACTCAGACGACTCGGCTGCGAAAGTCCCTGCTGTAGCGTTGCATTTTGTTGGAAATTCCACTGTGATCTTACCCAGGAATAATTACTACTACGAATTCTTTGACGGTAGAGATGGACAGAAAAAGAAAAGGAAAGTGGGCTGTTTGATGCTTATGAACGGTGGAGATGAAGCGGAGTCAGGTGGACCCGCAGCGACCTTAGGGAACTATCAGCAACAGGGTTTCGAAGTGGTTTACGATTTGGAGAAGCACAGGGTCGGATTCGCCAGGAGGAAGTGCGCATTGCTATGGGACTCCCTCCAGCAGCGTTAACGTGCGCCGCTTGGTGGGCGGGTGGATGTGCTGCGCTCAGCCTAGGAGGTTTGACTTTTTTGGTCAGGCGTCCGGGGTTGACCGCACGTGGGGCTGTATGTAAACGGGCCGGGTTTTTTGTTTCTTTGCACTCTGCTTTTTGCTTTATGCACTCTGTTCATATTGTACATGTCACCCACCCTAAAGAGTGCATGAAACAAAAATGTAGAGGGCAAACTTGTAAATTTCCCCTCACGTCGAGAATAAAATATCTTTAAAATGTATTATGTAATAGTAAAATATTTTTTATAAAAATATCATTTTGACGGTTTTTATACTACAAAATAATTTCTATAGCGCCAACTGTCATTTTGCTTCATAGGAAAGACGTGATGGTGGGGACCCAGAGTCTTAAAAGAGAGTGAAAAATCGAGGGTTAGGATTTGGTACGGGAGCATGGTTGAGGAATCATCATGATGCGGATGTCGGGAGTAACGTGAGATCTTGATCTCTGATTTGGATGAGGCCCACCTTTGCCAAATTAGGGTAACCTCCTAGGGTTAGCGTACTCCCTCAGCCAAGTAATGAATAAAGTGCTTGTTGAGTCAGACGCATGAGAACACGCTTCTTCTGCCTTCTTCAATTCATCCCCCCTTCTATTTGTTTCTCACTTCACTCTCTGTGTTTGAAATTTTAGGTTCCGTGTATGAAAAGTTAAATTAGGGTTTGGAAAAAGGTTTCATTGTGTTGGTAACTTTTAATGAAGTGCATTTATCACACGTGAAAAAAAAAAAAAGACATTTTAGCCCTCTCACTCTAGAGCACTTTAGTCATAACAGTGCCTCGTGACTAATCATCTTGTAAATTTATATTATCCAATAGAAAATGTATTTGAAATGATGTCAATAACCAAACATGTATGGAAACTGAACCAACTTTAAGAGGCAAAAGCAGCTTTAATAAAAAAAAGCTTATCGCCAATCCTACCACATTAATTATATTTTGTGGTAGGATCAAGGATGATGAGACTGTGAGTGGTGTGGTTAGCTAGCAGTCCTAATCCAAATGTAACGTATTTTGGATTTACCTGGCTCCTAGTTTGTAACACTGATCCCAATGTAGTGAGAGCTGGCATCCAGTACTGGGTCAACTCAATCATCAAGTCCAGCTGTCTCCCCTTCTCTTTTAAGTCAGTCCTTCACTGCCTTTTCATGTCCCACTTAATTATCGTCTCTTTACTTCTTCCTTACTTCATTCCTCTCCATCAACCATACTCGTAGGTGGGTGTTATTTAATATCATAGGGCCCTCTCCATAATATCAAACTTCATTAAATGAATTATTAATTTATTGCTATTTCAAAATATCCACCACCCTCCCCCCTCCCCCTCGTAAAAGCTTCGAGTGTTGTACGGAAAAACGTTATTTTTAAATAAAATAATTTTTATGACTGGATTGGCTTGTCACAAAATTTGAAAAATAATATAAGAAAAAATTTTAAAAAATAAATTTTAAACTAATAAATTATTTTTATTTATTTATTTATTTATTTAAACTCAGTTAACTTATTTTAATTCTTTAATATAAAAATTAAATGATTAAAAATGCATAATTTTTTAATTTATTTTATTGTTTCATAATATAATTAAATATGAGAAAATGACTGATTTTTTTATTTTATTATTATGTTTCGTTCTTCAAATATTTGAACAAAAATATAAGAAAAATAAATAGAAGGGAACTAGAAAGAAAGATAATGTGAAAAAAAAATTAAAATTGGATGTAAAATTAATAAATTATTTTTATATAATATTTTAAATTTATTCTATTTGATTTTATTTTTTAATATAAAAATTAAGTAATTTAAAAATGTATAAAATTTTAATTATATTTAATTTTTTAAAATGTTTTATTCAATGTAAATTTTTTTTAATACTTTCTTGAAACCAAATATTCGTGAGGAAGTAAATAAAAAATTATCTTATTATTTTAAAAATATTTTAGATTATGAAATGTAACCGAATTGTACAGAAAACATGCGTTGTCATTGGACAGTGGGGGTGGGTCCTCCAGAACAATCAAGTAACATCAGCCGTTGATCAGAACATAGACATTGACATGGCCGATGATAACAACGACGCCGCCATGATCTGAAGTCTGAGGCCGTCAATGAGTTTTCAATGTCCGAAGTGTCTGGAGCGCGAGCAGTGCTAGCTGTCAACATACGTGTGCCCCTAGATGATTCCCCACGTTTTTATCTAGTGGTCCGTGCCACACAGGAGTGAGGCCCCCACCGATAAAGACAGAGTATTGTGTGGATGTCAGAGGTACCGTACTCCAGAGTTTTGGATTCACTGCGGAGTGCGGAGTGGTCCATAACTCTGAGTTGTTTTTTACTTTATTTTTTACTTCACATCTGGCGTAGATTGAGTCTCAGAGGCAACCATTCCCACTTTAGGATTTGGCACTGTAGCCCACCCTGGATAGAAGACAAATTGGATGTCACATCCCATCCAATGTAGCCGTTAATGGCATTTGAATTCAAAAATTGTATTATTTTCTGACTCTTTCTATTGCTTTCTCCACTACCTTAATTCTATGGTGTCTAAATTTTTGCCAAATACATCAATAGTACTTACTTGCACCGTACATGATATATCAGGAAAGTTCTTCAGTAAAGTAGAAATCAATTTTTTTTAAAAAAAAAAAACCTTAAATTATTTGAGTGATCTCATATGACTTTGGGTCGGGTTTTGATAATTTATTTGAAAATTAATTAATATTTAACGAGGATAGATTAAATTTTTTATGACTTTGATATTATATTCAATAGATATATTTTAAGAATCATTACTTTGATTATTTTTTATCGGACTTAATAATTATTGCATTTGAGAATGAAAAATTGTAATAATCTATTATATATGGTACAAGTTTCTATGTGTTTAAGTTAAATACTAATTAAATCAATCTAATAGAGTATGATCTAAAACTTGGATACGAATGAGTATAATATATAGTAGGGTGTTGGAGATGTCTATCTCTTCCAAGCCATTCTTAATGTTGAAGAAATGGATTTGTTTCGAAAGATGTGAACAAGGGCAAGAGGGATGAATGAATGAGGATGGCAATCTGATATTGGACATGGGAAGATTCTTGTGGATATCATTGGACCTTAGACCTTTGACCATTGAAATTTGAATATGAAAAGGAAGTGGGTTGTGGACACGTATTGTCTTTACAGGCATGTAGGTAATGGGCGGGCCTTGATTTGTAAGGAAGTGTGAGAGATTGAGATATCTGTGATGGGAGTGTGTCACCTTACAAACTGCTGACATTTTATGGGAGGTGCATTGGATTTCAGATGAATCCATCACCACATCGAGGACATGCAAAGATAGGATTCCTGAGTCCGGAAACCATGTATGCAAAAAGGGTGATAATTCAATTAAGAAATTGTAGATTTTTTTTTCTTTATTTAGGTCAGATTTAATAAAAGAAAAATGGAGAAGTTTTACTAAAATAAAACTCATAAGAGAAATGGTAAAGGACTCTTATCAAAGTAGGGCCTTTGATTTTTCTAAAATAAAAACAATCACACTATTGTTGGTTTGTCATTATCGATCATAACTAGATAGTGACAATCAGATAAAGAAGGTCAATAGTCGTGGATAAAAAATGTTGCATACTCTTCTCCAATTAAGATCATTATGAATTTGTTTGGTAGTAATTTTAGTAAGTATTTTTAATATTTTTAATATTTAAAATTTTTTATCATTTGAGTATTAAAAATGTTAAAAATACTTTTTAAAATCACTTTCAAACACACTTTTAGTATTATTGTTATAGTTTCAAAATATGTAAAATATTGATCATGTTGTGTCTGATAATTAGACTCCATAGAAGACTACTTCTAGATGAACTTTAAAATGAGAGACGATAATCGGTTTGGTTTTCAACTCTAAGGCTATGTTTGGTTCCCGGAAAATGCGAGGGAAAGAAAATACAAAGGAAAAGTAGAAGGAAAGAAAAAGTGAAGGAAAATAAAAAAATAGATTAACAGTTGATAAATTATTTTTTTTGTTACTTCAAACTCATTTTATTTATTTTAACTCATCAATATAAAAATTAAATAATTTATAAATACATAAGTTTTTAATTAATTTTAATTATATTTGATTTTCTTTGATATTTTTTATAGGACAACCAAACATGAGAAAATCATTTTCTTTAGCATTTTTTTTCTTTCCTTTGTACTTTCCGGGAACCAAACATAGCCTAAAGCTAATTTGCATTATATTGCAAAGATGTACTCATTTAGTACACATCTAGCGCACATCAAGAGTGTGTGATTGTTTTATTGACAAAGAGGTTACTAGTGTTGAAATGCACGAAAATGAAGTTTCCATGTCTATGTAGGCTTTGTGCCATGGTTGTTAAAGGGGATGATTTTTGTTTGTGACAATTAAATACATTGACCTACAATCATGTACCATTCCTTCAATCAATCAAAAGCATCATCAATTGGACTTGAGCATAGTTGTTGCTGTTTAAACTAGTGTTGTGGAAAAAAAAAATTAGGCACGGAATTTATTATAAGAAGGCTTCTAGAACCATGTTGAAAGCATTAGGCCCGTTTGTCCATATTTTTTCGATACTTATTTTTAAAAATTGTTTTTAAGTTTTTAAGTTTTAAATTATTATTAAAAATTAATAAATTTTATGTATAAATTATAGTTTAATTTAGAATTTATTTGATTAATAAAAAATTTTGAAACTTTTTAATAAAATTTTCCAACAATTAATTAACTGACTATGATGATACTATGCGAGAAAATAATGAATTTTATTAATTTAATAAAAAAAATGCGTTCTTTATTTTCTAGCTTTGATAAAATGAAACAAAAGCCATTTAATTGGCAAAATTCAAAATTGGGTTCCGGTTCCGGTTAGTTGGGTTCAGAACCGGGAAAAACAGATTCAAATTAGGGTGCTTTACTTTTCGCGGGTTTCTTAGTCATGACTCTTGAAACATTCCAATTCGGGGTTTTCAGCCAAGTATCAAGTATGGCATCCTATACCCAAATCACTCCCTCGAAACTTCTTCTCTTTTGTTGATTCTGATTGCTTCATTGTTTGCCCCACTTTTGGTTTTTCTGAATCTCCCCTTTATTTCATTCTTCTCTCTTGTTATGTCTGATTCACACTTGAAACAAAACCGTTTGGTTTCTATTGTATCTGTATCTGTATCTGAATGGGTCGGTTTGAATTTCTCTGTTGCTGGTTAAGTTCCTTTTAATTTCCAATAGTTACAGAGTTTTCTTTACGCATTTCAATTGGGTTTTCTTTCTTTTGTTCCTCTGTGCTTTTCACCTTTATTTTCTGCTTCAAATTTGATACCGTGTATTATTTTCAAATGGGGTTGTCTTGTTTCTGGACTTAAAGGGTTTTTCCATGCTCTTTGCCACTGTCACGAGGTAAATATTATAATTTTTCTGTTTTTTGTCAACACAAAATTTCTAACACATTTCCAATTGTTTTTTCCCCGTTTGAATTTGGGTTTTTCACATTGGAGGTAACTTTCTTTCTGATTGCTTTCATTTGAATTGGTTTGTTTACTTTATTTTCTTGATTGATATCATTGTATGTATGTTCTTAATATCACATATGTATAAATCAAAGGAGAAAGTTAAGGATATAGTCATATCAAGAGTTGGAGAAGGTGATCCCTCCTCAGGTTTAGGGGAAGATCAATTCTCCACGCGGAGGACTAAATTAATCCATCCTCCCATTGAAACACACTGGAATTTCCCTTCTCGAGAAGAATACAAAAGGTCTTCAGTTTCAAAATTAAGCATGTTAGCTTACCCATTAAAGTTCCGGGAATCCCTGAAGAAATTTAAGAAGAGAAAAGATTTGAAAGCAATTCTTGAAGGAGTTCATGATCCAAAGGATGAGCAGCTGGTTGAATCTTTCCGTGAATTGCTTCCATGTGATGCTCAACTACAAGAGAAGCAAAATGATTATCATACCCTTTTACGGTAAGTTCCGTGGTACATTATCATGTAGATAAATCACTTGTTCCAATGATTGATATGGTGCTGCATTACCCCAATCTAAAATTACTGGTCACCATGTGTGGGCATGATAATGCAATGTGTTGATGTAGTGTTGCCATGTACTGACGTTGCAATGCCATGGCATTGATAGCAACTGCAACATAAAAAAGAAAAGATTGTGAAGGAGATTCTTGTTTCTTGTTAAAATTGTCTGTGCAATTGGTATTACAATTATCACATCATAAAGCATGTGTATAATGTTCTAGATGTAGTTTTTTTGGCACATGTATCATATGATGGTGTTCTTTTGTGATTTCAGATTTCTACGAATGAGGGATTTTGATATTTTAAAAGCAAAAACTATGTTCTTGAATTATCTTAAGTGGCGTGAGGAATTCAGGGTTGATACAATCTCTAAGGTGAATTTTTATCTACCTGTTCGCATGTTTCTCATTTTAGTCCTTTTGGTCTATTATTCTGAAGGCAAAATATTTTTGCTTTTTCTGGAAATGATATTAAAGATGGGTGTTATAGATTTTACAAGATAGTATGATAGCTGGAGACAAACTGAAAGATTCGAGGTAGAGATTTTGGAATGGTGATTTACCTTTTCAAAGTCACTTTACTTCACTGTCCTGTTTCTTCATTACTAATCATACTTGCATTAGGTTTTTTTTTTTTCCTTTTTTTTTCCTTGAGGATGGATTGAAATCTTCTTGTCTACACCAAAAAAAGTGGGAATTCCTTTTCCCTTTATGCAGTAATATAGAACAAGATTAATGTAGTTAATGGCTATACAAATATTGTCAGAAGGACTTCTAGTCTCTACCTTGATGTATCCTTTGTATCTCCACTCAATTAGACTTCAAAATTAAGCCCTTCACAATATCCCATCACTTTCAAAAAATGGTGGATAAAATGAAAATTCCAAATAATTTAAACTATGTCAACTCATTCCAAATCACCAAGTATCCTCATTATCTATTAAATTTTCAAAACATGAACAAGTCAATAGATGTCAATAGAAAAGATAGAGATAAAATGAGGTCATTTTGGGAACTAACACAGAGATAACTATATTTAGTAGGAAAAGTGGCAGTGCTTAGAAGTGTCATGATAATGAATAAGTGACCAGCCCAGTGTCAAGTTGTCTTGGGGATGCCTAGAAGATTGGGCCACCTGGGTAGTGCCTAAATAATAAAGAGATTCTTTTTCCTACTCCAATGAACTTAAACACATTTGCACTAACTATTGTTGCTACGTAAATATAAAAGTATAAAGAACAATGTTGCAATTCTAAAATTGTGCAGCTCTTGAATTTTATCCTTAGTTTTCATACCTTCTTAAAGGAAAGACACAAATATAGAAAGGAAAAGATGAATATGTGAAAGTTTTATTATTATTTCTTTAGACATTGATATTATCAACTAATGAAACAAATTATAGGTGCATGATATATAAGTATGAAAGTATAAAGAAAAACATCTCTTGTTCCTCTCTGTGTTCTCAGATTGTGTCTATAGTTCTCATACCCACTAAATGGAAAAAACAATTAGAACATACTGCAAAAGGAAAAGAAAAACTAAGTAAAAAGTCTTACTTAAAATTCTTTCTTATAAGATGCTTAATTGAAAGCATGCTTATCTTTTTTTCCCCTTTCCCAAAAGGCCCATACATTCCACAAACTGACGTTTGTATCTTATATATGTTTGTATCTTATATATATATATGTGTGTGTGTGTTATTGAAAGTAGATTCTCTAGCATTAATTGAAATAGGCCCAACTTAAGAAATCTACTTGTCAGCAAACTCCACAAACCAATTTGAAAATCACTGAATAGTGTTGGATTGGCTCTAAAAAAGAACGAAGGAAAAAAATGGAATGCACAAGAATGAAAGCTGTTTCCAAGATTACACTTTCCTTCCCTTCATAGTTACCCTGAAGACTCTTCTTAAAATCCTTGAATTGCATCAATGGGCTAATTAAGATGGATTTGAATTAGATTGGGTGTTACAAATAAGTCTACATTGTTGTTTTTTATTGGTTTGGCTTGACAGCATCTGAGGCATGACAATGAACAGAGCACCATCCATCATTGTATGTATGCATTCCTTGAGACAATTCTGTTTTATCTCTCTTCTTTTGCTTTCTTTATCTTATTCCGTTGGGTATAACCTAAATATAACTTATGCTAATTGGTGAAGGTAGATTGTTGTATTCCTTGGTCTCATTTGAGATGTGCTATTAATTTCTTTGACACAATGGAATCAGAGATGATCCCTGAAATTGGACAATATTACTTGTCAATGCTGCCAGTTGAGATGCATATTACTTGTCAATAGCTTTTCAAGTTATGCTCACTTCTTTTAAAATTGCATGAATCTATCTGCTCCTCCACTGGAAAGCTATTTATACTTTTTTCTGCCTAAATTGGTTTGCATTAAGCTTTTTTTTTTTTGGATAATCATGTTGATGATTAACTATATATAAATTTCATGGAATTCATTAGTTTGAAATACACCTGCAGGAATTTAAGTTTGAGGAATGCCCAGAAGTCAAGAAATGCTATCCTCATGGATTTCATGGAGTTGATAGGAAGGGTAGACCATTATACATTGAAAGGACTGGGCTAGTTGATCTTAATGCTCTCCTGCAACTAACTACTATTGAAAGATTTGTGAAGTATCATGTGTCTGAGCAAGAAAAAACATTGAAGTTGAGGTTTCCTGCATGTTCAGTTGCAGCTAAGAGGCATATAGCTTCTTCAACGAGTATAATAGATGTGAAAGGAGTTGTGAGTATCTGTACTAGCTTCTTTCTATCTTGCAAACACAATATTTTTTTTTTTTTTTGAATAACATCTTATTTCTCTCCCTTTTCAAATGGATCCATAACATTAAATAATGATAGAACAATATATTTCATTACAATACTTGCATGTTCTTGCTTGTGGAAGTTTCGGTTCATAAGCACTTCAAAAGTTAGGTCTAGTTACTAATTCTCAGTTAATAAGTGAAATTATTCCTTTTACCCCTCTCAAATAGGTTAGCGTAAGGTGGTGTTTGTATTTTTGACTTAATTCTAGATAAAACTCAATACTAAATAGTGCTTAATAGTGTTAAGTATAAATTTGTTTGTTTTTTTAATATTTTGTTTCTATTAAGTATTGACAAGTTAAAAAAAAACCAACAGGTTCATTTAGGTTATGGTGGTTCACTTTTAGCATTGGGAGCTTTTTTTATTCCGTCAAAAATTTAAAGAAATAAGTAATAAGTTAACAAAAAGCAAAAAACAAACTATCTCAAATTTGAATGCAAATTGCATTCGGTAAAAAGTTTAAAAAATAAACAACACCTTAGTGTGTGTCTTAATGTATGTGGCAGGTGTCTATTCTTATGTAAAGGCATGTGTCATTTCCTTCCTAGATCAGACAAACAATATGTGGCAAACGGAACAAGCTGACAGGTTTTCTCTTTTGCTTTACTCATTTTTGGTGTCCAAATTCACTTTGAGTCCATTATTTTGGTCAAACAATATAATTTGAAATTCTTATTTTTCAACTTGAACAATATCATTAAGGTAATGGAACAACCTAGATACACTGTCCTGCGTTGATGTATGCATGCATTTTGTTTGACAGGGTGTCATTAGAGGTCCAATAGACAAAATGATGCTTAATTGTTGGCAAGTGCTGTAGGTTGCTCTGTTTTTAGTAGCATATAATTATTGCCCTTGGCACTTGTTTTCTCTTTAAAGCAAAATAGCACTCTAAGTCTCAATGTTTATGGAAATTTAACGTGTATGAAATCCTCATGCTGCTAGTCCATGCATTTTGTTTGAGATGGAGTTATTGTAGTCCTAGAGAGAGAGAGAGAGAGACTGGTGTGTACTGAAAATTGTAGGTGTGGACACGGTGTTTATCTGAATATGGAAGTTCTTGTCCAGTGGAATAATAGCTATTCAAGTTCAAGGGTTACTGTGTTAAGCTTTATGCCAGAGAGCTCATGGTTTAGCCAATATTCTGTTGGAACTTTTTAATATGATGCTTGTGTATTTTACAATTCTCTATAGTTTTCATTATTCACAGGCAGTGTACATGTATGTGTTCATGTATTTAGTATCTATATGCATATGTAATAAGTATGAAATTTCTTTAAAAAGATTCAACTTTCAGCATTGAACAGCATTTTTGGATTCTTTATGAAAATATTTTGACTGTTGTTGGGGTCAGCAATCACATTTGGGCAGCAAATATATCTGGTTAATCATATTTTAATTAGCTTCATATTCCCTATTTCCTTCAGTGACCCACGACTTTGTTCACACTAATCTTAGTAAAGGATTTAATTATGGGTGTGGAATACCATTACTGAGGTATAACTAATGTAATATTTTCAGTTGGCTGTGATAATCATGTTTGACTAAAATGTGCATTCATAGGTAATATCATATGAGGAAAATAACAGTAGGATGCTTGATTTTTCATGGTAATATTTTTTATTGTTGTCTTGGTCAAGGATCGAATTTCGACAGCAAATATATCTAGTTAGCTAATTGTACTTTAATTAGCTCTCATATTCCCTGTTTCCTTCAGTGGCCATTGCCTTCGTTTAGACTAACTCATTTTCCTTCAGTTACAACCTACTGATTGAGTTTTACACTTGGGATAGTTTATTTAAAATAAACCTTTATCTCCATAAATCATTCATTATTTGATTCTTGCATGTAAGTGTAAAATTATTTGAAACAAATTTGTCTTTTGCATAGGGAGTTTCAAACTTCTCAAGGCCTGCAAGACATCTCTTTATGGAGATTCAAAAGATTGATAGCAATTATTACCCCGAGGTATGCAAACATAATTCTCCTTTTGTTGATAAACTTTATACTGGATGTGACGATTAACTCTCTTGAAAAAGGAAAGAATGAAGGAAACATGGAAAAGGCACTAACCCACAACTCAATCACTCACACAGGATCTAGATAAAGCAGAGTGGTATAGCAGGATTTATGCTACCCACACGTAATGGTTGGGAAAGGTTGTTGAAAGTCATCTCAATGGTGTTTTTGGTCAATACAAAAGACAAATAATACATGTTTCTTAACTCGCATATTTTGTGTTAACTTGTAGCTTTTGAATGATATTACTTTGTTGAAATGTGCTTTCTTGGATTTGATTTATGAATTGTTTAGTTTAGTAGATGTTTTATTAGGTTGTTGGGACCCCCTAGTCACCTCCCAAAGATGTAAAAATTATATGTACAAAAATACAGAAAATTGTAATTTTAAGTATGAACAGGCATTAGATAATTGTCTAGTAATATTATGAGATAGTTTTTGCTCATTTTTGTCAGTGAATAATTTCATCCTTTTGTATGGTTTAGGATAAATAGATAGAAGTGACAACTCTTGTAGAATTCGCTCTTGAAGATTTGTTCTTGATTTCCTTTGCTTAAGGTAGAGAGATTTAACCCGAAATCACAAGATTTTCTTTAAACCCTACGCTTTTGGGACACTTTGGGAAGCCTGAACTGGACCACCAAATTTGAAGCTGGTGGAAGTAGTAAGCCACTTTTCCATAATGCCTTGATTTTGTGCACCTGTTTTATTTTCTACCATGTTTACCATGTATTCAGTGGAAAATTGGGCTTCTGCATGTCACACTTCCTTTGAAAATAAATGATCTTTTTTTGTATTTAATTCAATGACCAAAGAAGTGAATTATGCTACAATCACCTTTGGCTTTTTGTCTCTCTGATCATTGCTTGAAGGCATGTGTTCCTGTCGAAGAAAAGGTTTTTTTAGTTCACCTATAATGTGTTTAATATAGTCTGCTAGATCCTTATGGATCCTATTGTCTTTCATTGGATCTTAGAAGCATCATGCCTATTATATTTACTTTTATTATAGTATGCCAAGGTATATTAACATATCATTTGTTAATATTTGGCCATTGGTGTTGTGGCAGACTCTTAATCGACTTTTTATTGTGAATGCTGGATCTGGGTTTAGGGCCCTCTGGAAAGCAATCAAGGCATTTCTTGATGCGCGCACAATAGCAAAGATTGAGGTAAGCAAAACTGTCACAGTTTCCTTCTTAAATAGAACAGAGTGAGTTTTTTATTTGAAATTTTAAGATTACAATTTCAGGTTCTAGGAAGCAACTACCAGAGCAACCTGGTTGAATTCATTGATCCTAGGTACTATATCTATTGCATTTACATGTCCTAATCTTGATGTGTGTATATTTTTATTTTTATGTCAACCTTACCAAATTTCATTATGTACTCACTGCAGCAATTTGCCAAGTTTTCTCTGTGGAAACTGCACATGTTCTGGCTATGGGGGTTGCCTGTTTAGTGATAAAGGACCCTGGAATGATCCCGAAATTATAGAGATGCTTCAGGTGAAATTCTTAGTGCTTCAAGATATCTGATTAATCATCCTCTAGCAGCTTCTGATAAAACCAAATTTCACCTCCTTTGTTGACTTATTCAGTTGATATATGTTACATTTGGTTCTTACAGGCAGCAGTTGAAAATGAAGATGAAAACAATGATGAAGAAGACGGTGATGAGGCTTCAGAAGAAATGGTAAGTAACCTTAGTAGTAAAGGGATTTTGGGTTAAATTGACTCCCTGTTTCTAGATTAAATTTTTTAACATAGAAAATGATCTTATAACACTAAGGCTCGCTACTTCATTGCAGCTTAAGTCCTCATTGGTTCCTTGCATGTCTTTTCCCAGTCCAATAATTCCCTCCCCTTGAGTTTGATGTTGAAAACATTTCAAACCAAATATTTTAACGATCTTCTCCTAACTGTGTAGCTATTGTTTAATTCACTCTCATGACTTTAAAATGCATTTATAATATTAAAAGAAGTCAATATATATTCATAATTTTTTTTGGTTTTAATACCATTTGTAATGGTCTGTTTTCTCCCGTGTAGATATTGTTTACTTTAGATCCAATGAGCCCTCACGACTTTCCTTTATTTGATATGAGTTAGACCAATCACTTCCCATACATACACAACGTCCTTGTTGTGTCCTATGAGATTACGGGGATTTGATGGGTCATAACAAATTTTCCCTATTCGATGTGGGTATCATAATCACTTTTCATGCACATACAAAATCCTCATGTCCCACAAGATTGCAGGATCAAATAGATAAACACCTCTTATGGGGTCGACAAACAAAGTCTCATACAGAGCATGTGATTAGCTATGATACCATTTATAATAACCTATTTCCTTTCATGTAAATATTATTTGTTTTGAACTCAATAAACTCTCATAATTTTAAAACAAGTCTAAGAGAAACTCATATATATAATATTAAAAAAAAAAAAAAATTCCCTGTCCGTAGTGAGAGATCACAAGTTTTGACTTTTGAAACTATGGCAATACAGCAAAAGTGTACTTATTCTTTTCCTTCTTTCTCTACCCATTGCAATTTAGGCCCACCTTTATACAATGCAGGGAAAAAAACAAATTAGAGACTTCTACAATGCAGACGTAGAGCAATACAGTGAACAAAACTATATGGACAAGTCTGTGTTAGACAACATCAAGGAATTGGAGACTGCACTTCATGACACTAAACGAGTGAGTTGTGCAAATATTTACAGTTCTAAATTTCTGGAAATTTAAATACCATATGAAAAATGGTGATTATCCTTATGATACAGAAAATCCAAGCACTGGAAATGGCACTTGAGGACACCAAGATGGTGAGTCTCAAAATTCAACAAGTCACAAATTCTGAATGCTTCTCTTTACTAGCAATATTAATCCAATACTCTTTCTCATTGTAATGAAATTTACAGGTCTTGCAAGGACTTGCCAAGAATGTAAAAGGTCTGAGAATTTGAACATGTTACCAATTCAGTGCCTTAAGATTGAAAAAAGAAAAAATGAAAAGCAAATGATGAAAAGTGGAAGTAACCTCCAAGGATTGGATTGGGAAACCAGAAGGCAAATGTACCATGTTGATTTGTTTTTTCTTCAGAGACAATAACACTTGTGAGAAGTTTGGATTTTTACATGGGTTGATGTTCTTGAACTCAATCTCTATAAGGGATTAGTACATGTGGGTTTGTTTGGTAACATTCTTGAAAATAGTTTTTAGAAAACTGTTTTTGAGAACAATTCTCTCATAGTTTCTAAAATAAAATCCTTTAAGAACCTAAAATACATTTTTGATATGTTTTCCACATATTTAAATATTTCTTTAAATTAAGTTTTGTATGTAATACTTTAATTTCAATTTTTTTTTTTTATATTTGTACAATTATTTTTTAAAATGATATTTAGAAAATAATAAGTGAAATCAATTAAAATATATTTTTAGAAAATACTCTGTATCCATAATGAATTCTTAAAAAATTGCTTTTATATTTTGAGTTTGTAAATAAAAAATTATTTTTAAAAACAATATTCAAACACAAACTAGATATATGCCATAAAAAACCATTAAAGTACATTGTCGATTGTATAATTGGTTTATTAATTTTTATATGTATTCACGTTCATTCATCAAATTTTATACTATTCCATTATGACTCCTTAATCGGTCTTAAATTTTCATCATTTAAAACTTTTAATCCATGATAAGAGTTTTAATATCACGATGGATCACAAACATACTCACTAAATTGAATTTTTAAGAAATAAGCCAATGGAAGAGATTTTTTTAATAAAATATTTAAAAGATAGTAGTTGTAAAAATAATTTAGAATATACCATAAATGGAAAATTATTTTCATATTTACGGTCGTTTATTTGAATTTTATTTTATTTTATTTTTGAGTATTCACACTTGAGATTTGGCCCATCATTTGCCAATCATTGGTCCATAAATTTTGGAAATTTTTGGGAAAAGCCGAAATTCTCATTTTGTTTGATACCTTCGTGTGGTCGCATCACAGCCAGAAATGGACACGATATCTCAGAAAGGGATTTTGATGTGGATTCCACTGCTGCACTCTCCTTAGTCAAACAATACATTCTACCTCATGGTCAATGGTCATTATATTTCTCAAACTTTTTTATTTTATTTTATTTTATTTTATTTTTAAATTTTTTATTAATTCTCACAGCAAAGCATATTTAAATAAATTTATTCATTCAAATGAGTTTTAACCCTTTAATTTACAATTTTTCTATTTAATAATTTAATAATTTTATTATTAAAGCTTCTACCAATTTTTTCTTAATTAAGCGTTGGAGCATTAAGTGGAATATCTAAGGTGGAGATCAGATCACATCAAAATTACTTTCACACCCTGAGATTTTAAAACGTGTTCATAGATTAGAGAAGGTGCACCAACACCCCCGTACACGTAAAGCAGGGGAACACCACGCTCTTGAGAAAAGAGGGCGAGTACATAACTCGAATTTCGTAATCGCGTATTGGTGCCAATATTTGAGAGAAGTGCGTTTTTCCATCAGACGTTCATCATTAATTTCTCGGGAAAAAACGCAACAAAATATTTCGAAGTACCAAACAACCCCTTGTAATCGTTTCTCATTCACACCCAAACCCCAATCTAGGTTCTCCGTTCATTTCGTTGTTTTTGAAAAAACACTCCTCAAAAAACCACAAAGCAGATTCCCCCGCTTTCAGAAATTCCCGGATCTTCTCTGTTTCTGCTTTTTCAAAAGCAATTTCGCAATCCGCATTTGCAGAGCCATTGTTTCAGAAAATGAGCACGGGAGAGCTTCTCAGCATCGAACCTCTGGAACTTAAGTTCCCTTGTAAGCATTTCTGCTTTGGATCTGTTTTCGTCGAATATATCTTTTCCGCGTTTTGATTTCTTTTTTTCTTTTTTACCATTTCTGTTTTCTTCTTGGAAAGTCGAACTGAAGAAGCAGATCTCTTGTTCTCTTCAATTATCGAATAAGACCGAGAACCATGTAGTTTTCAAGGTAATTTTTTTTAATATCATGAAACTTTTTTAAGTTTTTCATTTTTGTGCGATGTTGTTATCCAACATTTCTGATGAACAATGTAGGAAAATGCAACAGATTAGAAGTGCAGGTATTAGATTTATAACTGGGCATATTTAGCATATTTATTTTCTTAAATAAAATACAGCACCAAATGTTAGATTCAAAATTTTCTTAGCGGCCAAACAGAGGGTAAAATGCAAATGTAGATTTTGATTTTCTGCCATGATCGGGATATTTAAATTTCGAAATTGTTCGTGTTCAGGTGAAAACAACGAATCCGAAGAAGTATTGTGTTCGTCCGAATACCGGAATTGTCTTGCCTCGGTCGACATGTGACATCTTAGGTACTTACAGAGATGATTTTGTTTTGGGATTTTTGGTTTTTGCAATTAGTTTGTGATTTCTTTATATGTTTGTTTTATGCTGTTGATTCAGTTACTATGCAAGCACAGAAGGAGGCTCCTTCTGATCTGCACTGCAAGGACAAGTTTCTCCTTCAGAGTGCAGTTGTCACTGCTGGCACGAGCCAAACGGATATTACTGCAGATATGGTAATTACATTGTTGGTTGTGAGGTTTAGACTGTGCAGATTGTAATTTGTTGAAGTGGGTTTTGTAGTTTAATAAGGATTCGGGTCATATTGTTGAGGAATGCAAGTTGAAAGTGGTTTATGTTTCTCCCCCTCAACCACCATCACCAGTTCCTGAAGGATCAGAAGAGGGTTCTTCGCCAAAGGGCCCTTCAACAGACAATGGCAACCCAAGTGGTCCTGAATTTGCCTCTGTGGGTGTCTTCTTTCATTTATTATTATTGGTGTTGCTTTTGTTGCTTCTGTTTCCAGTTTCTTCCCATTGGAGTGGAGTTGGTTTAATGTTGTTGGTGTTCAGCATATACAGCTTAGCAATGTGAAAATATTGATGGATATTTGTTTTTTTGGTGCTTAAAGGTTACAAAAGCATTGGCCAAGTCTCAAGAAAATTCTTCAGAGGTGAAACTTCCCTATTTTTTATTCATTCATGTATTGTTTTAATCAGTTTTTAAACTGGGGAAGCCTTTGTATTAGTCCTTTGTGAGTTACTGTTGCTTTTGCATTCATCTATTAATTTTCGCTTGGGAAACTCAACTTTGATCAAACTTCATTTGATAGTATGAAATTGGAGGTTATAATTCAAGGTTCAATTCCAAAATCCATGGATTTCTTGATGGTTCTATGCCAAAGAATTTGGAATTCACACAACCCTGAAGAATTGGAAAAATCTGGGATTTGGAGATTTTACGAGAAAACGAATACTTGATAAATGCTAGTGGTGAGAAAGTTGGCTTGAAGTTAATCAGTTTGGGTAATTTGTGACATCTGGAAAAATATGCATTTGGTGCTTGCAGTTAATATGATTGGATTTGCATTGTGGTTCATATTTTATATGATCTCATTCCTTGTGATTAATCACACATGTAATAATTCTCTTTGCAGAGCTTATACCATTTTATTCGCTTAGTTTGCTGCACATATTTTAGTAATGCATGAGTAATTTGGTATTAATTTTCAGACTAGAGCTCTTATTTCAAAGCTGACTGAGGAAAGGAATAATGCAATCCGACGAAATAGCAAACTTCGTCAGGAACTGGTGAGGGATTCATATTTGACTTCATTCAAGTGTTCTGTTTTTTTTTTAATCTTTGCCACCCACCACCCACAAATCAATCTGCAGGTCAATATAATACATTGCTTTTGAGCACAGATTCTAACAAGACGGTTATAACCATCTATATTGATATATGCAATTTTATCAAAATGATCTCTCCCCCTCAAATTTGTCTGTTATACATAGTTTCCGATTTCTTTTATGTTCCTATTCTCTTTGAACTATCAGGATGCCTCACCTCTATGTGATCACAATGTGCAGGACCTCTTAAAGCATGATGGAAAGAAAAACCGTGGTGGTGTCTCATTCATGTTTGTCGCCATTGTTGGTTTGATTGGCATAATTGTCGGGTACTTCATCAAGAAGACATAATCATCTACTCCTGATTCATCTTTTTGCCATATTTTTTCCCCTCTATTACTTTGTTATGCCAGGCCATAAAAAAGGTGGCAAAAGAAACAAAATTAACTGAAGAGAAGGGGGGAGGGGGGGTTCTGATAGTTTTTGGTCTGTGACTGGCACTAGAAATCTTGTCCACTTAGGTTTTTATGGGTTTGTAATTATTGAGAACTCCAGAGTATTGTATGACTGACACATACTTTGTCAACATGAATTCTTTGATAACTTGAAAAACCTTACTTTTTGTGTCTCTAGTGCTTCAATTTTCACACATCTTCGTTGGAGGATTCAATTTTCCAGGAAATTGGGCTGGAGGTGTCTTTGTTTTCTTTTCATGCTATACAAATTCTTTTGATATAATGTTTCGATTGGTTAGATATAACATAAGATAATATAAAAGATGAAATTGCATATCCTAATTCACCTTTGATTGGTAATGTAATGGGATAACTTATTAATGTATCATGTTTAATCAAACATGTGATAAGATAAATAATCGAATATATGATCTAACTTCTCTTTTATATTCTTTCTACATGGGATATGTTATTCTTAATATGATAAATGAGATATATATACAACAAATACATCATAAATTTATTCTTCTCCATATTTCTTGAAAAATTGTTTTATATTACTTATTTCATAAAATAAAAAAATATGTATAAAATAATTCTTATGCATGTGATTTAGCATTATAACTTATAAACTGAAACAAAAAGTTAATAATGTGACTAAACAAAGATTAGATTTAGTGTGTTTGACATTGATTGTATAAAGTATTTTTAATGTTTCTAGTACTTGAAAGATAAAATATTTTAAATGTTAGAAAAATTAAAAATATTTTCTAAAATTACTATTAAACACACTCTTAGGTGGTGTTTGTTTTTTTTATTTAATTCTAAATAGAACTTTAATACTTAATAATGTTAAATATTAGGTTATTTGTTTTTATAATATTTTATTTCTATTAAGTATTAAAAAGTAAAGAAAAACCAATATGTTATTTTTTTTATTTAGAAAAAGCTATATATTCTGGCTTTTTCTATTTAGTAAAAAGTTTATAATAAATTATGAAAAAAAATAAAAAAACAAACAACCTAAATTTTGAAAACAAATTACTTTCAGTAAAAAGCTAAAAAAAACAAACACCATCTTAGTCTTTATAACATTTGAAAATTTTTATCTTTTAAGTATTAAAGATGTTAGAAATACTTTTTAAAACTATTATTGAACCAATTTTAGTTTTATTGCCTTTAAAAAGAGTGAAAAGTGTCTAAAGGAACATTTGAAATAATGCATTGGATGAACATAAAAGTGAAGTTAAAAGTTAATATGGTCAAGAAAATTCAAATAGCAATGATTTAAATTAGTGATTTTTGGTTAAGTATTTTAAGGTGGCTTCCAAGTGCACGATGGCGGACATCTTGAATTACTTAGAAACTGAAAGTTATGTTTTGGTTCGAAAAATTAAAGAGAAAATGTGAGGGAAGGAAAATAAAAAAGAAGAGTGAAAGAAAAAAACAAAAGGAAAGTAAAAAAATAGGTTTAAAGTTCATATATTATCTGTATGTATTATTTTAAACTTATTTTATTTATCTTAAAATTTTAATATAATGATTAAATATATATTTTTAATTAATTTTAATTTTATTTGATTTTTTTTTTATTGAAAAACCATTTTCTCTTTCTAAGATACTTTCCAAGTACAAAACATAACCCAAGTGATTTAACAATAGAGCAGTCAAAGTGTAACGGCAGGTGTTTAATTGGAAGTCAAAATTGCAGGTCTAGATTGTGTTTTTAACCAATAATAAAATCACAACCGATGACTATTTAAAATAAACAAATGTCATTATGATTAACATTTTTAATTGAAAATCTAACCATTTTCATCTATCCTTATCGATTATTGTTTTAATTTGATGGATATCCTTTTAATTTTAATTTTAATTTTTTTTATATTTCTTTATCCTCTTTATTTTTATTTTTTTATTCATTTCTCTTCCTTTTATCTCCTTTATCTATATTTTTTATTAAATATTTTTTAGTAAGGGTAACTTTTAAATGTATATTTTTATTAAATATTTTTTTATAAATATAATGAATCGAATTTAAAGGAAAAAAAAAACATAATTAGAGGTTTGTTGTTATATCCTTTTAATTATTTTTTAATTTTAATTATAATTATATAAAACTAGATGCGAAAAAATTGATAACATTAGCCCACTGACACATCTATTAAATAAAATTATCATAAATTTGATTCATGATAAATTATTAAAATTAACTTAATTTTTTTATATAAAATATATGTAAAATAAAAATAAAAATTTAAAAATATAGATAAATATTGATGGATAAAAAAGGTGAAGAATATAGATAAGGAAAGATTCAAACTTTAGAACAAAAATAAAAGAGTATCCATCAAATTAAAACCATAAAATATTAGGACGAATCTATGATTATTTTTTCGTCTTTCTATTAAAAAGGTAACTCTTGATTTATCTGGCAGCGATTAAAGGGAATTTACCCGCCCTAATCTGGAAAGTCAAAAAGTGTACAGCGTGGCTTGGGTTTCTCTGGAACCTTCTAGCGTCGACTCCTTTCTCTCTGTTTGCTCATTTCCCCGAGTCTCTTTTCTCTTATATAAACCTCCCCTCTCTCGATCGAGTTCAAAACTTTAGAATTCTATCACAGTTCTCTTACGCTATTACGCTCGAAGCTCCATGGCTTCATCTCTCGCTCCACGCCGTGCCGCCTCCTCTCCTCTCCTCGCAAAACTTGTCGGCACAATCCGGGTTGCCTCTGCTTCTCGCTCCTTCAATACCAACGCTCAGGTGGCCGACTACGATGATGGCGAAGACCGCCGCACCGTCTCTCGCCCCCGGTATTCTCCTTCTAATCTCTTTGCAGGTAATTTGTTATGTCGTTTTTGTTTGTTGTACTTCTCTTACAATGCCGGCTAATTCTCTGTTTCGATGGCGGGAAACTGGAGGAAATTTGGAAAGTTCGATATAACTACTGATTGCGCTGTTCAAAAACCCTTCTTTTTCTTAGTAACCAAACTTTTCTTACCTTGTCGTACTCTCAGTCATTAAATCATTTGTTTTGATCTTCATTGGTCGTTTATATCAACGGCTTTCTGACTTGTTTATTTCGTTTCGTAGATGCGTTTGATCCGTTTTCTCGGACGAGAAGTTTGATCCAGACGCTGAACTTGATGGATCGGTTCATGAAGAGCCCATTAGTGGCAGCAGCACAAGGCATGGGAGCTGTGTCGAGAAGAGGATGGGACGTGAAGGAGGAGAAAGACGCTCTGTTCGTGAGAATGGACATGCCGGGACTGGGGAAAGAGGACGTGAAGGTGTCAGTGGAGCAGAACACACTCACGATCAAAGGCGAAGAAGGCGAAAAATGGGAGAACGATGAGTGTAGAAGGAAATACACCAGCAGAATCGATCTGCCAGCTAAGATGTACAAGTTTGATGAGATCAAGGCAGATATGAAGAATGGTGTACTGAAGGTGGTGGTTCCTAAAGTCAAGGAAGATGGGAGGAAAGAAGTGTTACAAGTTGATATCGATTGAGGTTCAACCTTCTGTTTTTGCTTGCAAATTTTTCACTCTAGGGTTTGTTTTTCTTTTTATTTAAATCTAAATAGAACTAATAGTATTAAGGAGGATTAAATTATTAGGTTTATTTTATTTTTAATTTCTATTAAGTGCTAAGGATTTGTATTTGATTAAAAAATAATTTAACCTATTTTTTAAAATCTTAAAATAAGAAAAATTATTGTAATAATAAAATTATAAATAAAAAATTTATCATTATCATCCTTAAAAAAAGATTTAGTATATTTATTTTTGCTTTATATTTTAAAGTTATTAATTTTAAAAAATAAATAAATTAGAAAAAAAAGTTAAGCTCTAATCTAGCATTGACAAAGTTGTTGCTAAGAAGCTTAAAAAACATTTAAAAAATAATCAATTCAAGTTTTGATGAAAAATAAGATTTCTTGGTTATCTTCTAAAATGTCCCAAGATCCAGATGGGTTGTTTTACTAGTCCAATTTGTTGTCTCAAGTCATGAAAGAAACTATGAATATGAGAATTATTCGTTCCTCACAGCATAAGAGCCATGACCTCCGAAGAAAATAGAATAACTTTAAGATAAAAGACTTTTTGTTTCTTCGAAAGAATTGCATTCTTTCTTGTTTATTTCAAGGGAGAAAATAAAATGTATTCTTCATTTTCTATCATTTTCATTCTCTGAGAGAGAAGAGTAAACATATTCTTTCTTTGGCTTTTCAGGGAGAGAAAAAAGACTTCTCACATAGAATAAAAATGAAAATAAAAAATTTATTTATTTTTAATAGTGGTAGTTTTTGGGTAGTTTTAAAACTTCCAAAAATTACTCTCCCATTTTCTCATTTATTTGGGTCGGGTTGGGTCAGCCTATCTGAGCACTCAAACCCAATTCCAACAAGTTTCAAAGCAAATTGTGTTCACTATTATGTTCAAAAAAACGAACACGACCTTAATAAGAAGTTTAATCCATATCTATCTCAAACTTGCCGATTATATGTAGTTAGTTTGGGATCCTAGGGCCCAATTTATTGAAAGAAGAAAAGAGTTTGTAATCTTAAATTTTGGAGTAGTGGAAAAAGGAAAACCATGAACTCGACTTTGTTTAATACAGCCATTGATTTTATTTACTTGTGGATGTAATGGGTATATGATATGATTTAGATTTCATGGTACACATTTAACCATTACCCAATACGTGGGGTTAGGTGAGTATGAAGAGTTGTCTAAGACTATGTAGCTTCCCGGGTCTAAGTTCAATTCTCTTAAGACACAGGTCATGCTGAAAGCGAGGCTTTAAACCTTTCATGTGCAAATTTTTCCAGCCGAAAGGTGTTCTAGTCCTCCATATGCTGATTTTGTTGGCAGCTTTGACAGTAAAAGAAAATCTGCAAACTCATTTTAAATTAAGAGATTCTTTGGTATTGAAGTTGCACGAGGAATTTGGTTACCTCGGTTCCCAACCTTCAAAAACTCCTAAAGTTCAATAAAACATGAATATCTCAATTCTTATTAGAAGACAACCAAAATCATCTACTCTAGAGATAATTATTAATGCTACGTTGAGTTTGTGTTGTGGAATTAGGGCAAATGTGATAAGTAAGAAATAAAGAGGATAAAATAAAAATAAGAAAAATAAAATTAATAAATTAATTTTCAATGTTTTTAATCTAATTTCACTTATTTTTCTTCTTATATATAAAGATCAAGTAATTTGAAAATATATAAATTTATAAATAATGATTAATGATAATTAATTTTTAAAAAGTATTTTTTCATGATAAAATTATTTTAAAAATATTTTTTATATTAATACTTTCCGAGATCCAAACAAAACAAAGCATAAAGAAAAAATAGGTACTTTAAACGGGGAGTTCATATTATTATTAGTTAATTATATTTATACATATATTAAAAAGATTATCATAAATTTAATTTATCATAACAATTTATTAAAATTAAAAAATTAGTAATTATTGATTATTTGGGGTGGCAATTAAAGGGATTTGAGACATTTGTGTTTTCAACCCATATAGGCTTGATATGGGGTAGTAATTGACAAAAAAACTCACTTGACTCATTTTTGTCTTTATTCTACTACTCTTCACATGCCACTATTCTTTTTTATTTAACCATTTTTTGATTTTTCATTATTTTTTTAAACTCTTTTATAAATAATTGAAAAATCAACATTATTTTTTATTTTTAAATTATAGATAAACAAAAATTATATTAATGATTTAAAGACTATTTTGGAAAATACTTTCTAAAAAAATATTAATTTAAATAAATAAAAATTATCTTTTACATTTATTTTTATCTTTTACATTTTAGAAGTAAATAATTTAATGATTAAAATACTATTTAAAATAAATATATTAACTATTTTAAATTTTTTTATACTAAAAAGTATTTTAAAGTTTTTTTTTTTACTATTATAAAATAAAAAGTTTAATTTTTTTTTAATCTTCTTTCTTCCTTATTTTAATAACTTTTTAAACATGACTTTTAGTAATAAGTTATATGAAATGTTACAAATTTGTTTATTAAGGATTTTTTTTAATGATTTGAATTAATTGAAAATTTATTAAAATAAGAGAAATAAAAAGAAAGAAAGAGGATGAATGAAGAGTTTTTATTTTAAGTACTCAATTAAAATGTTTTTATATGACATAACTTTATAAGTGAATTATATCAATCTATAGTAGAGATTGAATTTTTCTTATATAAAAAGGTTGAAATGTATATTTACTTATTTTAGATGAAAACAAGTAGTTAAAAATTATATAGATCATATTTGAGTTTGGTTTTAAAATATTTTTCTAGTTTTTATTTTTTATTTTTAAAAATAATTTTTATTTTCAATATTGTCTCTTTTTGAAAATATGTTTAATTAAAAAATGAAAACTATTTTTTAAAATGAAAATTGAAGACTTAGTACTATTTTTTTATATGAAAATAAAAAATAATAATAAATTTTATTTATTCATTTATTACATCATTGTACAATTGTATTACACTAACTGTATAAGATAAATGTACTAAGTGTACAAAGGTGTACAAGGCTACTATTTGTGAAATATTATAATCGATTATGAGTCATTCCTTTATTTTTCTTATCACTCACGAATTGTACACATATGTCATGCACTTTATTTAATTCCAACATGGAAATTCTAATATTTTTCCCAATAATAATATTTGGAGAAAAAAAAAATAACCTTAAATCATCTACCATCTTCTCAACTAAATCATTGGAAATATGGTTAAACACTTCTACGTGGACACATAACTTAAGAGGGATATAAAATTTGTACCATTATACAAGGGTATTACACTAACTGTATAAGAGAAATGTACTAATTGTACAAATGTGTACAAGATTACCCATTGTGAATGATTTTAATTGATTCTAAACTACTTTTTTATTTTCCTTGCGATTGTATACTTATGTCATGTACTTTATTTAACTTTTACATGGAAATGCCAATATTTTTCCTAATAATGATATTTGGGGAAAAAAAAATTAATCATAAGTCATCCACCATTTTCTCAATTAAACCATTGAAAATATAATTAATACACCTACATGGACATATAACTTAGGATAGATATGAAATTTGTGTCATTGTATAAGGGTATTACATTAATTGTACAAGGGAAATATGCTAAGTGTACAAGGGTGTACAAGGCTTCTAATAGGTTTTATACGATTTTAAACAATTTGAATTTGATATTAAGAGGATTATTGATAGTTTTTTTTTTTTTACCAAACTATTTCATTAAGACATTCCCTACAAAAATTAATATATAGGAAATAAAATTAAAATCAATCATGTTTGAATTGTTCATTATAAGTAAACTAAATGAAATATTTTTTTTTTTTACTATTTTGCCTTTATAAATATAATTTCATTGTTATCAATAGAGATTAAAAAAACCATATTTAAATGGAATTAAAAATAAACAAAAATTATTTTTATAACATTTTAAAATTTTAAAATCATTAATTTAAATTATGAAATTAGTTTTAAAATTAAAAATATTTGTTGTAATTACAGTTTTGAAGATTTCATGATTTTTATCTTATTACTTTGAAAAAATTACTTTAATAAGAAAGTGTTTATTTTAATGGTTTTAAATATTTAAATCTTTATTAAAAAATATTTAGTATTAGTGTGGAGAGCAATTAGGTAATTTTGGAATGAAGAAATTTTGAATATTTTTGAAGACTTTAATTCGGCCAATTACCCTATATACACTTTCAAAATTATTGGAAGGTTGGTAAATTAGTCTTATAAATATTGTCTTCTTGATTAATATTATATATATATATATATATATATATATATATATATATATATATATATATATATATATATGCATGTGAGTGTTTACATTATTTTCAAGAAAAATAATAAACATCATGTGTCTAATTTGCAAGTTAAAAAATAATAATAATGATATTTTATGATGTATTTAAAAAGTATTTATTATATGTTCTATAAATTTGAAAAAATATAATATTTGATGATATCTAATTTACAAGTTAGAGTAAACAAATAATACTCATATTTTATGAGGTGTTTAAAAATTATTTAATATATATGAGAAATAATATAAGTTTGAAATAAATAATGATATTTATTATATATTATGTAAGTTTGAAAAAAGAATAATATTTGATGAGGTATTTAAAAGTTATTCACTTCAAAAATACATTTGGTAATAATAATTTTTAACCATCTTTCATATTTGACAAAGAAAAATTATTTAAGTTGGTTCCACTATTAAATAAGTGAGAGAAAGTAATAAGAAATATGAGTTGATTGGTTAGTTTTTTCATTTAATAGTTAAGGATATTTTAGGTATTTTTTGAAGATAATATCCTTACTCTTAATTTCCATTCTTGTATTGGATCTTGGGCTTAAATATGGAACTTATATGTATCGTACATTAATTTTTGGCCCAACTCGGCCCAAAATACAATTTTCCGAAGGGCTTTTACATGTACTAATCCAGAAAGTAAAAAGTGTACAACGTGCGTTGGGTCTTCCGGAACCTTCTGGGCACGTGACACCCCTTGTCTCGAACCTTCTAGCGTCCACTCCTTTCTCTGTGTTTCCCCTTTCCCAAGCTTCTTTTTTCTCTTATATAAACCTCTCCTCCCTCGATTGAGTTCAACACTTTGGAATTCTATCACAGCTGTCTTACGCCCATACGCCCAAAGTTTCATGGCTTCATCTCTAGCCCTACGCCGTGCCACTTCCTCTCCTCTCTTCACAAAACTTGTCAGCCCAATACGGGTTGCCTCTGCTTCTCGCTCCTTCAATACCAACGCTCAGGTGGCCGACTACAATGATGGCGAAGACCGCCGCACCGTCTCTCGCCCCCGGTATTCTCCTTCCAATCTCTTCTCAGGTAATAGTTATGTCGTCTTTGATTCTTGTACTTCTCCTCTTATAATGTAGGCCAATTCTCTGTTTGGATGGCGATAAACGGTGGGAAACTGGTGGGACTTTTGAAATTTTACTATGACAAATACCCTTCTTTTTCTTAGCAACCAAACATTGCTAGCCTCATCGTACTCAAAGTCATTGAATCATTGGTTTTGATCATCATTGGTGGCTTCTGACTTGTTCATTTCGTTTCGTAGATGTGTTTGATCCGTTTTCTCGGACGAGAAGTTTGAGCCAGGTGCTGAACTTGATGGATCAGTTCATGGAGAACCCATTAGTGGCAGCATCACGAGGGATGGGAGCTGTGTCGAGAAGAGGATGGGACGTAAAGGAGGAGAAAGACGCTCTGTTCGTAAGAATGGACATGCCGGGACTGGGGAAAGAGGACGTGAAGGTGTCAGTGGAGCAGAACACACTCATCATCAAAGGCGAAGGAGGCAAAGAATTGGAGAACGATGAGACTGGAAGGAAATACACCAGCAGAATCGATCTGCCGGCCAATCTGTACAAGTTTGATGAGATCAAGGCAGAGATGAAGAATGGTGTACTGAAGGTGGTGGTTCCTAAAGTTAAGGAAGATGGGAAGAAAGATGCGTTTCAAGTCAATATCAATTGAGGTTGAACCCTCTGTTTTTGCTTGCAAATTTTTGAACTAGAGTTTCCACTTTGTCTTTGATTGACTCCTAATTCCAAGTTTAACCCATATCTATCTCAAGCTTGTTTTCAATCAAGTAGAAAATAAATTGTAATCTTAAATCTTGGAGTAGAAGAATAGGGAGAGAAAGTGTGCTATATTCTATAACCATGTACGCATCGATTCCAGGAAACTCTCATTTGTTTGGAGTCTTGTTGAATATGATTTAGATTTTATCAAACACGTTCAACCATCAGGGTTTTATGTCCATCATTCGGTGATATTCTTGTATTTTCGTCCGGGCATTTTCTTTTGAAGAGTTGGCCTGCCGGTTCTAAGGTCAGTACTTTGAACAAGCTTTGAGCCCATTTTTGAGACCCAAATAAAAGGGTCTTTTGTCTCTGTTTTTAAGGGCAAGAGCTACTGTAGAAATAAGAAGCTGAAAATAGAAGTGATGAGTTTTGATCCTTTGGGTTCATGAGTGTGGCCATGTAGGTGATTGGCAAGTTGAGTGATCGGTGGACACTTTTGCCTTCTACCACGTTACTTTACACTTGGAGTTATTATGTAACTGGGGAAATGAGATTTTGATAAATTTAAAATGGAAATTCAAGTTATTTTAAGATTATAGATTTGTATATTATTAAAATGATGTATAGTTTGAAAAGGTTGTATGATTAAGGTTCAGTGATTAATTCATGGCAATGTCAATATGATATCATAAATAAATAATTTATATGTTATTAAAATTAAAATTATTTGTAATTTAAATAACTAAAAAGTTAAAGTATTCCATTCTTTTATGGATAAAATTACTAAATTAAATCATGATAAATATAAATGTATTAATATCTTTGTTCTATTGCTGTATTTGAGATGTGTTTTTCGACAGTTTTATCATTATAATATTTTATTTCTTTTAATTAGTGAATTATCATGGATTCATTGTGTGTGCGTCAGTTGGTCAAATGAGATATCTACCAGATTTGAGCTCCAATTTTACATTTGGTTTTTCCCCGTAAACAAGGGCTTGGAAAATGGGGTCCTACTAAAGACTCACTTGTAATTGCAAAAGAAGTATGTTTGGGCTTTTAGACAAGAGACATGGAGTAGTGCTTCGCTTAATCATCTTACCATTTCACATGGAATGTAACTAAATTCTCAGTTCTACCAATTTTACTCGATCATGACTGAGCTAATTGCAGTGAGCCCACTTAGTAGAATGGAAGGGTGGTTTATGCTCAATCAACTAAATGTTTATTGATGCAATTTGTTTTGAGAAAACGGAAAAAAAAATTGAATGGACGCTGCCCTTTCTTCATTTTGCCTTTGAGACTCTCAGTTCTTGTGTTCCATCTAACTTTGACATCTCCCTTTACTATCACTCGCTTGTTACGTACGTCCACTGTGTACTCTCTTAATCCTGCAAAAATCAATTACAAAATTTCAGAACCCAAATTCATCCTCTACTACCCCAACCTTGTGGAAATCAACTGTTTTTTTACCTTCCCTACATGACTTATTTTCAATTAGGTTTTGAAAATCCATATTGGTTTCTTCTAAAATCCAATTTCAAAGGTAGGATATATTGAATTCTCACCGGTCATTCTTGAAGTAAGTTGGAAGACTTTTTGCCTACAACAAGCGCATCCCAAGTTAGCAGTCATTGCGATCACCTGAAACTGAAAAAAAATAAAAATAAATAAAGCCAATTACAAGCAGAAGGGAACCAAAATCATCTACTCTAGAGGTGATGGTAGAAATATCAAAAGAAAGGGGGGAAAAGGTTAAAGATGAAGACATATCTGAAAAAGAGAGAAGGGTGAAACCTACTGAGGGATACGCCAGATTCTCAGAAGATAAGAGAGATTGTCTGGTTAATGCCTCCATTGTAGGGGTTGCAACAAAGGTCTGACTCTGAGCTTCGTTCTCGTCTATATCGAAGTCTAACTAGAGCTGGCGATGGCTTTATGTACTGAGGGTGGAGTTGTTAAGCAGATTTGGCATGTTATGTCCACCAAAAAGGAGGGCCTGTCTGGCAAGTCTAATGCAGGCTGTGGCCTTCACGTTCACATAATGCTCCTCTATAATTTAATGTTTTAACTGAGGATAAGGTTGGAATCAAAGAGCTGGTTAACATTACATAACTATACAGCTGGTTGATCTATTGCTTACTAGGTTATGGGGGAAATTCATATTTTAGCTTCACTAGCATGGTCCAGAAAGAGTAGAACGGGGACGGCAGCCGCCGCTTTAATTGTCCCGGTTGAGTTTCCTCTCTATAAAAACAAAGAAGGAAGAATTTAAAATAGATAAATCTCATTCTTCTTGTCTTTTCCCACCACCAGATGATGTATAGGTTAAGCTTTTGTTAATATCTACTTTGTATATGTGCCTGGGTTGTGTGGGTCACTCCTCTCTTCAATGCATTCTCATACATATACACAAATCCCTCGGTTCTTACCAAGGACAATTATTAATGCCACAGTCCTGTTGTGGCCTACAGAATCTGCTCCAGCAAGGGGAAATATGATGTAACCCTCTGTGAAGTAGAGCCACGAAAGTAGAGCAGGAAGTTAAAAACTACTGAAACTAAAGAAGAGCTTGCCAGTGTCTCAAAATGTTAGGAATGCTTATCGGAATACAGAGCTTCACAAATCCGGGAACTTCCATTAAATTTTCCCACAATCTGTATAATCATTATTAAAGTCATTTTCGGAAGGTTAACAATGGATAATTCCACCTTTTGCTTTAGAAAAATGGAAAATTATTTTTAAACTTAAGAAATGAAAATAAAAAACACTTTCCTGACTTTGAAAAATACATTTGACAAACTTTTGGAAAAAAAAAAAACTTATTCAGACTTTGGCTTGAAAATAAGTTATTTTCCATATTTGAATTCTCAAATAAAAATTTATTTCTAAAAGAAATTAAGAACTGTATTTTAGAAGAATTTTTTAAAACGTTGCCTACCCTCTTCTTGTCCATTATGATTCGGACTGCAACCAGCTGGGGCAAATAAGATCCAAAATGATGGCTGGATGAATCATTTCAACTCCACAATTCTTCAGTCACTCGAATGACTCAAATTTAGACTGGTCATGTAAATTTCTCATTCATCTCCAACCATTACTTACGGACTTGCGGTCGTTCTTCCATTACATGGACTCAAACCATTGGTATTTTGGTTGTTGGAAAACTTGAGGAAAGAAATAAACAGGGCAAAATAAAAATAGGAAAAAATAATAATAATAGTTTTACATGTTTTTCTTTTTATATTAAATATTAAATAATTTAAAAATATATAATATACAAACAATAGTTAATTATATTTATTTTTCTTTAGTCTTTTTCATGATAGAATAATTTTTTTGAACATTTTTTTTCCTCTATTAATACTTTCCTAGATCCAAAGGAAACATAGGTACTTTAAACAGGGACTTAAATCCTTCAACTGAAGACATAAAAGGAGTGCAATAAAATTTTTCTAAAATTCAGAGCTCCCTGAGCATATAATATATACAAGCCATTGGAAACAATGAAAAGTAAAGACTTCCTGTTTTCGGAGAAAACAAAACCCTCTTCCACAATAAGCCAGAACTTCAAGGAAGGGCATGATACTAGAAATCATGTTCACTGGCATTGGTCATCTTCTGCACAAGAAAAAAATATTTGCTCCGTATAATGCTTATTAAAACCAAGGTTATCATGATTAATTATAAAACAACCAATTGCCATCTTTCTAACTGCCACTGTATGCATTTGCTCCATTTACAACATTTTCACAATCACTTCAAGAAATAATTAAATAACGGATCTTAACCCTCGTCTACTCGGCATTGTTTCACAAAATCATATAGAATTGTTTTATCAGAAATAGACATATTCATTAAAATGGATTAGAAGTGCAACTAAAGAACGAGAAGTCCTTCCCAAATCTGATTAAAAAAAGGAGGAGAAACCTGCTCCATAGAAAGGGTACCACATAAAACAATTCTAAGAAAAACGACTCAATATTCCTTTGGGTTTAGTGCAACTCCTACAAGAAGGTCCGAAAGCATTATTCCTCTTTTTGCTATTTTAACCCTTTCAATCTATATATTAAATTGAATAACATTAAGAGGACTGCCCTTTAAAACTGTAACAGTAGAGGTTCAAATAGAAGAATAGAAATAAATTTGGTCTCATATTGTCTTCAAGGCCCTCCACTGTTCCTCAAATTTCCTTACATTTCTTTCCCATCTACTATCCAAATCAGCAAAAGATGGGGGAATTGCCATAGAACTTTGCCTCCAATTGTACTCTCCTAACCCCTGAGGAAATATCATCATGTCACTTATATTTCTAGAAGAACCCAATCCAATCTACCTAGTCTAAATAGCATGTGCCATAGCCTCAAAGTTGCCAAAAGGTTTTAAAAAAGGTAATCAATCTATTATTCTCTTCCCAATAGGCCTATCAATTGAATTACTCAAGACCAGAAATATGCATCAAGGACATTGTTGGATTGTTTTTTTGAATACATGGAACAAAGGGAATGGCGGCTATGAATTTTTAAAGCAAAATGCAGTATGAAACACAAGCAGAATCACTACTCTATTCTATTTGCTCTGACATCCAGTTTAGCATGGTATTAAAACCATGAAATTTGAATTCATGGATAGAAATTACAAATTCTGTGCCTCAAAAGCATTGAAATTTCTAGTTTCCTTGCAAAATGCTAATCATGACAACCCTTTAGATGGCACTTGCTAATCCTAAGTAGTGGAGATTATCCCTTTTAATAAGACTCTTTTAGCAATTCCAAAACCAGCAAATCCATCTTTAACACACAGCCTCCGCCTACACCAACAGCCCTAAAATAAAAGTAAAATGAACAATGACAGTAATAATAATAAGAAAAGAAATCACCACCACCATCCCTGCATCATCACTACAACTACCAACACTTGATCATGCCATGCTTCACTCCTACCTCCATGATCTTGCTGCCCCTGCTACCGTTACCAAACCTACTACATTTTATTGCCACCCCCTCCACCACCATGATTGCAATGGTCACTGGTGCTGCCTTATTACTATTGCAGGGCACTCAACCACTACAACACCATTGCTGCCTTGCCACGCCATCGCCACCATGGCACCACTGCTTTGCAAGTGCGGTGAGACCATCTCTTCTTTGTTGCTACTTGCTCTTATTGTGACTCCACCATGCCATTGTGGTTGCCACCATCTTCATCATTGTGCCTCTAACACTGCCAGCACCACCACCACCCCCATCAACTTTATATTCCACCACACCTGTACAAACCACCCATGTCATTGCCACCAATACCATGTCCAGCACCACCAATATTTTTACCAGTCGCAGCACTTCCGAAACTACACACCTTGTTTACAGCAGCACCCTCCATGCAATTTTTGGATTTTAACCCAAAATGGTAGAAGGAGAATCCAAAAATCCAAACTCCACAAATTTCACTTCTTGGCAATCTTGTGACTTCTAAAATCCTCAAAGTTTAGGTATAACAACTCATTCCCAACTGTGTAGATATTGTTCGTTTTAGCCCAAACGACCTTTATGGTTTTAAAATGCGTCTACATGGTTAAAAGAAGCTTATACATATATAGTTTTACGAATTTGTTCTCCTATTCAATGTGGAATATCACAATTACTCCCCATCCTTCCATGCGGACACAACATCCTCTTTGTGTCCCACAAAATTGTGAGGCCAAATAAATACCCCTTGCGAGAACAAATAAACTCTCACACTAGGGTTGAGGATCAACTCTAATACCATCTTGTCACTATCCCTTTCCAACTGTGCAGATATTGTCTGCTCTAACTCAAAGGACCCCCACGACTTTAAAATGCATATCCATAGTTAAAAAGAGTCCATATATATATACATATAGCGTCAAGAATTTTTTCCTTTATCTAATCTAGGATATCACATTAGGAGTTCGACTAAAATAATTGGAACACAATAAAATTAGTTTATTTGGACTTGAAGGACAAAACTAAGGGGTATCTCACATCTATGCTTACCTTCATATTATTCAAATTCCATCAGGTGATAGTTAAATAAAATGAATGCATATCTGGATTAAAGCTATGCTAAGAGAGACCACAAGATGGAGCCATCTAACAACCAAAGCCACCATCAAATGAACTAGTGACATGAAGGAAGGTTTTCTGTCTACAAGAAAATCTTTCAATGTAGGAATTCTAAGACTAAGAAAATATAGCGGCCTATGCTTTTATTCCATCAGTTTACCACTGATAAAATTGATCATTCACTCTATACTTTATCTGCGTTATCTTTTTTGTTGGAATAGCTTTAAGAAAAGGGCAAATACATGTTTGATAACAATTTATAAATTCTAAGCATACAGAAAACTCAACTGCATAACAAAGAAATTTTGTTAAACTTACCTCCTCGAAAATCCTCTACTCCTTGACATAGGATCATTTCTTTGGGTCTTCTCTAATAACAAAGCTCTCTCCCTTTCCTTCTCTCTCTTCTCCCTCTTCAAACGCTCTTCCCTCATCTCTTCCAATGACTTCTTCCCACTACTCTTAGGCCCTTCCTTCCCCGATCTTTCTGATCCCCCTTCCTTACTACTCTCAGTAACCCCATCATCACTTGGCCTCAAAAGATACCATGGCAACTTCACGCCTTTCCCAGCAACCCCATACCCTAATCTATACTTCTCATCCTCGGGCAACACAACCTTCGGGGCCTCTTCCTTCTTCATCTTCTTCCTCTTTTGCGCAACGCCTTCATCCTCTCCAGCCTCACCAACCGGATCAAAAACCTTAAGGCCCTCAAAGAGATTGATATGTCCCGATTTCAATTCCGATCCACTGGCCTCCGCAGCTTGAATTGGGGGAGCCAAACCACGGGAAAGCCTGAGCTTCTCGAGCCGAAACTCGGCATCACGCTTCCGAGACTGTTCGCGCTTCAACTGCTCTTCCTTGGCGGCAGCTTCTTCGTCTTGGCGGACTTTCTCTCTGTTTTCGTAGTTGTACACATTCCATCGTTTTTGGGGAAGAATGTTGAGACCTCCATGACCTCCCATTGCAACTTAATCTGCAGTTTTCCTGAAATTTAACACTTATCTTCGCTAGGTCAGCGCAAATAAAAAACACCCGTCTCGGATGTAGAAAAGTTAGGGTTTCTGACCCTGTTCGCATCCAAAGGGAAATTTTTGCGCGCAAATAATAGATATGGAGTTACAAGAGAAACGTATTCCCGAAACTAGTGGGCCACCTAAGGGGGTATGCGCATCTTTGAAAGGAGTTCGGGGGGGTTTCAAGGACTTAGGACTTGTTTTGCAAAACAGAACCAAACTGTTTTTTAAAATTTCGTAACACCCTTTTTTTTTCCCTTATTATCAATTTCCCATTTTAAAAAACAGAAAATAAGTTTTAGAGGTATTATATAATTAAAAGGGTGAATGAAAATCAAATTTTAAAAATTTAATCTTTCATCATTTTTTAATATCATTTTAATGAAAATATCTTCATTATTTTTTTTAATAAAAACAATAATTGTTTTTAAATATATGATAAATATTTGAAATAATTAAAAATATTTATGTAAAAAATGAACATGAATAAATTCCTTTTAACCAATCACTAGTTCGAGTCCCCTCAAGACCACTGGAGGTTTATCGTCTGGAGGTTTATCCGATCGTTAACTTCAAGGCCCCGTGGAATTAGTCAAGGTGTGACCCGGACATCCACGATTATAAAAAAAAAAAAAAATTCCTTTTAACCAATTAATTCTAAAAAGGCTCCATCCCACTCCATTGGAATGTGTCTTTTCCCCAGCAGTCCCACTAGATAGGCGCCATTTCACTGGCATTATCATAGTAAGCATATCTTCAGCCTAAAATGCTTCTGCTCAATATTAAGAAACTCAGTTACCAACAGAAGTCCAATTGTATGTGGATGTCTAGCTTGACTCTGTTCCTCACAAAAAACAAGAACAGAAGGAAAAAAATTGTGAGAGAACATGATGTAACTATAGTTATCGCAAGCATCAATATTTTTCGAAATTGACAAAAAGCCTTTTTCAACTCCTTGGAGTCTGTACATTCACTTTTTTCCGACAAGATATTAGCTACTGGGTTGAACACTTCATCAGTCAATCACTAGAAGAAAGCATAACAAGTTCGAACAATCATATCTAATTGTTTTCCTCCATGGCTACATTAAAAAAGGAAGTCACTGAGCTGAGTAGAATTGTTTTTTTGGGCATGCCCCTGAAAATGTAGGGCTGTCTTCTGATCAGAAAAAAAAATTGTAGGCCCTGTCTTCTACATCTGTATTCAAACAATTCATCCCATACCTGTAGCATTGACAATCCAAGAACAAATCTTGTAATTTTTTTTTGATAAGTAAATCTTTTAATTTTCAGGGCTAAAAAATAAGAAAAAAGAGGCAATATCGATAATATTTACTAGACTCACCAAGTATGAAAAATCTTCTAGTTGTTTTCTTGCATGGCTCCACTAAAAAATGAAGTCACTGAGCTGAATAGAATTGTTTTTCTGGGCATGCCTCCTGAAAATGTAGGCACTGTCTTCTACATCTGCATTTAAACAATTCATCCTATGCCTGTAGCGTTGACAATCCAAGTCAGATCTTTAATTAATATATCAGAGCAAATTTTTTTCTTTTTAAAAAAAAAGACAATATCAATAATGTTACTAGACTTACCAAGCAAAATGCTCTTCACAGCAAATAGAACCCCAAATGATTGAAAGTCCATTTCCTTTCCTGCATTAAACAAACACAACAAAATGATTGACATCCTATGCAAGTAGGTTTGAAATTTAACCAAATTATAAGAAATTCCAACAGACTCATTCTGATTTTTTTGCTTTTCAAACTTAATTATGGGATTCACCCACTCAAAAGAATTTGGGAATTTTTTTTTATACATTTACATCAATCAACCCAAAGGTGGCACCAATTTATGAGCATGTATGGATATTTGAAGAGCCTCATAGAAACAACTATAAAACTCATTGTCATGCTCAAACAAATCTCAAATATCATATTGATTTTCCAGAATATTGTCACTGTTCATGCATCCATTACCACCACCACCAATCCACTCAAATATGTGCATCATCCCTTCACCTTCCCCCTCCCAAATCCAAAAAGGCATAATAAATAATTATTTAAAAATAAAAAATAAAAGCAGCTTCACTTCCAGGAAATATTAGCAAAACTCAGCTCAATATTTCTTGATTGAGAACAGAAGGCAACAATATAGGTGATAGAAATTACATACCAAGTTGCAGTATACATATCATAGAACTTGTCAAAGGCTTTGTCCAAACAGTAGTGGCAGACTAAAAGATCCTTCAAATCAGTCACCTCGCATGTTGATTTACAGCATTTCACCTTTTCAAGGAGATAACATTATTAAGTATACACTACAGTCAGAGAAACAACAAGCATATAATCACCTGATTAAGTTACATCCTGAAATTAGTGGAAAAAATTACAATCCACTCAAATGATTCAAACATTTTTTGTGTTATCTTCGTATGAACCAAATTGCACACAGTGAAGGTTTCTAATCAAGATCTGTTTTGCAGGACCACAGTGTTTATTTTTCACATTCTAGAATTAATAGCTTGCTAGGGGGTTTTACTTCTCTATTCTCATTTCTCACAATAGATAAAAGGGAAAAAAACAATAACACCATTGATACTGTGACCAGCTCAGATGTTTAGAAACTTTTTTCCTTGATAATTTACTTTAACTCATAGAAGGCAACATTAAAACACTAGAATGACATATTATAGTTCCATATTAAATAACCCAAAACCTGCCAACCAAGATTGAAATATACATTCAAACATATAGAAGTTGCTTTGTACATTCAAATTGCAAAAAGGAGGGAAGTGAATTCGCACCAGACGCTTGAGCTTATATGAGAAAATTTTCTGATGGGAAGGGTGTGCAATGATATGCTCTTTCAAATGACCTGCACTGGAAATTAAGGAATACACAGTTCATAAACAGCTCCCAAGTGTCAAAATTCAAAGAAGCATGAAGCTTGGCAAGAAATAATAATGTATTGATAATTTAAATTAGTGCAAAACCAACAACTAGTCATCGGAAAGCAAGACATTCCTCATGATGCCGTATGCCCTTTCTGAATATTTGCTGACACACTTCAATGATAGATTTTCCTTTGTAGCAAATTCAGCCTAAAGTGGCACCTTATCTTTGTGTTTCAGACAAACAAGAAAGAATTTAGAACTTGACCCTTTCTTACTTAGTAAATACCAGAGCATAATAACCTTTACACTCCCACTGATGGAATGTTCAGGTACACAAACTAAATGTGCATCTAATATTCCATCAGATTAATCCTTGTCACTGACTGTAACAGCACCCAAAGCACTCTGTCACTACAATGAGTTTAAAGTGTATGCTAAGCTTTTTAAATAACTTTTTGCACACAACAATTCAAGCTACTTCAAATGCAGATATCAAATAACCTAGAACTAAAAAGTTGATGAAAGAAATTTGGGAAAACCAAAAAATCATCTAATTCAAAACATTTTCAATACAGCAGCAGAATATTGGAGACATAATTTGGTGATTGGCAGGACGGTTGACCCCCCCCAGAGCTCTAGGAGCCTAGATAGGCCAAGAAGACAGAAGATCATTTGGAAAAGCAAGCAGCCACTATGGTGGAGGTGTTTGTTGGGGACTCCATCCTTCTTTGAAGTTCCTGGATTTGGAAGGATCTCTGACAGGCATCTATTGGGTGTCAGCAGTCTTCAGGATGTGCATGGGCGTGTTTAGATAACAGTTATCATTATTAGTTCACATTCCACTCAAAGGATACCTAATCCTTCATTTTGCTATACTTTTTCTTTTTAAAATAAACTACACTCTTTCTTTTAAAAAACCAGAAAAAATACAAGCATCTTAACAGTGACATGCAAGTGGTGTGTTTACTTATCACAAATGACAGTACTGCAATCAAGGCATGTGGCCAAAGTTGATGAGCTACAGCACAAATTGCACTTTGCCGTTGTCAAATTTTTGCCTATTTGATGGCACCTGCAAAACAGATTCAGAAGAGAACAGAATGGTGCTTAGTCCTTCAAATTGCATGTTATTCTATCCTTACCACATGAAAGGGTATACATTACTAAACCATTCTAGTTATTATGTAATTGACAGTCTTGCATTAAAATATCATGTCAATATGAAGAGTCTAAAGGAAAATTTTTTATCATAAATTTATGCATACAGACCAACTACTCCACCTAAACCTTGAGTTTCAATATTTCATAGCGATCAAATTAGAAGATCAAAGTTATGAGGAATTCAACATATTTTTCACCATTATTAGAAAATGTCTTCTTTAAATATGAAGGAAAAAAATTTAGATGAATCCAACATGCTTTTGAAGAATGTTATAATAATGTGTTCTATGAATAACATGGATATCCATATCAGAATGATGGTTCAAAATTACTCGCAATGTCAATTTCATATCATAAATGCTACATTGAGCATTAGAAACATCCCTGTATTTCAGGAGTTGTGGCCATCCTAATCCTTGACTATCCTGCTCAGCCTATCTATTTCCCCAACCGACACAATTAAATACTTTCCAACAGTAGGTCAAAAACTTATAACATTTTTATTCACCGTGTGTAAAAGCTTTCAGGATTAAATTTGAATATAGTTTAAATACAGCAAAACATTAATAATTAATGCACAAAGAGCAGGAATACAAATTAAATAATAAGGGAAGAAAAACACATGAATTCAAAGTTAGGAAACCTTTTGTACAGTCCAAGAAGATCTCTGGATATGAAAGTGGATTTGTTTTGCCCCATAGGTACCTAGACAAATGACAAGGAACCTTAAGCTGCTTAACTGAAGTAGGATTACCATACATGTGATGAACGAACCAACAGGTGCAGGCTTTAAATTAATGTAGAAAGAGAAGCAAAACCTTGTTACATGTTTGACTTAAACAGGGCGATTGAGAATTAGAAGTCATCACCAAACAATCATCAGCAAGGTGCCCAGGTCTCTGGCATTTCCAACTACATTGGCAAGTTGAGAATTACAATAAGTAAAAGTATATTAAAAAAGAGCAAGATGAGGGTATTTATCTCTGTTGCTAAATAGACAATTTGAAAGTGCTCCTTTGTTAGTGACTCATGGATAGCATTTATGTTGAACTCAAGACTAGAAAGAGTTAAATAACAGAAATCATCACAGATAGCAACGATGTTTCTTTTTTCATCCAGATGAAGGACTGATCACAGAAATGTATTTCAACAAAATATACCATTCATAAGTGCATAAACTAGATCTCTTTTTAGACCAGCGATGATGAACATAATCCCAAGTATCCTCCCCAAGCTCGGGAACTGGTAATGCACATTTGAGTCCAGATGAGGAGACAGTTGGACAACCTTCATTGCTTAAAGACTCCTGGAAACATTACAATAAGAAGAATTCAGAGTTTAGCAAGAATTACAAAATGTAAATGTGCTTAAACATTAAACCATAGTAAGCAAAAAATACCTCAGAAAGCCTGAGATTTTTTAAAAGCTCAGCTTTGCAATCCATACTGCAGACATCATCATCAGTCTATCAAAACAGACACACATCATTCAAAAGGTGTCACTAGGTGCAGAAAAACGTAAAAACTTGTCTAGAAAATAAAATTAAAATTGACAAAGAAGAAAAAGATAGTCATATGTCCCACCTCATTACAAATATATTCTCCATACAAGCCACAAACCACACAAACAGGTTCCCCAGGAAGAGGAAAACGTTGCTCTCTTCTGCTCTTAACTTGTTCAACTTCATTTATATGACCTAGAAGAAGAAAATCAAGCCAATCATGTAAGCAAGGACATTTCCTTAATGCTTGGCCACATATCTGCCTTTAGGAGATGAAAGGAGATATCACAAACTTACTACTTAAATCACAAAATTGTTTTCTATTCTATGGGTTCGAGGAGTGGTCCTCAAGACAGAAATCTCAGGCTCAATCCACAAAACCATCTCATTTCAGCATGTTAAAGTTGATATAGGCATTGGAACTATGTTGGATTTCACAAACCAATCAAAGAATCTGATGGTTCAGGTTGACTCACTGAATCCATTGAGATCATAGAGCTAGTAATTCCATTTCATTTACATGCACACAAAATTGTAGTCATCCAAGAACTAGTAACCAAATCTTACTGCACTTCATTAATATTCGTGTAGACCGCTCGAGCATTATTTTCAACCTGTTCCTATATTTGACACTTGCCCAAACTTAAAAAGAATTTTCTCAATGTGTACTATGCCTGGCAAAATTGGATCCCACATACATTGTCTTATCCCATCACATGCACTATGTATCCCACTTTCTTCCTCTTCTTCTTCTTCTTCTTCTTTCTTCTTCTTCTTTTTGGCTCCTCCCTTTAAACCAAAATAAAAAATAAAAAATAAAAAATATAAAAACAAACCCTATGTGCACCAAAGTGCTCCTTGCTACCAACAAAAAAAAAGGCGAAAGAAGCTGAAATTTCAGCAAAAAAATCAGGTGTCAATTGGAATGGAAAGAAAAAGGGGTGGGAAAAGAAGGTCTGGCAGAAAATTGGCAATTTTTCTGAAAAAGTCGGCAAAATGTAGTCGAAAAATTGAAATGAATGGATGATTTGTGCCATGCCATTTTATCGGGCAATAAATGGATCATTAAAAGGAAAAATTGGCCACATGCTCCAACAACTCTCTCCCTTAATCCAACGGCCAAAAATCATCCTGATGCAGATCCAAGGGCTATAAACAATTCCCAACGTTCAAATCACCATCCAACGATCAGATTTGAATCCAGATACAATCCAACAGTTAGAATGTTTTCCAAAGCTTATTTAGCCTTCTAACCACTATTTTGATCCAAATATTTTCCTGTAAATGCCTCATTTTCATCCCATTCAATCCACAATTCATTGGAAAACTTCCCTGATCTAATATTGCTTTTTTTTTTTTTCACAAAAATTTCTCTCAAGATACTTATACATGACATGTTTGGAATTATATCAATATTATGCAAACTCCATGTCACGGTACCAATATTATCTCCATTAAGATAGCCTTGCATCATTCTCAAGTGTTATAGAACCATATCAGTCTTCATTGTGATATTGAATGAAATCATTATGATATAATTTATAAAAAAAAATATTGATATTTAATGAAATCAAATATTTACTTCATATTAGTATTAAGCAAACACTTTAAAAATTCATATTCCTTATCAGCACATATTATATTATTGTCAAATGTCACCAATTATATCATACATGTATTACCTATAAAAAAAAAAACCAATTATATTATACATGTATTGTTTTTTTAATAAAATAACTTCAATACGTATATTATTGTTTATTTTACCATTTTTAGGAGTTTTCCCCAACATTTCTATGAGTTTTTTTATCATCCCACTGATATTTTTTTCCCAAATTTCTATCCGATATTTCCTAAAATTTCCGTAAAGTCCAACTACCAATATGTTGTCAATTTTAAATATTTTGATCCTTTCTTGCCACTAATGATATCACAAATCATATTATTATCTATCTGTAAATACTTGGACCACCCAAATGGGCTTCTTCATTTCAGTACACATAGGGAAACTAGTAGCTTCAACCATAAATTCCTTTTTTAAGTTTTGTTGCTAAAGTTCTGCTACTTTTACATTCTAATACCTTAAACTAATTTTTTTAACATGGTTCTCAATAGCTCAATGTTCAGTTTTGTTTGTAATTTAAGGGAATAACCAAGTTTTAACTTCAAATTCAGTAAAAACATCCAAAGGAGAAATGACAGCAAAGTGGAATAATTAGGACGACTAAGAAACTAAGTGGAGTTTTATCTACATCATATCAGCCCCTTTATAGATCGAGTCTCGTGTTAGTTATATACATTCCAATAAAAATTTCTAAAGATCACCATATGTAACAGAACTATCCAACTAGTTATGTTAGTGGACATTCCGGAGTTGAGAAAAGTTCCAAGTTTTCATTGATAATAAGAAAGAGTTCAATATTATCAAAAAGAGATGAAAAATTCATACTTTTTTTGATAGGCAAACACAAATTAATACTTATATTTGGAACTGAATGACAATAGAAGTATATATGGCATTTAAGTAAAAAACATAATAACTTTTACAGTATCAACAGGCCCAGAAGCATCATCAAAATACAAGTATATAGTGACTGACAATTTTCACATTGCAATATCATAATGAATTCCACAAATCAAAAAAAGAATAAGGTGTATGAGTCTGTGTGTGTGTTTTAATTGTAGATGTGATCCAGATTCTGGATGTTACTCAAAAATTTTATAAACAAAGAGATATAAGAGGAAGGCAGTTGATGAAACCGAAAGTCAATAGATAGGATCTGAAAACAAACCAGGATTTGGAGGATCTTGCTCTGCTCCAGATTCTGAAGAAGTGCTTTTATCACCTGAGTTGTTATGAACATAATTTTAGTTTTAGGCAAAAATCCACTGCCAAAGAAACAAATTTTAGATTTTTTTTGTTTTTTTCACTAAATCGTGCAAGCTATGCATAGCTATATTAGCAATCATGAACATATTATGATGCTGGGACAAAAAAAGATATCCCCAGGTTTCTTTGATAGCATGGGACCTTCAAGCAATAGATTAGATCCAACATGTCACATGGTTAAACAAATTATAATCATCAAAACTGAGAAACACTTAAATACACAAATCAAAACAAAAACAAAAATAAGAAGGATAAGAATATTTAAATTTAACTAAACATCATAGTATGTTGTTGGTTCTATACCAGTCACAATACTCATTAACCCCATATTTGAACTAAAACAATCTCCAAAGCAATTTTGTATCCAAAGTATCACTACCAGATCCATAGGCAACCAAAAAAAAAAAATTCTAAGGAATGTAAAACATGAATTACAAAATCATTTTTATCTCTTTCCTCCACTTTCTCAACAATGAAAAAATATACATTTTTTTTTCATGAAACAAATATACTTAGAATTGAAAAAAGAGTTTTATTTGCGGTTTTGTGTTTTTCAATAATTAAATAAAAACGACCCACTTTTTCATCAATAAAACAATACAAAAGATGAAAATTTAAAAATTAATAAATAGAAATCAATTTTCTCTTCCTTCCCCCCCCTCAAATTTCATAGCAACCAAACAGAAAATTTCCGCTTTCCTATTAACCAAAGTAACATAAATATAAAATTTAATAAAAATGAAAATTTTTGTTTTTTATTCATACTTTTATTGATAGCATTCACTACTGTTCTCTATGTCCTATTTAGAGAGGGATGAGAATAAGTGGGGGGGGGGGGGGGGGGGGTGGGGAGGAATGAAACTCGTGGAGGTAGCATGGAATGCAAATGAAAATTTTATTCCCACTCTAGGCATTACATGCATTCAAACGCTTGTCTGAGACATTATTCAAAAGACTCCAAAAGAGATGTGCTTTTTGATTACTGACAAAGTGCCATACTGCTGTACCAGAAGAACATATTATTGATAACAACTGGGGCTTGTCTGATCCAATTTCTTGCCTCTACTTTTTATCAAACATCAACAGCTTATCAAATTTTAATAAAATATCAATACCAGGCCATTTCATTAACAAAAACAAAATCACATCATGAAGTTAACATAGAACTTACTTTCATACTCCACTAAATGTAAACCTGAATTAGAAGTCCCCTGCCACAAAAAAGGAACCAATAACCCATGATCAAAACATATTAAATTTCACAGAAAGTAAATAAAAAAATGCATAATTACCAAAATATCTGGAGTTAATTCCTGATAAACCTGACCCGAACTAACTTCCTTCCTGTTGATGCAAAAATCAAATGAGGATTATACAAGCTAAGGGTATCATTGATTAGCATTCTGTACATGCATTCACTGATATTTGAAAAGCTATATCAGTACTCAAAATTGCAAAGTTAGTCTGCAAACATTAACTAGCTCATAGTTTGTTTTAACATTTTGGAATTACTTTTTCATACTCTAAAGAGCTCAAATAATTGTGGTTCAGAAAAGAAGTTGCAAATACTACCTGATAATACCTAAATTATTGTTTGGTTAGGAATTTTTAAGTAGTGGGTTTCAAATCTTAGAATGCTTTGTTCCAGCATTCAAAAGCAATATAATCACCACGGTTATGCAAACCAAATAGTGCGTAAACTTGCATTCAAACATTAATTAAGATTTAAAAGTATTTAAAATTAAAAATTGCCTTCTTTTTTTGATGAAATCCTGGTGAGACATAGGTCCATCGGTCTCTTTGAGTTCAGGGTTCTGACATGGCGGTGATCTCCGGTCCGGTCGGCGTTTCCGGTTGACCTTTTTCTCGTTAGCGGGGGGTGATTCATCGGTCGGAGAAGCGCTTCCGGTGGCAATGTTGTACGCTGAAAATTGGGAGGTATAAAATGAAGAAACAAAATCTTACGAAAACAAAAATCGACTGAGAATTGAGAGGTTGGATCGAAACCTTTGAGATTTTGAAGAACAGAGGAGAGACTGAAGTCTCTGTTATAGGAAAATGAGGGATTCTTGTAGAAATTCGTTCTCGTTCCCATCTCTGTGTGTGCCCCTCTCTCTCTCTCTCTGTTCCTAGGTAAATCAGAGATGGCGCGTTTTGGAGGAGGTGAGACGGTGCGTTTTATTGGGAAATTTGAAGATGTACTCTAAAATCTAAATGTGATTCCTATTAAATTTCATTTTTCAGTTGATAATATATATAGGAATTATAATACATTAAAAAAGGTCATCCGGTGTATAATATGGATATCATTTATGACTTTATTAATTGCAATTCGATGATTTATATGTTTCATCACATGATTGTTAGTTTTGAGAACATAATTTTTTTTAAAGTTTTTAGAGTTGGACCAATCATTGAATCGAAAAAATTACTAATTTATGGTTCATTGGTCGAACCAATGTTAGAATCGCAGTCGAATCAGTGACATCAAAAATATATAATTTATATTTTATTAAAATTAAAAATAATTATAAAAATTTTAAAATATATATAAATAAATTTAAAATCAATAATATTTATTTTTTTATCTATGCATAAGTAGAAATGTATTAATATTTTAAATTTTATTAAATGAAATATGTATAATATTTAAACGTGAATATATTAAAAATGAAAGAAAAATTAATTATTTAATTATAATTAATTTTATAATTTCAGGATCCAAATGACATTGGGATGAATGAATGAATGCATGTGAGATCTTAGAGAAATGCAGGAATTGCTTAAGGAGAAACGAAATTGGGAGACAAAGGCCTGCAAATTGTTCCTTAGTGAATTAGATCATATTATGAGGGAGTCCGTTTGTCGATGAAGCTTCTCTGTCTGTTGACGAAGCTTTCCCCTCTGACAGTTGGAGAGATATTGAGTCATCAATGTAGAAACGAGCACAAAACTCCTGTTCAAAAAGCTTGTCTATTGGGCTATCTGTCTTGGAACAATTAGACTTGGATGTTTTAGACTCACCATGCTGGGACTTACTGTTTGTGGATGCGACCCCTCTCTTGTCCATGATTTCAGACGGAACAAGGGTTGAATGAACACCTGCGCGACAAAAGCACAAGTCAGACCTAAACGAATGATCAACTCAAGTTGGCCCTCAAAAAGCGACACATTGCTTCCTTAAACGTTCTCATCTTAACCGGCTTACAATGAGAAACTTGTTGGGCACGTTATGTACAAATGCCTAACAACCCACAAAGACAAAGCCCTCATTAGGGCTAAAAACTGTTAAACAATAGGACTCAAAGCGACAGTAGAAACACCTAATGCAGAACAAACAACAAACAAACAAAGAACATCCAAAGGCTAAATGACCTAGAGAATGCATGCATATTCAAACTATAGCCAATAAAGAGGAAATTGTAGAAAGCCATAACATGGTGGTCGGAAGCTGAAAGCGTACCTAACAAGGAAAACTGTAATCGCTGATAGAGCAGATCGCCAAAAGAAATCGCTGCTAACGATGACAATCAAGAGCCAAAAGTGTTGTCAGCAATCCAAGTAATAAGAAAACATAGGGAGAATAGTGATGGAACAAGAGGCACAAAGAAGAAATGAATCCAATTCCAAAAAGCAACCAACCTATATGGTATGGGTGCGAAGATTAAGGCGTTCAAGGGGGCACCCTGCCTGACACATCACCTTGATCGATGTGACCCCTTGAAGTGCGAGCAATCGACATGTATCTCCTGACACCAAAAGTTTCAAATTCTCAACTCTTCCACATGTTTGTTTACTTCCTATCTGGGCACAACTGCAAGACTTAAGGGGCATTGTGGACCCCTCATTGCCGTTTCAAACCCCACCTCCGCTTGTGTCCATGACTCCATGACTTAGTCGTCTAGGTGATGAGCATAAGGCCGAGTTGGGAGCTTAAGGTCGAGTGAATAGTTTGGGGCCAGGATAGTAGATAGACTATTCTAAACGATTGGCATTAAGAATGATGCTTGAGTTACCTCAAAACATTAATTGTGTGCTAAACAATGGCCTTGATTAATGCAGTTGCTACAAAGATAAAATGTCAGTATTTTAAGGCTTGTTTAGGCAGAACAACCATTATAGGCCAACAATCATTACCACAGTAATGCATAATCAAGTGTAATTAAAGCCCTTAAGAACGCCTAGACATTACGCATAAGCAAGAATAAATGGCCACCCATGTCCATCAGAAATGTATGTTGCTTTATTTCCAAAAATCACATTTTCTTGCTCAAGTCAACTCTCTGACTTAATCTTTGGAGGGGCGTGTCCAGAATCCCATCCAAACATTCCTTTGCTTAAGACTTGGTTCGTGGTTAAATATTTAAATTGAGCCACAACGTTTAAATTTTTGAATCGAATTGAAACCAAGTTTTTAAATGATGATTTGAAAGTGAAATAATTGATATATATATATATTTTTTTGGCGAGGAAGCCAATTTAACTGCAAACTCAAGAGAGTTCCAAACCGGACTTAATGACAGGCAATCATGATACCTCCGTGGGTAGAATTTCAATAAAAATATACATATGCTAAAATAACATCCCAATTCCTACGCCATCAAATGCATCCAACATCTGCAGTCTTACCAAAAATTTCTCAATCGCTAGGAAAATGATAACGAGTAACTACAAGTTTACGCCATTTTCAACCACTTTTCTACATCAGAGGGCTGGGGGTGCTGATATTCCACGGCTGAATGCCTCCGTCCCCATCATCTTAATTGATAGGTTCACAACAGATTAACAACCAGCTACATCGCTACATACTGTTCGACTGTATGACCACGAGATAATCACTATATGATGCGCCCAAACCATCATCTAGACCAGAACATTAATGGCCCCCTACAATTTAACTTTCAAATAACTCTATGCCGTCTCTGGTATGTTGCACCAGGGAAGAATAAGATAACCCTGAATTCGGTAGCAGAGCAGAGAGCAATCGCCAGATACAGAAGTGAAGGAAAGAAGAAGATGGTTTGGCAAGGATGCAGTATTCATGGGAGCGTGAACGATTCGAACTTCAATGAGCCGATGCCATGGATCGGCATCTATGTTGCAGCAGCGTCTCTGGTGTGCTCCCTCGCAATGGGTGCAGATGCTTTCTTGGCCTTCCGCCACACAAAATTCTGGTTTCCCTGCAAAGTTTTTTCTCTTAATGTCACTTCCTTGACCATAATAGCCGTGGCGACCAATCTGTCTGTGGATCTGAATACTTCCATGCCTCGCTGCCAGGATCAGCTCTCCAAACTGAGCAGCACCGTGTTGATGTGCACGGTAATGGGTAATTTTATGCCTTCAATAGGGACCACGGAGAACAAAGAAGTATTTTCAAATGTCATTGCTCTGGACATTCTGATGATAACCCTGATGGTGAACGTCTGCATCAAAATGGGAACCGGAGTGATTTATGTTTTCTGGAAAGAACATGCTGTCCTGATGTTCATCATGCTTGTTTTGTTACTGATCTTGAGTTTCTCTGCTTTAACTGTTCCAACTACAAAGCATTATTTTGAATTCAAGTACTGCAAAACGTATGAAATAACTGTGAGAGAAAGCTCCAACGAAGCGGGCATACCTGTGTTTAAGAAACTCAGAGAAGACCTAATGAAATATTGGACCATGGCTTATACCTGCTGCCCCCAGTTTGTGAAAGGGCGCTCCGTGACATGCACTGCTGCTGGGGCACTCTGTCTCTTCAGTGCTGCAATTTTAGTGGAAGCATGGCTATTTGTATCTTGAGGGAGAGGAAGATTTGGTTGACCTGATGACAAAGAGCAATTGTAATCCTATTGATTGTTGGCTTCATATGGTAAGAAATACTCAACCAAAATATCTCATGCAACTGCTGGAGAAACATATGTCCTCACAAGGATTCAAGGGAGTAGAAACATTTGATAGTGACAAAGTTCCCTCCCTTGATTATAAAGAAGTTCCCAATTGTTGGGCTCTTCCTGTGGTGACACTAACCACCATTGCAGTTGCGCTCCCTCACATTGAGAAGTGTTCGATCAAACGTTTGATGCGGAGTGTAAATGAAGGGCTCAGTTATGTCAGGCTCATAGTCCAGAACCTTGATGACAAAGAACTGATCAACATCAGGAAGGCAGCATACACAGTATGGCTAGGAGTTGATCTCTATCACAAGTGACTAGGTGTGGATATCCGTAAAATGGCTCTTCAGGCAAAAGGCCCCAAAGAAGTAGTTGAAGAACTTGCTGATATTGCAAAGAACAGGCTAATGGAATATAACCAAAAAACTATGGCGGGAGGTTTGAAGGAGACCCCTTCCAAGTTGCCCATAAAGGTACTGGCTGCAAATTCCATGTACAGAATAGCTCAAACCATTCTGCTGGATGACAAAGTGGATAAATGAGCAGATGATTGTGAAATTATTTGAAGAGTTATCAGTTGTGGTCTCTGATATACTGGTCGGCTGTCTTACCAACATACCGCACGCTATAAGCATGGAGTGCATTTCCAGCATAATCGAAGAGAGGAAAGATAGGGTGCTCCGTGCCATTTTTATGCTGGGATTAACTGAAAAGATTCTGGAACTTCTGGACCAGAAGGCACTTCCCAGTTTGGATACCAATAAAATGATTTGTGTTGATGACTGGCATTTGTTAAGCAAGCAGAATCAGTTGCATTTTGCTCCATCATCAGATTGTAAAACGGAGGCTTTGAATTCAGATGATTTGTGTCTGTCCATTGACTAGAAATTAGAAGCCTCAAGTTGGCAATCAGGGGTAAGCAGTACTTAACATATTGGTGTAGAATAGAAATTATTGTGATGTTTCAGCTCTGATACCTGTAGGACATATGTAAAATACATGTAGGATGTTTATGTGAAATGGAAGTAAATCCAAAAGAGATGTCAAGAAGATAGGCAATGTTGAGAGATTCTAGAAATTATATGCTGTCTCATGTAAACTGAGATCAACTCAAGCAGACTGAGACCAACTCATGCTAATTCGAAATCTGTTGGAATTCAATTACTTGGACAAACTTGTGGAAAGTAAAACTGGATTTTATAATTTGCCAGAGAAGCTTCTTGCCCAGTTGGCAACAACTAGGTGACAATTCACCTAGGATTTAGATAATGAAGAGAGCTAAGAATCCTTAGTCAGCCTCACGCCAAGTACAGAGCATTTATTGAAATTCCTTTAATTTGTAGGGGAAAGTTCTAAAGAGAGAAATCCAGGAGGAAAAAGGAAACAAGAAAATTGTTGAGTTGCTCCAGAGCCAGCTGTTGGGTTCAAGCTCAACCACCTTTCTTGTATTCCTCTCTACTCTCTACTGTTGCAGCATGTCTGGATATCCTAGAAAATAGAATTCACTTAGTTTTCCTGTTAAGAAATTTGGAGGTAAAAGTCTATTCCCCTACAGCAGACAAATAAGGGAGTTCTAGATCAAATTGGCCTTTGACTTAAATAAGGGAGTTCTGGATCAAATTGGCCTTTGACTTAACAAGACATGTTTATTAGTCATGTTTTCAAATTATTATTCAAATGAACTTTTTCCAAATTATTATTTTTTGAATTATTTAGAAATCGTATCTTCAAAACGATGTTTCTAAAATTCTATTGAAAATAAAGAATGAGAGACAAATAAATGAATAAAGGACTATTTTAAACAAAAATTTCAAAAACACATTTAAAAGAAATGATATTGTTTAACTGAAAAACCATTTTAAACAAAAACTCCTCTTGACTCAGAAAAGCAATCAATGGAGAGCATCCCTAGTCTTAGGTAAGTCCTAAAACTAGTCTTCGACATGAACATAGACATATATCAAGAGATAAAAGGGAGAAAATCATACTTGTTCCCAATATGATATACAAAAAATGAATTAATTTAATGGATCAATGGAAATCTCTCATCTTTCGTTTCCAACATAATAGATATTATGTACTTTGAATCTAAAGGACTAACAAGTTTAAAATACATCTATATGATTAAGAGAATCTCATTGTATAACATTATGAACTTTTAATCCTATTTGAATGAGATATCACAATCACTCTTCTATGTAAATGCAATGTCCTTATTGTATCGTACAAAATTATGAGATTAAAGAGACATACATTCATAATAAACTCGAGATCAATTTTAATACAATATATAACAATCTCCTATTTTTCAAATGATATTCTAAAAATAGTTTTCTTTTTCTTAAACTTATGGTTCCTTAAACATTAAAAAATTAAAATTTCAAAACTTATTACTTACTAGTTAAAATATTTTTATCTTCCTTTTAGCGTGACATTGCTCACTTTGAAGTTATGGAGATAAATTTGATTTTAAATGAGTTTTTATTTTTATTTTTATTTTCCAAATGAGGATACCAAAACATACTTTTTCCCTTATAAAAAAAAAAAATAAAAATTCAATGTGATATTTTTTCGAACTTAAGAAATCTGTAACATGTCATCACTACATGAGAAAAAATATGAGACTTTTTTATTCTTCAATGCATTATAGCGGAATCAAACCTATAAATATACCCATTGATACCATATTTTGAGAGTTGTTGAACATGGTATGTGTCATAGAGACAATCAATTAGTCCTACTTGTTAAATACTGTCTTTTATTTGGAAGATTCTAACTAAAGTTTCAAAACTGATCCAATTACATAAATACGTTGTATATTTAGTTTTTATAATATCCACACAATCATGATAGCTCAGTGGATAGATCTCAGTAAAAATATACATACGAAAATAACATCCCAATTCCTACGGCATCAAATGCATCAACATCTTCAGTCTTACCAATAATTCCTTAATTGCCAGCAATATGATAACAAGCACCCGCATTAGTGGGCTGTGGTGATGACTCCGTCCCTATCATCTTTATCGTCCACTTGTACTGGGCCACCATGATGGCTTCACGATAGATGAACAACCAGCTACATACTGTTCGACTGTAGGACCACGACATAATCACCATATGGTGCGCCAAGCCATCATCTAGACCAGGAAATCAATGGCACCAACAATTTGACTGACTTGACTTCCGAATAACTCTATGCAGCCCCTGTTATGTTGCATCAGAGAAAAATCATTTAACCCTGAATTCAGATATTAAATATATGACCGACACCAAAGTGGTTGAATTTAATAATTTATCTCTTGCGTCTAGAAACAAAAGGCCGCCTACTCGAGACATCATGTATGACCAAAGCAAACCAGAAGGATCTTGATCAGAGGAGATTACTTTGGTTGCAGTGGGGGAATCATCAGGCATAATCCGCAGAGCAGAGAACAATCCCCAGATACGGAAGTGAAAGCGAGAAGAAGATGGTTTGGCAAGGATGCAATATTGACGGGAGCGTGAACGATTCGAACTTCAATGAGCCGATGCCATGGATCGGCATCTATGTTGCAGCAGCGTCTCTGGTGTGCTCCCTCGCGATGGGTGCAGATGCTTTCTTGGCCCTCCGTCACAAAAAATTCTGGTTTCCCTGCAAATTTTTTTCTCTTAATGCCACTTCCTTGACCATAATAGCTGTGGCGACCAAACTGTCTGTGGATCTGAATACTTCCATGCCTCGCTGCCAGGATCAGCTCTCCAAACTGAGCAGCACCGTGATGATGTGCACGGTAATGGGTAATTTTATGCCTTCAATAGGGACCATGGAGAACAAAGAAGTATTTTCAAATGTCATTGCTCTGGGCATTCTGGTGATAACCCTGATGGTAAACGTCTGCATCCAAATGGGAACTGGAGTGATTTATGTTTACTGGAAAGAACATGCTGTCGTGATGTTTATCATGCTTGTTTTGCTACTGATCTTGAGTTTTTCTGCTTTAACTGTTCCAACTACAAAGCATTATTTTGAATTGAAGTACCGCAAAAAATATGAAATAGCTGTGAAAGAAAGTTCCAACGAAACAGACATACCAGTGTTCAAGAAACTCAGAGAAGACCTAATGAAATATTGGATCATGGCCCATAGCAGCTGCCCCCAGTTTGTGATAGGGCGCTCCGTGACATGCACTGCTTCTGGGGCACTCTGTCTCCTGAGTGCTGCAATTTTAGTGGAAGCATGGATTCGATCTTACCTGATGCCCTGGTCCTTTAAATTTTGCAGTGGCGAGTCTGATTACAAGTGGTCAGTCACTTTAATTCTCATTAGTCAGACTGTTGCTGTGGGAGTGGGTACTATTGGCCCAGCATTTAGATGGTTCGTTGCCATACTTCTCAGATGTCCAAAGAAAGGGGGAAAAAGCTTCAAAGATGAGTTCAAAGTGGAGAAATACTGGGTCCAGAGGCTGGTAGAGTGGAGAGGGTGCCCAATAGGTTTACCAATCCATGGTCGGCATTGTAGGAAACTTGCCCATGACACAAGAAACCTACTTGCAGACCTCTGTATCAGGATACAGACTGGCATAGTGCTGGTGAGTAAAGCAGTGAGGCTCGTTTCCATCTTCTTTATACGCTTCTTGTTGATTTTCTCCTGCTGGTTCATGGAATTGAGAAGGAAGCTTAAACTGAATAACAGCATTTCCAACAATGAATCTGGGTCAGAGTCGTTGCAACCCAATCTGAAGCCGGATCTCAGCCGTTTTGTTTTGTATCTTGAAGGAGAGGAAAATCTGGTTGACCTGATGGCAAAAAGCAATTGTAATGCTACTGATTGTTGGATTAGTATGGGAAGAAAGACTCAACCAAAATATCTCATGCAACTGCTGGAGAAACATATGTCCTCACAAGGATTCAAGGGACTAGAAACATTTGATAGTGACAAAGTTCCCTCCCTAGATTATAAAAAAGTTCCCAATTGTTGGGCTCTTCCTGTGGTGATACTAACCACCATTGCAGTCTCTCTCCCTAACATTGATAAAAGTTCAATCAAACGTTTGATGCGGGGTGTAAATGAAGGCCTCCGTTATGTCAGGCTCATAGACCAGAACCTTGATGACAAAGAAAAACTGATCAACATCAGGAAGGCAGCCGACACAGTATGGCTAGAAGTTGATCTCTATCACAAGTGGCTAGGTGTGGATATCCGTAAAATGGCTCTTCAAGCAAAAGGCCCCAAAGAAGTAGTTGAAGAACTTGCTGATATTGCAAAGAACAGGATTATGGAATATAGCCAAAAGACTACGGCTGGATGTTTAAACGAGACCCCTTCCAAGTTGCCCATGAAGGTACTGGCTGCCAATTCCATGTACAGAATAGCTCAAACCATTCTGCTGAATGACAAGTGGATAAATGAGCAGATGAGTGTGAAATTATTTGAAGAGTTATCGGTTGGGATCTCTGATATACTGGCCGCTTGTCTTACCAACATACCGCGTGTTATACACATGGAGTGCATTTCCAGCATAATTGAAGAAAGGGCGGTGAGGGTGGGCCACGCCATTTTTACCCTGGGATTAACTGAAAAGATTTTGAAACTTCTCGACCAGAAGGCACTTCCCTGTTTGGTTACTAATAAAATGACTTGTGTTGATGACTGGCATTTGTCAAGCAAGCAGCATCAGTTGCATTTTGCTCCATCATCAGACTGTGAAACAGAGGCTTTGAATTCAGGTGATTTGTGTCTGTCAATTGACTAGAAATCAGAAGCCTCGAGTTGGAAATCAGAGGCATGCCGTATGTAACATATTGGTGTAGAATAGAAATTGTTGAGATGTTTCAGTTCTGATACATGTAGGATATTTTTGTAAAATACATCTACCATGCTTATGTCTGTCTCATGTAAACTCTGAGCAAATTTGCCCCATGCCCAACTATTGCAATATGTCTGGATATCTCTAGAAAATAGAATTCGCCTAGTTTGCCTTTTTAAGGAATTTGGAGGCAATACAAAAATGAAGCCATCACTCAAGTAACAGTATGCAGTATGCACTCCCCTACAGGCTACAGCAGATAAATAAGGTCATTATTTTCTCTCTACTAAAAATAATTTTGGGTCAAATAAATAAATAAAGGGATAGAATTGGGCAAAACCAATAGTCCAATCGTCCAATAAGACGAATCAGCCCAATTCCAATACACCAGTTGTTTGACCAAAACATCAGTGGCCTTTTGCGCTCATTTTGGCCCAATTCATCTTGACAGGAAGCCCACCGTCCCAACCCCAACTAGCTTGTAGTGGTAATGTATTTATACTACACATGGTGGACATGATCTTTTGTGATTAACAAAACGACCAAACGACCACTAAGCTGTTCAACAACATTGTTAAATTATATAGTAAATTTATATATATTAATCTTCTTTTTAAATTTTTATTATATAAAACATTTAAACAATATTTATATTTATATTTATGTTTATTTTTATAATAGTAATTAATGATAAGTATAAAAATATTATAAATTAATTAATATAATAATTTTTAAAATTTTAAAATAATAAAATACATGGATATGTAGATAATATTATAATTTTTTTAATCTTAAACATATCTTCATATTTATATGTATATATATATATATATATATATTATTTAATAAAATTTAATAAACTAATACAATTATATTTATCTTATCATTTAATTTAACATACCAAATATATAAAATAAAATATTATTTAAAATTTGAATTATATATATTTTTTATTTCTTAAAATTATTTTTAATTTTAATAAAATATAGATTATGTATTTATGATGTTACTGATTTGACTACGGTTCAACCACTAATCCGATCATTAAACCATAAATCGATAATTTTTTCAATTAAATAATTGATCCGGTTTTTAAAACATTTGTTTTTATGCAATTTAATGGCATATTGGCATGGATGGCAAACTGGAAAAGAAAAAAACAAATTGTATGTGATAATTCCTAGATGAATCGAGGACTTTGGCAGGCTTCCCTTCATATCATTTTATAATGTACTTGCTGTCATTCATTACATATGCTTATGAATAACTTGCTTTGACAAATGAAACTTTTTCATGCAATCAAACAAAAAATCACAAGTATTTTGAGGGTTAAAGTAATACTTTCATAATTCCAAAGCCAAGGCAAACATGTTTTAGCTGGGGCTTCTAGATAATAGGATTAGAGATGATAACAAGGTTGGTTTTTTCGGGTGCTCACTCCTAAATCAATGAGTTTGAAATTAAAATAAATAGGTTATAAATAAGTTTGAGATTTTTTATTTTATTTTATTTTTTATTTATTTTTATTTTTAACTCAAGATAGGTTTAAATATTGCTTTGTTCCACCTTACCCATATTACATATAAAATCAATTTTAAAAAATAATTTAATTTAGATTTTAAAATTTCCCATTTATAATACATATAAAATAATAAAAATTTATTTTTCAATAAATTGATTTATACAAATTTAAAATATTGTAATTATTTATAAAATATATTTAATATAATTAAAAAATTAAATTTATTTTTTCAAATAAAAAGTTTTTAAAAATAAAAAATAAAAAATAAAAGAAACAGTCAAATGGAGGTGGGGTAAAGGAAATCTCTATATACCTAGGGCATCCCACCTCATTTAAGTTTTTTATTAGAGTGGGGATAAGAATTATTTTGAATAAATAGAATGAGATTGGGATGGAAGACACCCATCCCGTATCCACACAATTATTATCCCTAAATAGATCTTAACCCCCAACCTTTGTCACCTTATAAGAATCTTCCTCATTGGGTTCAAGTTTTCCTTTGTTAGGGTTGCACATTCCACACCACAACCTACCTAATAAATTTTTTGCCTACCCTAATCGGTAATCTTCAATCTCCATTTGTAAAATTATTCTCCACTCTACCTAATTATAATAAACTCAAGGTTTTCATTTGCTTATGTTATCCATGGCTAAAACCTTACACCCACCACTAACTTGACCACAAATCCAAACCTTGTGTCTTTATAGGGTATTCATTGAATCAAAGTCCATTTATTTTATGTCTTCACCCATCTACCAATAAATTATATTCCACTAGACATGTCATCATTGTAGAGGATTAATTTCTATTTCATAATCTTGTTTTCTCATGTCCACATGTACTCTTCAATGACACCATTCAATCTTAGTCCCATCATGCACACAAGGATTAAGACGTATGAATTAGTTTTATTGTGCTACACAAAGGATGTCATGGGTTGAACTTCCCGCTAAGTTCATGATGGTCAAGTCTTTGCTATTACAAGGATTGGGAATTCTTGAGTATTAGTGTGTTCTGTGGACATAAGGATTGAAGATGACTTTGATGGTTGAACCATATTAAAATCTCTTACCTTTTTTTTCCTTATATTTTCACTCGTGTGTGTCTTTCACTCGATATCTTACTATAACAATCATGACCCCTTCCATTTTCCCAAAATTAGGCTTCATGTTACCCATGGTTGTGACACCTTCTACATCTCATCAAAGTTCAAAATATTAGTTGACTCATATCTACCTCAAAAAACTCCTTAATTGATGAGTACAATATGTGATACATGTTCTTGAGAGGCTTAGATTGCAAAGTCTAATTCACCAAACTACTTTGAGTTAACTTAGATTGATGGCTTTGAAGCCATGAAATAATACATTATTCTTCGTTATTGTTGAATTGAATAGTGGCAAGTAGTAGCACTAAGACTAGCTGAAGCATTGTCACAAAAGATTCTGATGCTAACCCTTTTCTTCAATCTTCGTTGCTTACTTGCGTATTGTGTCAATATGTTGGTTAAACAACAATATCATCTTTCTTCGTTGACTATCAACAATGAATCCTATCACATGAGTGAAACGTTAGATGATGTGGTGTTGTGACAATGGCTCTACATGTGCTCTTTTTTTGGTTTGTAATTTAAGGATTGGGAAAGTAACAATTGGAATGTTCATTTTATGAAATTAATTAAATGTTTTAGATGATGGTGTATTCCTAATATTTTTTATAGTTGCATTTGTAATCTATGTATAAAGGTTTGAGAACCCGTGTAAAATATGGCTGAAATCCTCAATAATTATTGAGGTAATTGTTTCTCATTATATAGAGTGTATATACAGTTGAAAGATCCTACAAACTAGGAAAAGATAAATATACATAATAACAAATAATCTAAGATCAAGAAAAGAATCAATCAGAAGAGGATTCTGCCTTATCACCCCCTGCAAGCTGAGTGTGGTAGAAGGAATAACATGAACCTTGTTACGAAAAAGCAGGAACTGAGGCTTGGAGACGCCCTTGCTAAAAGAATAGGCAAGCTGAAGATGGGAATGAGTAAATGCGACTTTTAAAGAACCATTTGCAATCAATTCACGAACAAAATGATAATCAATCGCAATGTGCTTAGATTGAGACTGAGAGACTGGATTGACCGCCATAAAAAGAGCACTTTTGTTGTTGCATAATATATTCGGAGAGGAAGGCAAAGGAAGACGTAGATCACGAAGGAGCTGAACAATCCAAGCAACTTCAGCAGTAATAATGGCTAAGGATCTATACTCAGCTTCAACACTGGAGCGAGAAACAGTAGATTGTTTCTTAGAGCACCAAGAGACAAGATTAGCGCCAAAGAATATAAGATAGCCACTGGTAGATCGTCGTGTATCAGGACAGCCAGCCCAATCAGAGTCAGAATAAGCAAGCAACTCATGAAAGGAGGTGCGGTGAAGTTGAAGACCATGATGGACCGTGCCTTTAACATAATGCAATATGCGTTTGAGTGCTCGAAAATGATCTTCAATTGAAGCATGCATGTACTGGAAAATAGAATTGACACTGAAAGAGAGATCAGACCGAGTGATGGTCAAATATTGCAAGGCTTCTGCAAGAGACCGAAAAAGAGTGGGATCCGAAAATAGCTTCCTTGTAGTGGAGAGATGTTAACCAACAACAAAAGGAGTAGAAATGGGTTTGGCCTCAATCATGTCAGCACGTTGGAGTAAATCAAGAGCATACTTGGTTTGGCTAAGAAATAAGCCTTGAGAGTTATGTTGGACTTCAACTCTAAGAAAATAGTGTAGAGAACCCAAATCTTTCATTGCAAATTCTTTGGATAGCCTAGTGATAAGAGTCTTGATCAAAGTAGGATTGGTGCCAGTAAGCACCATATCGTCAACATAGAGCAAAAGATAAACTGTGCCTGCTGTGGTATGATGGACAAAGAGAGATGAATCAGCCTGACTGAGAATAAAACCAAGTTTCATAAAAAAAAAAAAGAGTTGAATCGTTGGAACCAAGCACGAAGGGCTTGTTTGAGTCCATAGAGAGCACGTTTCAAACTGCACACATGTTGTGGAAATTGTGAATCAGTGTAGCCAGGTGGTTGTTCCATGCATACTTCTTCAGAAAGATAACCATGAAGAAAGGCATTCTTAACATCTAATTGATGTAAGGGTCATCCAGAAGTGACTGCAATGGATAGAATAATCCGAATAGTAGCATGACGCACCACAGGACTGAATGTATCTTCAAAATCAAGGCCATGAATTTGAGAGAAGCCCTTGGCCACAAAACGAGCCTTATGACGCTCAATGGAACCATTAGCATGGAGCTTGGTCTTAAAGATCCAACGACAACCAACCACATTGTGATTGATAGGGCGAGGTACAAGATCCCAAGTATCATTCTTCTTCAAAGCTTGTATTTCATCATCCATAGCCGAGAGCCATTCAGGGTGTTTGGTCTCAGACTTGAAACCCCGAGGCTCTTGTATGGCAAGAAAAACCTGAAAAAACTGAGACGAAAGTGAAAGTGTCAACGTATGATAGGCCTTAGGTTTAAATATACCAGTTTTTCATCTAGTAACCATTGGGTGAATGTTGGTAGAAGTTGTTGGTATGGAAATAGATGCTGATAGAGGACTAGAAGAAAGAATGGTAGATATGACCGAAGATGCATGAGAGGAAGCATGAAGGTCATCACTGCATGGCAAACAATTAGGATTCGAAATAGGAGAAGATAGCAACAAATCATGAGACATATTATCGTTAGACTCGAAAGAATCAGAGAAAGTAATATAAGGTGTTGAATTATGAATTTGTTGCATATCATCACCCGCATAAGGAAAGATAGTTTCATAAAATTGGACATGTCGAGAGACATAAAAACGTTGTGTCTTGCGATCAAAACAACGAAAACCCTTGTGAAGAGGGCTATAACCTAAAAAGATACAAGATGAGAATTTGAGAGACAATTTTTTAGGAGCATAATCTCGCAAATAAGGAAAGCATAAACATCCAAAAGTACGAAGCATAGAGTAGTTTGGTTGTTTACCGAACAGGAGCTCATAGGGAGTTTTGCCATCAAGAGTTTGTGATGGGAGTCGGTTGATGAGATAAACAACTGTTGAGAAGGCCTCAACCCAAAGAAATAACGGAACACAAGCATGAAACATAATGGTAAGACCCGTTTCAGTGACATGTCGGTGTATAGGGGCAAGCAATGCATAGCACAATACCATAAGACGTAAGGTGAGAACGAAATTTATTATTTGTAAGTTCAGTTCCACCATCACATTGGAATGACTTAATTTTAGAAGAAAATTGAGTCTCAATATAATGTTGAAAATTGATAAAGGTATCAACAAAATTAGATTTGTGTTTTAATGGGAAAAAACAACTGAATCTAGTACAATCATCAATGAACATTGCATAATAACAAAAACCAGTAAGAGAACAAACAAGTGAAGGGCCCCATAAATCACAGTGTAAGCAATCAAAAGGCAAATGACAACGATTATTATTAAGTGAAAAATGTAAACGATGGCTCTTGCCAATGTTACATCCAACACATAAACTTGAATCTAAACCCATCAATTTATTACTACAAGAAATAAAACCAGACTTAGAAAGAGAGAGAATGGTACGAAAACTAGGGTGGCTTAGTCGAGCATGCCACAAGGGAACAGAGACACATGGCTTATTTGAAGAAACGATGGAAACAAGGGCATGATGATTTTGATCAAGCACATACAAGCCATTCTCACATCTGTCGACCCCCAACACTACTCTTGTGACCCGATCCTGTATGGTAAAACCAAAGGGAGAAAAAATGACACAACAATTATTATCCTTTGTAAGTTGACTAATAGAAATAAGCTTTTTCTTAATGCCAGGAACAACTAAAACATTGGATAAAAATAAAGAGCTTTGGGGAACAAGAGTGGAAAGAGAACCAGTGTGAGAAATGGAAAAAGACTGACCATTACCAACCATCACCTATTCATTACCAGAGTAGACAATAGAAACATCTACATCCTCGGGATCATTTGTCAAGTGAGAGGTTGCACCAGAATCCGGATACCATTTGGAGTCGTTGGAGTTCGGAATTGAGCAAGCTGCGAAAGCCTCAGCAAGGTTGGCATATTGCTTTTTCTTGCGATTAAGGAACATCCAACACCGTTTAGCCAGGTGGCCCTCTTTGTCGTAGATTTGACAATAAACAGGAGAAGAAGGGGATGATTTTGAGGCAGAGATAGTGGAAGGTTTGGGCTTCCCGCTCTTGGTGCTTTTTGATTTGGTGGAATTATTTCGTTGAGCGTAGAACGCTAATTAAGTTGATAGATTGTTGGTACACCTATAGTTCAAAGATCTCATGACTCAAAGCTTTTGGAATGATATCTGCCAAAAAAGGTAATGAAAGTTGGGAAAGCATTGTAGTTGAGAAAATTTTATAATTGGGACCTAAGGCTCTCAAGAACCAGTGGACTTTATCCAAGTCATCAATGAGACCACCAATTGCCGCCAGTTGATCGTAGAGCCCTTTGAAGAGTCGAGAAAATTCTGCTACGGATTTCGAGCCTCGCTGCATCAGTTGAAGCTCATCCTTGAGTTGGAGTTCTCGAGTCTTGGATCTGTGAGAAAAGAGTCTTTAAGAGTGGTTCAGGCCTCATGTGCATGACTCAGACCAAGTACCTCACTCATAAACTCCTTTGTAGGAGAAGAATAGAGAAGACTGAGGAGAGTCTGATTAGTAGTCAACTAAGAGGTGTAGGCCGGATTCACCTGGGTGGTGCCGTTAGAACTAGTAACCTTTGGAGAAGGAGTCGGGACACTACCATCCAGAAATCCAAGAAGATCTTGACTGGTCAACAGATGGATAAACTGATTTCTCCATAACAAATAATTAGAGGAGGTCAGTTTGATGGTGAGCATATGCACCATCGTGTTGAGCAGAAGTGGAGATGATGAGGACGATGATGTAGCCATGAAGAGGATCGAAAAAACAATTTTAGAACCTGCTATGATACCATATAAAGGTTTGAGAACCCGTGTAAAATATGGCTGAAATCCTCAAAAATTATTGAGGTAATTGTTTCTCATTATATAGAGTGTATATATAGTTGAAAGATCATACAAACTAGGAAAAGATAAATATACATAATAACAAATAATCTAAGATCAAAGAAAGAATCAATCAAAAGAGGATTCTGCCTTATCACTATGATAATTTATTTATAAAATTAATTATATTGGATATTCATAAGGAATTGATAATATAACAAATTGAAATCTGGTAATTGTTACAAGTATTAAATATGGATATACAATAATATTAAAATTGACACCGATATCAATCATTAATAATAAATTAATAGATTGATTTATTATAATATATATATAATTTAATATCATAAAACTTAATGATTTAAAATTACGTACTAATGTAATTAAATATTAAATGAAAGAATTTCATTTTAGATTTATTTGATCAAATGGGATGCAATAATCTCTGACTTGAGAGTAACAAATAAGGTTATTTTTACCACACAAAAAATTAAATTAAAAAATATTTATATAAAAAATATGTTACTTTTCAAATTCAAATAGGAGAAGAGTTAGATTTACAAAATTGGATCATTTAGTCCCCTTTATTCAATTAATTCTTTATTTTATTAATGCTTGAGTTCATCTAATCGCGTGTGTGTGTTTTTTCTTCTTTATCATTGATATAATTTTTAAAATATTTTTTAGTTTTTAATTAGTATATTTTATGTAGAGGTTGATACCAAGATCCATGTGTCCTTTGAGACCTCCCGAGTCGATGACGGACATGGGGACTTTGAACCGTGCATCTCATGCAAATAGAGACCTACTCATGCCTCAAGTTCCTAATACTCCATCCTCCATGCCAGAAACCATCATGCTCAGAGACCAACCGGAAAGCAACTTGCTTATCCTGGTATTGCATCTCCAAATATTGACCCTCCTGCTCCAAAACCCTGCTTTGTACCCGTCCCATGATTACTCACTCTCACAACAACAGTTTTAAACCCAAACAACTCAACATTACCACCACTCACACCACAATTGAGATTCTTGAGCCAATATGTGTGTCTCAAGCCCTAGTGGAATGCTATTGTTGAAAGAAGTTAACGCTCTTCTTTAAAATGGCACATGGAAACTCATTCCACCGCACTTATACTAATATTGTCGGGTGCAAATGGATTTTCAGAACCAAGAGAACCCGGGTGGCAGTATTAATTCTTGCTACAAAGCATGCTTAAAACTTGTTTAATAGTGATTTTAAAGAATATTTATAATTTTATTAATACTTTAAATTAATATTAGAAACTTTGCCTAAAATCACAGGGGAATGGACTCTTAGTAGCTACAAGATTCCATGGAAGATCGGGTTTTGATTTCCACGCACCATTTAACCTAGTTATTAAGCCCACCATAGTTCGGCTCATTCTGATGAGTTGTGACTAATGGCTAGCCTTTACACCAACTAGATGTAATCAATGCTTACTTGCTAGGTACTTTGTTTGATATATGCTGTTTATATGGATCAACAATTGGGGCTTGTTGATGCTCCTTTTCTGACTCGGTGTGTAAATTAGAAAAAAAAAAAAAAAATCCATATACCAACTACAACAAGTACCCTAAGCCATTTTCTCTTTCAATTCGGCTTTGTCAACTCAAAATCTGATACTAATTCATTTATGTTAATGACATTGGCAGCCAGATTTGCCATCAAAGATGTTGGTGATTTAAGTTACTTTCTGGAAGTGGAAGTCATCCTAATTGACAAAGGAATTTTTCTCTCACAACACAAGTACGTCCAGGATCTCCATGAATGAACAAAAATGATCGGTGCCAAAAATAACTGGACCTTGCTATCCACCACAACTCCTCTTGCTCTGCATGATGGTTCAGGCGCCACTGCAGCTGCCACTCTACACCATACTGTCATTGGTGCTCTTCAGTATCTCTCTGTACTCCCAATGTCTCCTTTGCAGTCAACATATTGCAGTTAACCAAACCATTCTCTCATCTCTTATCTTACTTTCTTTGCAATGCTAGCTGTTTCCGTACCAGAAATTGTTGTGCCATTTATTTAAACATGTAAGCATCTTTGTCCTCTCTTAAGATGCTTAGTTGAGCAAGATGAAACTAATATGAAGGTCGATGATGTTCATTGATAAGTCATGAAAACTTGAGGTCCCGGAAAGTGTTATTGAAATCATCAACATTTGGGTTATCAACATGAAACTTCAAGAAAGAAGAACATAAATATTTTCATGACAATAATGTTCCTGCAATGTCTCCTTTTTCCTTTTTCTGAAAATCACAGACCATATCCAGTTCTGTGCAAAACAAAAGCACCTTTTGCTTGAGCTTTATTGTCTTCGAGACTATAAATGCAGTAGATGATAATCTCTTCAACCCTATCTTGCATGCAAAATAACTATCATGATTGCATCAGCTTTTTGGCATGGTGTTTATAGTAAGTGCTTATCTTGGTCTAAAAAGGAGATACAAAAGTCCGCTTGAGACACGTCAAAGTACCCACTGATCTTTTAGAGATGGGTGTCCCAAAAGAGCTTTGATCACCCGAAAGTGTTTCCAATCATAATGTCACAGTAGATCATTTGTCTCTTTACCCTTTGGGCCCGGATTAGAGAAGTAATTTTTATCCTCCAAGGCCGAAAGAACAGTGGTGCGGAAAAGGTTTCCAATTAATTTTCTCTGCAACAACTGCACGAGACAGACTTTACATCATATAAGATACAATAGTTCAGTATTTAACAGGGCATCTATATTTCAAAATTCTGTTGGGTAGAGTTGATTTGGTGGGCATTCACTTTAGGCCATGGATTGTAATGAATTTCTTAGATTTTTTTGAGTTATGAGCTTATTGGAAACAGTTTGTGAATCATAAAGCATTAGAGGAGTTGACCAGGGGTCTAACACGTAGAGCAAAATGGCCCAATATTGACATTTTTTAGTAGAAAGAAAACATCAGAAAGCATGAAAGAGATATGGGCAATAATGCATGGTTGATTATGGGATAAGAAAACAAAAGAAAAGGTGCATGAAGGAAGAAAAAGGAGGAGACCCATGGTTTGAAAGCCACCCAAGTTGTCCAAATGAGAGTTTCGTGGGGGAAAAGCTCCACTGAGTTGTATGGTCCAAAGAAAAAGAATATTGGTCCAGGATGGATCCCAAATGAAAAAATGAGACAAGCTTTTATGCATGTGTGTGTGAAAGAGAAAGAGAATGATAAGGGCGTTGGTAGTGCCTAGTTTTCAATGGCTTTTGAGATGCATGAGTGCTTACTTTTTTGGGTTTTTCGTATAAAAGAAAAGTATAAAAGGAAATCAAGGAACGCGTTTTTCCTACGCACACTAAGACATAAAAAAGAGAGAGAGATCGAGATCAAAACAACCATGGAAACTCAAAAGGATTGGATTGGAAAAGATATAGAGGCAAAGCATCTATAAAAGACAGAGAAGCAAAAGGTTTGTGTGATGGCAACACTTAACTTTTCTTCCATACCCACTCTAATCAAACCATACTTTTCCCCTTTTTAAGCTTTGCCCGTCTGCCTTTGGATGTTTCCACATATTGTTACTCTCCCCAATATTAAACATACAGCTTCATCATCTTTATTCTATCTACATGCATTACCTCTTATTTGATCACACATACCTTTCTAGTCTAAGCACATGAGTCTCTTCTCAATCAGGAACTCATCCCCCCTCCATGTCCAAAAACTTTGGCACTTTAAAACTCTAAGAACTGTTTATATTACTGTTTCAAGAACGGGTTCACGGCTACATGGATTGACGTAGTGATCTTTGGCTAGCTTTGTCTTATACACAAAAAATGGTCACAGGTAACCCAATTTGGCCTTTGGGATAACATAAATTTTTACTTCAATTATTTGTTGAAGTAGGGAAGTGAGAAAGAGAGAGAGGAGATGGTGGGGTCAAGTAGGAGTTGATTGGTATGACCCACTCAACAATGCGGTGGGGTATATGATTGAGAGGTTGGCATGCAAGAGCTGGGTGGTGTCTCATGAGAGCATCTATATGTTGGCCCAACCAAATCCCTCACTCTGAGGAGGCTTGTTGATGACAAAAGCACATACCCCATTTACAATAAAAAGTGATCCATCATTATACTTTTTCTATGGGCAAAGGTGGCTTAGAGGTTGAGTAAAAAGTGTCCAGCGACCTTTAGATGCTGCTCATCACTTGATCAGTCCTGCAGAGGATGATCAGGTATTATCTCTTGCTTTTTCTCTCTAAAAGGTCCTGGCTAGGCTGGTAAGAGGCGATCCATGAGTGCCAAGTGCCCACCAGGTGGATTCATGTACGTGAATGCTCTACTTCATGGTTAACTCAACCCTCGACAAACTTCATTTTGCTTTCCAATTTTAAGAAAATTCCCGAGAGTTTGGCCGGCCAGCAATTCGTTTATAGGCACGTATCCGGATATTCGCGACTAAAATCCCATGTCCAAATGTATTAATATTTTGTTTAATACAATATTTTATATTAAAGGTATTATTCATGCTTCAAAATTTAGTATAAAAGTAATATATATATATATATATATATATATATATATATATATATATATATAAATTATTTAGAAAATAGAAATTTTAAAAAAATTGTACTAGGGTAAAACCGTAAAACATCTTCACAAAAATAAATAAATAAAATAACAACGTTACTTTTCCTCTTAAAACCGACCTCAGCGAGACGTAAGCCCCAGAGGCTCCTTTCGTAGGGTTCTGAAAGTACCTTTGACCAGGACAGCATGGTAGGGAAATCATACACCCCAATCTTCGTACACGTGGCATGATCATGACACGATAAGCTATGAAGTGGGTCCCATATTAAGAGCTTCAGAGATCACCAGTCCTTTTCATCTCACTGTGCCACAGACTAGACGAGCCGTCGCGATCACTTGCTAAGGGGGTTTAGCGCTTCGGATCGTACGATTTCATCCATTCAGATATTGCCACGCGTACGTTCTTTTTAATTATTCGGGGCAAAGTTCTCAACCTTCCGCCTGTCTACCTTCTCCCTAACAGCCAAACAAACGCAAGCTCTTAATCACGTGGGATTAATTATAATTAATCACGATTTATTAGGGGATTACCTATTACGTAATAAACGTGTAGCTATTTGGGCCCACCATGATGCAGTGGATCACGTCAATGCCATGCAACGGCCTGGTGGGCCATTGAATCTATGAAGATCAGATCAACGGTTGGTGTGGCCTATTCCCTTTTCTAGCCTAGGGTTAGGCGGGCTGTTTTATCAATTATATATATATATATATATATATATATATATATACGCCTAAAAATGAGTCGTAACAATAAAACTTTTTGGACGGCTTACGAATATATGCTTAGATGCAACGGAAAAATAATATAAAATTTTAAAAAATATAATAAAATAATTGAATGTATCCTTTGACAGTAATTGAATAAAGAAGAGGTGATTGAAAATAAGGTATAATAATATATTAAATTTTATTTTATTTTATATATTTATGATGAGACTAAATATTTTTTTTATTAAATCATATTTTAGTAAGATTGAATTAAACAAGTACTTAACACCCTCACTCACTATAATCCATATAGCCATCTGAAAAACTAGATCAGATTCATATTCAATAAATAGAAAAAAAAGATGAAAATTAGGGAAAGAAGGAAAACAAACACGTAAATTACAAAAAAAAATTATTTAATTAAACTCATGACTTGTTACCGAACCAAACTCTAATATCATTTAATTTATTAATTTTCTTAAAAATTTAATTCTATAAAATTTGAACTCAATATATATACTATATTTCTTCATATAAACACTGATTAAAATCAAATAATATGTAATTTTTTTTTAATTTAGCTTTCTCGTATTTTGTTTGTTAGTTAAAAATTGGCTAATTTTTTTTTTGTTTTTAGAACTTTTTCTTATTTTTAAATGATGAAACTTGTAAAAACTTTGCGGATCCATGGAGGAAAAGTTTCTTATTTTTTGTTATTTATTTTCAAACATTATTGTTATAGTTTTCTTGAATATTTCAATATATTATCTCAAAAATTTCAAATTCCACTACCATTCCATGAACAAGACAAGAAGTCTTTTCAAAGCTTTTATTTATAAAATAAAAAAATATATATTTATTTCCAATAGCAAATGAATTTCACATTTCTTTAAAACAACTTCGTCAATTGACTTCTCACATTCACACAAATATTTTAGTTGACCAATTTGGTCGGAATTTAAATAATAATAATAAGAAAACATTTGGAACATGGAAGAAGAAAGCATTTTTCCTTCATAAAAGAAAAAATGGACCACCACTGACAAATGACGAATGGAGGGAGTCACCATCTCGTGCATAATGCTCAAAATCAAGACCTATTGCCCAAATGGAGGGCTGGACCACTGGCGCACCCACACCATTTTCGTATGGTTCATTCCTCTATTTCACCCTCACCCTGTTGAAAGCTCCACCATGCCCCACCAACCTACCCAAAGCGATGGGAGCGTGTAACAGCGCGTGGCTCGGGTGTCTGAACCCTCCTTTGGTTAACAAGTAAATCAAATTTAAGACTTAAGCAACTGAATTAAAGAATAAATTATGAACCATTATCGAGGTTGTTAGGGAGGATTAATTTTTATGGAAGTTGGTTTTCAACGAAACCGACGTTTTCCTTTTCTTTTTGCTAGTTAAATTTTCATATTTTAATTCGTGGCAGACCATACTCTGCATGTTCTCATGAATTTTATACTGTAAGATTTCAATTTTAGAGATTAATATTATATGAATATCATTGCCACCTGCAATGTGATCTATCTTAGCTTTTGTTAAAGAAAGGTTCAAAAGGGAGTAAAGTATTGGAGCAAAAGATCAATCAAACATGAGGCATGTGGCTTGATTAGGAGAAGTCTAAAAAACTAAGGCGAGGAATAGTAAATTCAATGTACTATAGGACAGGCAATTGTCTGCATATAAAAATCAAAGGTGGTCGCCTTAATAATTGTTCTTAAACAAAATTTTATTTGAAACAAGTAAAGAGAATGGCGCGTTACTAGTTTGGTTACATGCATGGAGGATTATTTTTATACAAGGAGGAGCGGCGCCTAAATTCAACATAAGCATGTTATGTTTAAGTGTAGGCATATGATTGTTGGGAGAGTTTCGAGATATTTTGATCAAATTGAGGTGTCATTGTATTCACTATCTTCCAAGGCTATGCTATGTAGTTGTGGTCTTTGTTTTTACACAAGTACACACTAAAAGTTCCCTTTTTTTGGGGGGGGGGGGGGGGGGGGGGGGGGCGCGGCAATTACATGCAGGTCTCTTTTGTTTTGCTACTCAAAATCACAGGACTCCAGGACCCTACCCCAGAAAACATCCTCCCCACCAACCCACTATAAGAAACTGTTTTCAAGTGGTGGGAGTCTGATGAGAAGCCAAACTCCCTTCTTTTGGTAAATTCCCTTGCTACCGGAGTGGGTTGAACTCTAAAGATTTACCACCCATTTCACACAAACATGGCAGAACTAACTGAAGTGGAGTACTTCTAGGGCTCAAGGAGTGAGCTAATATTGCCTGGATGAAGGTTTGGGTTCGGAAGACTGTGGAAGATGAAGGCATTACCATCACAACCACCAACCTGAAAGTGGACCCTAAGGTGATATTAATTTGCCTGCTTACAGCATTGATCTAGAGAAGCTGATTCAGTTTGCCTTCCTGCACCTAGGAGTTTGATAGCATGAAGTGAGTGATGTTGCGGGCGTATGAGTTAAGACCGCTAACTTGATACTCATGTCACTTAGTGAAACAAGAGAGTATAGGGAAGCTTTTCGATTATGAAGTGATCATCTATTGTTGTTTAATAGAGAAGGGATTCACTTCAAAGTAGAGTGAAGGCTAGAACATGATTGATTAAAGTTCTGCTCTGAAGTACTTTCTAGGGCTAACTGCAAACAGAATATGAATAATCAACAAAGCTCAAACTAGGCTAGTTTTCATTCTTCTTTATCAGAGACGACTAATTTAATCTGAATAAAAGGCTAAAAACTACCGATCTAAAGTGAATAATTTAGCTCATTGAACATAGTGGCACTGGTGGGCACTAACCGACAGCATGTTTTGACAGGCTCAGAGATATCAGCTCAATGAAGATATAATCTGTGACTGATAGTGGTACATTCACAACTCCACTATAAAAGGCTTAGATCACATACAGGAAAACAAAAAGGTCATTTTAGAAGAGTAGAATGAGGGCTCACATTTCTAATCTTCTTGTTTTAGTGATTAACTGCAGCTGCTTACAAAGTTCATGGAACCTTATGGGAAAGCCATAGCCATCAGGTCAGACTAGATCAATCTAAAAAATACTTGAAACTTCTACCTTTGGAGGAGAACGAGTGCCACAAAAACAACCAAATTAAAAAATGGGGTGAGTAGTGGCCAAAAGATGCCAGGGGAACAAAATCGGCATCTGGTCTAAATATTCCAAATGATCAGCTTCTACATCTAAAAACTTCTTTATCAACCATCAAGGTAGCAAAGGTAAAGAAAGCAAAGCATTTAAAGTGTTCTTTAAAATGACCCTAAATACGTTGACCCTAAAACCCTCAATGCCTAAAAAATTTGTTTGCACAATGGCTACCTAGAGAGTTCCATTTGAATAGGGCAAGAAGAGGAAAAATCTTCCGAGGGGCAGTAGTTATTTCAATCTCACTGCATGAAATGCAACTACATGGAATAGTAACCTCGGTATAATTCCCCACATGCCATACAGAGCTGAACAACAATGTGCAACAAATACAATACTTGACTAAAAAGAAGAAAATGAAACCTTCTTTGATGGATTCAACATAAATTAAGATATTAGAGTTTATGCATCAAATTAAGCATCAAATAGTAAATTTAATCATATTCATGATCACAAAGACAAACCAAAATTCTGGCAGGTTAAGTTCATTTTCCATTGCTGATTCTCCTTTGTGAACAAATATACAACAAAATATCACCACCTTAACCAGATGAAAGTTTGGCCTCTCATCATCATTAAAACAATAAAACACATATATCGATACCCATGTTCAAGAAAAAGATTAATGAAAGAAGACTACTCAAATTCTAGTTAAATGTTTTGTTTTACTAGGAAACCAGTCTATCTAGTTGAGATAGATGACAAGCAAAGGAGATTCACAAGCAAGAGCATTCACAAGAATTAGGTCACAAAACAGGTGCCAGCTCCATAGTTAGAGATTTATTGATTTAATATCAAAGAAAATAAGTCGGCACCTCTATAGAGAAAAGTGAACCGCTCCGAGACTCTCCTGCCTGCCAAATTGCTGATCCTCAGCACCTCCAAGCAGAAGCCGAGATGAGCTCCCGATTCTGCCAGCAGAGAATGAGCAATGCCTGACGCTTCTCAACATGAAATCCCCTCACAAGTGTCCTCTTCACCACACAATCTGCTTGACTTTCGGTGAAGTTACTGAAGGATACAGGTGTGAATCCAGCTGAGGCAAAGAGTGTTTTCCAAGGAGGCATTTTGTCGGGGGAACGGAGTCGACCCAGAGTAGTGCTTTCTATCCTCGGCTGGAAGAGGAACCTCTCAATTTTGCTTACAGTGTCTGTCATCGCATTAGTAGCATCAAGAGATTCCAAGAGGTTGGTGTAGGATTGGATGCCATGCAGGAGATGTTGCTGCAATGGGAGGTCACCTCGATCACAACCTCTATCCAAAGAGACCATAAGCTTAGGTGAGAGCTGCTTTATAAAACGCAGGAGCAAGGGCAGGGCAGCCGGGTGATTGGAAGAGGACCAGATAGGGAAATTCACCACAATTGCCTCATTTTCAGAGGTTCGAAAATAAGGCATTGAGTAGGAAACGGGGTCGAAGGAATCAAAGTTCACCACTTGAAGCTCAAAGGCAATTCCAATTTCATCAGCAAATAGTGTTAGATTTTCACGCAAAAGCTTGAGCTCCAGGGGATGGTGGGTGGTGGAAGGAGAGGCAAGGGCTGTAATTTTCAATGATGGGGCACCCCTATTCCTCACAGGAAGCTCCTGCATAAAGGAAGCCCATTGCGCACCAAACCCGATATCAAAGTCTATAATGTGGATTCTGTCAGCATCATCAAGAGCTTCCAGGAGGGCTTGGTTGCAAGTGAAATTTGCAAATTGAATAAGAGGAGAGACATCAGAGAACACCTTGTAAGCACCCATCTTGAAGATGACGTCAAATGGTGTGGGACTCCTTAGTGGAGGGGAGGCGGCTGGGTTGTTATTCATAAGGATCAGTTGCAAAGCCTCCTTGAAGTAGAAAGCAGCCCTCTGAAACGGCTTTCCTTCCGGGGAGAGCTGATGATTGAGCCGCGCCAATATCCCTTGCGCGATTGAGAAATTCCCAGTGCCTACCAGCTCTGCTGCCTTGCAGAGCTGGTCCAGCAAAGCCTGTTGTTGTTGCTGCTGCTGCTGCTGCTGCTGCTGGTGATGGGATTGGGGCGCCATTTCTTCCCCGCCTCCCACCATCTTCTGCTTGCTCAACATCAACGGCTTCTGCTGAAGCTGATGTTGTGGAAGCAATTGCAGCTGGTTAGTGAAACACAGTGGCTGCTGCTGCTGTCTTCTGAGTAAAAACTCATGACCCAGATCAGCAAAAGGGACTTTTGGCATCTGAGAGTTCGGGTCCAGACCGCCAGGGTTGTGCCGCTTGGCTTGAGGCGGCTGAAGGAGGTGGTGCTGGTCTTGTTGGGTGTAGGGCGGTACCGGAAAATAGTTAGGATTTTGGGACCGTTGATGGTGATTAATTGCCGGTTGTGCATTGAAAATCTGAGGCTTTTCTTCAGGGGTTTCCAGCTGTTGCTGTTGCTGTTGCTGCTGATAAATCATACCAGGAGATAACGAAACCGGTAAAGGAAGGTTGTTGAGTGATCCTGAGAAAACGGGATTTTGGGGATTATAGTTATTGTTCAACCCAACAGTAGAAGCTTTGTAATTAACAACCCCTGTGGAGAGGTTCTGTGCGATTGAAGCAATCTTTCCATTGTTGTTATTATTTGCAGAAAACCCAGAACCACCGATACCTAAAAAAGACGGATTCAAGGTTGTGATCAGATTACCAGTGGCCGGAGCGCCTGAAGCTTCAAACACGGCACCGCTGTGATAGAGCATTCCCATCCCGGCATTGCCGTCAAACTCCAGAGGATTTCCTCCACTCTGCAAGAGATGTTTCAGACCGAATGACGGGTCATCGACGTCGCCGGAGATCCATCCGAGAAGCGACTGCTCATGGCCCGGCGAAGCGGCTGCCGATTCCGATAACATGCTCTCCCAATCCTCCAGCCCAAGACCAAGACCACCACATCTCTCTTCTCCGGCTCCGCCGGCAACAAGCTCCACCAGTCCACTCGTTATGGGCTGGAGCTCCGCCGCCCACTCGTCCTTCCGGCTACCACCACCACAAACGCCGCCGGGATCAGGTGGGTTGGTCTCCAGCGGCAAAGAAACAGGCCATTTTTGAAGACAGTTGTCAGAAACCAGCGGCCCTGCTGCCACGCCGGGTGTGTTGTCGGCCGAACCACCACCACCAACACCAACACTACCAGTACTTCCTCCTCCTCCGGCGAAAGACGAAGCCAGCGTCGATGTGGATGTCGATGTCGGAGGGCTTGGGCTTCTTCGCGTATCCAAAACAGAGGTGGGTTCGTTGCTCAGAAAGCTAAGAACCTCTTCTTCTTTCCACTTCTCCAACACTCCCTGCCCCTGAAAATTAAAGGGTATACCTCTCATCTAAAAAAAGACAAAACAAAATCACAGAAAAAATTAAATGTTCTTGAAATATCAGAGAAAAAACCCCCCAAGATTGTAGACCAAAAAGGTGGGCTCGGTGGCTTCAGTCCCACCAATCATATTCCTTATTACAAAACGCCATGAATCTCCTCCAAGACAAGAGAAACAAAGCCACACCCATTTCACCAAAAAAACATATGCTGCCACTATTTCAAACCCCTCCAGCTTTTTCTCTTCCTTTTGAGTTCCATATCTATTCCTTTCTCCATCACCATTTCACCTCCATATCCTCTGCTTTCTCTCTCTCCTCTTCTACTCTTTCTCTCTGTACCCCCTCCTCTATTCTGTCATGGATGCGTGCATCATAGACCAAAAAAAAAAAAAAAAAAGAAAGTAATAATGTGCCCTCCTCCCTCTTCTCTCCATATATCTCTCTGTTACATATTTATATTTATATTCATATATATATATATATATATATATTGCTCTCTCTCTCTCCTCTTGCTCCTCTCTCTCTCTCTCTAAATTCTAATTATACATTTTCCTTCTCATTCAATATTTCTGGATACATTTCTCTCTCTCTTTCCCTCTCCCTCTCCCTCCAGTGTTGCTGTCAACCTCCACTACAGTGGTTTTCTAGGTGTTCTCTTTCACATGGATAAACCGGGCGCTACCCTTTTTCATTACAACTGTGAAAATATCATTTTTACCCCTCTCCATATCCCATACCACGCTCCTATTATTGTACTTTCCTCCACATTGAATGAGTGGTGGCTCGTAAAATGGGCGCCCAAATCAAATCATTATATTATTATTTTATTGTTCTTGCACAGAGTGAACCCAATGGACCGGGCATAAAAGCGAAAGGCCGCAGCGCAACTGAAAAAGGGGAGGGTGCCACTATTACTGTTATGCCCCTCCACTATTTTCTTTTTTTTGCTTATAAAGGCCTTATTTCTTCTCAAATTTTATGTTTTCCCGGCGGACATGTCCTCTAGACCCAAAATAGTGAAGCCATGATTGATATGAATAAAAAATATTTCAAAATTTAAAATTTATATATTTTTATGTAAAAACAAATAAAATAAATTTGAAAAAAATATAAAATTTAAATTTATTTTTTATTTACTTTCATTCAATTATTTAACTTAAAAAATTAATATTTTTTTTATTAAAAAATACGCTTTTGAGAATTTATTCTAAAAACATATTTGTTTTTTAAATAAATATAAAGTATTTTTCAAATTTTTGTATACTATTCTAAGCAATATTTGAAAATATAAAAAATATTTTAAAAATTTTCTATCACATATAACCACATTCAATTTTTTAGGGAATTAAATTTCATAAATTAAAATGAAAATAATAATACTAAATATAAAATTTATATTATAATTAAATTTATTACGAATTTTCAAAATTCAACCTCCTACCATTCAACAAAACTATTTTTAAAAATTAAAAATTTTAATACATTAAAATTATACAAATATTTTTATTGTAACATTTTTACCCTTACAATTATTACCTAATGAGAGTTTGCTGTGAAATCGAGATTAAAAAATTGGTTGAATTGAAAGGAAATTTTTCAACGTTCCTTTCAATCAAATAATCTTAAGAGAATTGCAAACCCAATCACAACCAAACTAAACATTAATAGAAAGTCTATCAAATAATTGAGTACTTATATTTTATATATACTATAGTCCTTTGATTCAAGGGGTTTTGATTTGATTTAATAATGACCACTAATATATGAATAAATTACTAATAATGGCCTTTCAATTAGGCATATGGCATATCATTTTCAAGGGGTTCCACACCTCCACTTCCATCTTGTCATCACTTAATTCTATTATTAGTCGTATTATTTTTATGACTTTCAATTCTTATCCTAATTTCATTGCCATGATGATGCACAATTATTGTTTACGTAATATGGTCGATTAAGTAAGGGTAAAGATGTAATTGACTGTATACAGTACTAGAAAGGCAAAAGTAATTTTCGTGGGGGCTAATTTTTTATTTGGATGTTCATAAGATTAAAAAAACTTAAACATAAGCTTTAATAAAAGCGAGGTGCTTGAGATTAAAAAGTTAAAAGTTCAACGGTTAAAAGGGGAAATCCCATGTCTTTCACCGCACCCGGTCACGGTTAAACGACACGCTCGAATGAAAGGGAAATCTAGAAGGTGCGGGGCCCGTTAAGCCGTATCGTGCACTGCAAGCTGTCGATGTTAAGTTGAGAGCGCGCGTGGGTCTACGGCAGTCGCCATTTCAAGTCTAGGCTTTGAATGGCGGCGAGCCTGAGGTTAAGTTGATTGATTTTTTTATTTTCTTTTTCTTTTTAGCTTTTGTAATTTTCGCTTTTTTTTATATTTTATATTTTATTTTTTAACGCCATGGGGCTGGAAAGGGGTAATAAAGCAGTAAAGTACTGTTGTCTGAGGGAGACTCTGATGATTCACTGGGACTTCTTTGGAATTTGTAGAAAGAGAAAGGGTCCTTTATCTATTTTATTGTTCCTCAGGGGCTTTTCTGTCCAAATAAAAGATTAATCAAAAGTACGGTCGCACATGGACGTTGATTGTTGGATAGGAGGTTTCCAATTCATCTGCCGAGTCTTTCTAAAGTTAAGGTGAAGTTTATTTTTGTTTCCAAAATAAAAAAATTTTCATTTTAAAAAAATAAAAATACTTTTTACAAATTCATTTTAATTTTCTGTAAAACATAAATAATAAAAGAAGTATATTTCTACTTCGAATTACCTTATGTAATACTCAAAATCCAAATTAATTATTTTATCAATGAATTTTTTATCTTTAAGTTGTAAATAAAACTATAAAAATTTGAAAATCACGTTATTTCATAGGGAATGAGAGAAACAGTTCCCCTCCTCGTATCTCTTCTTTTGTTGGATCGGGTTGGATCGGATCAATGCCACTTGGGCACCAAAAATATGGGTATAAAATAAAATTATTAAATATTATTGTATTTTTCTATGGATAATAATTTCTTAAATATACGTATGGTCGGTATACGCATGTTTTTGTGGATGGTCAAGAGCTAAATCATGTTATCCAACAGGAAATCATCGTTGTCATCAATCCGGCCGTCGTCTTAACACACGCCGTCAAATTATCATGATGGTGGTGATTATCGGTCCACTTGACATTATAATTAGTGATCATTAAGTTGCCAAGCACCACTGTTGACGTACCATATCAAATCTCTCCATGCCCAGATATTTATTTGATGCTAGCCGCTTGACGAAAATGGCCCTCATTCCAATATTATTTACCGAGGCAGCCAGGCAAGCTTTTATGGTTAGTGCACTATAAGCCTTTTAATATCACAGGAGTTCAAATTAAAGCTAAAGAAAGATTATCATCTTGTCTGCCCCCTGTTTCTACATTTATCAACATATTATTAAATGCCTCCTCAGAATTTTAGATTAATAAAATGTTATTAAAGTCTAAAATATATATGGTTAAATGATTTAATTCATGATAAAATCACTTCTTAAATAGAATCAATGTTATACTCATGTCAAACCCGACCAAGATCAAATTGGGAATTATAAATTCAGACCAAACTCGTATATAATTTAAGTTACTATAGGTTTTCATGAGTTATTAAATAAAATAATTAATTTAAAGTTTGTTATAAAACCTTAAAATATGTTCATTGGTTATTAACTTAACATAAATGATAACTTATAAGTTCAAATTTTAACCTTCTAAAATATTTTAATAATATATAAAAATTATAAACTTATTAATTTAAGATTGATAAAAAGGTGATAAATCATAGTATAAGATAATGAGAAAATTTTAGTTTATTTATCATGCTTTTAATATTATAAATAAAATAATAATAATAATAATAAATTATTAAAATAATACAGGAAGTCGCAAAACAAAAAACCAACTATATGAATTAGAGGGAGAAAAACAAAGAGATAAAATTTAAGATTTCATAATTGGTGAGCTCCTTAACTTGTTTTCTTGTTTTTATTCTCATTTTTTATTTTTATTCCCAATAGAGCAAGATTTAAGGAGAGTTAAATTGTCTATAATTTTGTTTTTAGAAAGTCTACTCTTCCTCGTCTTAGACTTTCAAAATAATAATAATAATTTGTCCTTTCGATATTAGACTTGTAAAAGAAATTTTATTATTGTTGTACTCATAATGCGGTCATGAAGTTTAGAAAAAATAAATTAATAGGAAAATTAATGGTAACACAAGTGATTGTGGTATATATATATATATATATATATATATATATGTGTGTGTGTATTATTTTTATTAAATCATAGGTTTGTGGTAATGAAATTATGTTTTTAAATATTTTCTAAAATATTATTTTTTTAAAGGGTGAGGAAATATTTATTATTATCAAGAAACTTTATATTCCAAAAAATATATTATTTCTTTTCTATACCATCTCATTTTAAGAGTTGTGTTGTTGACTCTAATTACCTAGTTCTATTGGATTAAAAAATTTAGCTAATTGGATAGTCATCAATCAATCGGATGATACTATTTTATTGACTTGATGTCTTTTGATTTGAAGGGTCATTGAATCTAACAATCTCATTGATTGAACAAATCTAATTATCTAGTTCTATTAGATTAAAAAATTTAGCTAATTGGGTAATCATTGATCATATGATATAATTTAATTAGCTTAATGTCTTTTGATTTTGAAGGGTCACTGATTCTAAAAATCTCGTTGGTAAGACAAACTTATTTATACTTTGTATGTTTTAAAGCTTTGTTGTAAATTATGTTATATTTGATTTTCTAAAAAGAGATTATTTTATATAACAATCCTCGTTAGTTTGTTCCTTTTTAGACTTTAGCTCACCATTTCTACTCTTCAAAACCTCTATTGAATACTTTTGATGTAGATGATAAGAACTGACAATGAAATAGAAATTCTAATTAGTTTATTGTTTGTTTAGGCTTGAATTCTTTAATTAGACATTTAGTTATGATTTGAATTAAGAGTTATGTTTAAATTATTCACTTGATTTTTATTAATATTTCGTAGTTATTATATTAAACTTTTATCAAGTATTTTAAAAAACTCAAAGGCTTCCAACATAAGCTTTTAAGTTTTAAAACTAGATTTACCAACTCTAATGGACACTACAATCCTAAGTATTCCACTAACTTGAAGCCTTTTCACTAAAGAGTAAATAGATAGAAAAGATTTTAGTCCAATCCTAGTATGCACTAAAGGAGTTTGCAAGTTTGGATTCAATGCATTTAAATAAAGAGTTTTGAAAGAGAGAAAATTAGTGTATTCAATTCAATGCAAGTGTTTTTTTTTATTCTTAAATACAATGAAGCTCTTCAATTTATAGAAAAGAGGCTTGGGCACCTAAAACCACAAAAGTGGCCTTGATAGGTGAAGTTTTAGTTCAACTAATTTATTAGTCAATAGTGCATTTAATGCATAATAGGTGATTGTTGACATTTTTTCGATTCGACCGACTCTTGATTGGATTTTAATCGAGTGAGCCAAAACCTCAATCGGCCACATACATGAGCTAATGGAAGAGAAGAAAATTGTGTACCCTCAATTGATCCTTGAGTTGAAGAACCCAACCGGGTTAAATTGGTTCCCCAATTGATCGATATAATTGGTTCAGGATACTCTTAATTGATTACACTTAAAAGTGCAAAAAATACTTCTAGTTTTTAGTTCCAAGTTTCCAATAACTTGTATAACGCCCTTAAAAATCATTTCAAGCCAGTTTTGAAAGAATTAGACATAAGGTTTTGAGTTAAAGTTCATATTTATCCAATTTAATGATAAAATATCATTTTAAAATTTAAATAATGATGAAAAAAATAACTTTGAAGTGCATAAAAAAATATTTAGACCAAAGTGCACCAATAGAAACCATCTTACAACATTTCCTAGACACTTTAAGTCTACAAGAGGTCCACTTCTTTATATCATTTGAATTTCTTTCAAGGATACTTTAGCTTTCTTTAGAATTTGTCATTGAAACCTAAAAACTTTACTCAATTTAAACTTGTTAGTGCACTTGACTTTGTTTTGTGATCATCAAAACCTAATTAGGAGAACTCTTAGGCTAATACCATGTAATTTGCAAAAAATGAATATTGGTAGACCTTAGTAAAGTTGAGGCTATTGTCAGTTAAACCAGACTTAACTTAGTATTTGAGGTTAGGAATTTTTTGAGTTTCAATAGTTACAACATATGTTTTATAAAGGGGGTTCTCTAAGATTACTCTACCTTTAACTAAGCTATTGATAATAAGACCAAGTTTGTATTGTTAGATGGTTGTGAGAAAAGTTTTCAAAAGTTGAAGAATAGATTTTTTATTGCTTCAATGTTCACTATCCCTTATGGTTCTAGAGTCTTTGTTATTTATATTGATGCTTTGTATCAAGGGTTTGATTACGTGCTTATGAAGAATGGGAAAGTCATAGCTTATACTTTTAGATCGTGTGAGCAAAACTAACCCACTCATGATTTGGAATTGGTAGAAGTGGTTTATTCTCTTAAGATATGGAGATACCATTTGCATGATGAGATGTGTGAGATCTACATTGACCATAAAATCTTGAAATTGTTGGTTTCTCATAAGGAATTAAATATGAGATAAAAAGAATAATTTGAACTCCTCAAGTATTATCATGGTAAGACAAATGTAGCAATTGGTGCCTTAAGCAAGACCCCTCTAGTTTTTTAGCAATGTTAAAGGTGAAACAACCATATTTTCTATTCGACTTGGAGAGCATGCAAGTTCTATTCGATGCTTCAAAGTCTAAAGTTTTATTTGCTCATCTTAAGGTTCAACCAAATTTGTTGGAGAGGAATAAGTTCTTATAAAGTGATGATTCACAGGTTGTTCAATTTCTAGATGGGGTTAAGACAAGTATTAAGCTTAACTTTACTATGATGGAGCATTGAAATTTAGAACTGGTTTGCATGTGTTCATGTTGGAAATATTAGGAAGGAACTTTTAGAGGAAGCTCATTTTTCCAAGTTTGTAATCCCCTTTGGTACAAATGTTAAGATTCTATGAATAAGATTTTATATTATTTAATTTTAATCAACTCTTCTACTTAGTTCAATCTTTAACTTTGCATTCCGTAAGAATTTATCTTTTAAATATTTTTTAATATATTAGTTTTTTGAAAGACTAGGAAAAATATCTTATTCTTATAAAAAAATTTTAAAATTAAATTTTTTTTTTTTCTATACTACAATACCTAGTCTTAGTTAATAAGGATTGTGGTTGTGAACCCTAATTGCTTAATTTTACGAGGAATGGAAAATGTAATCGATGAGATATTCATTGATTGATTGGTATTTTCAATTATTTATTTATTTTTTAAATTTCTTACTTTTTCTTTTTAAAAAAAAAATACATTTAGTTGAATATATATATATTTTGGATTATACAATCTTCTTTACCTTTGGATTTTGAACATTTTAGAAAACTTTTTTTTTTTAACCCTTTTAAGGAATTTTTGAAAACATCAAAATTTTATAATTTTCATAGTTTTACCTTTTTTTTTTTTTGGATTAATTGTTTATAAAATGAAGGTTGATTTGATGCATTCAAACAGGTTCTGTTTTCTATAAAAATAAAAGTAGAAAATTATTGTTTATATGTAAATAAGATCTAATTTTCTAAAGGGGAAAAATTTACTTAAATGTTATTTTTGGAAGTATGTTCTTTTAAATTATTACTTTAAAAACTCTATTATTTGTCATATTTTAGAAAATAGAAGATGATTACGAGAGGTTTTTTTTTTTTTTTGCTAAAAGTAACTTATTATTTGTTTATTTTTTTTACTTTAAATTTTTTATTGAATAAAAAAATTAAAATATTTAATATTATAAAAATAAATAACTTAATACTATTAAACACTAATTAATTTTAATTTCTATTTAAAATTAAATAAAAATATAAACACCACCTCCATGTTTTGATATAAGCTCTTTTTTGCGATGCTTTTTTACTTGAAGAGAAAAAATCAAGAAAGTTGTTGAAATGACACCATACTTGCATGTAGAAAATGTGAAGACTGAAATAAACCCATGGACCCCTCTGCTAACTCCAATCCACAGAGTCAAAACTGAGAAAAACGTTGGCTCATGGACTTGTCAATTCACCTAAAATTGTGTGGACTGTAAATAGATTGCCATAATCATGCTTCTTTTTTATACCAAAAAAAAAAAAAGAGAGACAGTCAGTCAGACACATCATCTACACCTTTTGACCAAAAAATGACTCTTTTTCATGACATGTTTTCGTTGATTGATCAACTTTCATTTGGGTAAAAACTAAAATGCATTACAGGCAGGCTGTCTTTCGGAAATGGGTGCCCAACCGCTAAACCAACCAATCCAAAGTTTAGTTTTTAAAATTATCCAGCCCATCTTTTAATCCAATTTATAGGCATTTTATTTCATGGTCTCCTTTCATTCATTTAAATAAAAAAGAAAAAAAAACTATTAAAGAGATTTTTCTCTTAAAAATGTCATTTTTTTTTGAAGTTTTTCAGTTTTTTTTTTTTTTTTTTTGTTCTTTATGATTCTCGTATTCATATTTCATATTTCTATTTATGGCTTGGGACAAAAAACATGTCGAAGAAAAAATCAAATTGAAATTCTTGGACATGTAATCCAATTTATTTTATTTTATTTTTATTAACATTATGTAAACCCAAAAAGAGAAGTGCAGAAAATTTGAGAAAACTTAAAAAGAAAAGAAAAGAAAAAAAAAACAGGTCGACTAAGTCATGTATGCATGTATATGTCTGGTACTGCTTGTCACACCTCCTTGTTCAGAGTTTATAATTCGGTCGTGGTTCAACGTAGTTCCAAACTTTCAGCAATATCATAAATAGCAAAGCCACAGGGTTTTGGGTGTTTTGCATGGATGAAATCACATGATGAAGGTGGGCATGACCTTACAAAGTTGGGACATGGTGTGGCCTGTAGGGTAGTTTCTCAAATCCATTGAAGGGGTCTCCATGGCTATCAATTATCTAACTGCATGCCCTTTAACTTATCCACAATGTTGCTTTCATTATACTATGTTTTCTTTTTGCCATGAATCAATGTGTTAGGCAAGAGTTTCCATTGCAGAAGTGTTGCATGCATGAAAATATTGCTTTTATTTATTCCACCTTGCATTGTCTTCATCTACTTCTCCCTTCAAGCTATGAATGTATGTACGTATATGTAAGCTTTTGGGCGATTTCATAGGGATAATGAAGCTTGACTCCAGTGTAAGATATCTGCTTAAAACCCTAGCAATGGAGTTTTCACTGATTGAAACTATAAAGGTGAACTTATATAACAAATGCAACTAGCTAGATATGGTTTGACTGACTTGTCTCAATTGCATTCTCTTTACAATAATGGAAAGAGCTGGGTGCTATGGGAAACATGGCCCAAAAAAGGATGTTCCCTTGTCTATACATAAAGGAAAAGAGAGTTCTTGATATTTGTGTGGAAAGGAAAGAGGGGGGGACAAGCTTAGGTCTAGTTTGAATTGTTTAGGAAAATCATGACTTTGACATCTCATGAACATGGCTTAATTTATCTCCACCCCCATGTGACCATGGCTAACTAGCTACATAGACACCCTTCAATTTTATCAAATGGAGAAGTGAAATAACTCTACTCCTCTTTGCTCCATTTCTCCTTGTTTGAGATTGAATCTTAAGATCATAATTGAAAACTTGTACAAATATGTTATATCCCATATTGCTAGCAAGAACTTCCCAACACTTACAAAAGGGTTTTCTGATGGTATATATGCACGTAGGGCCGGAGCCACCTTGTGCCCAAGACATTGGCATTTTATTTTGCCCTAAAAAATAAATTTCATATCATGCTCCTCTAAACTTCCTTTGTAGCTCTGCCATTGTATCTACGCGTATTTTAAAGTCTAAATAAGTTGTATTTTCACATAATAAGAAGCAATTCAAAAGATGTATCCTTCATCCCAATGAGAATTATGAGAGTAAGTGATGCATGTGTGTGTATCCAACATCCCTTGGCACTTTCAGCTTTACCCATAAAAGCAAAAAATGATTGCTAGATGAAAATTTGAATGGGCCATAATTTGACCAGCTCACTCTTTTCGGCTTGCCCCATCCCTTTCTCGCCTTTATATTTTTACTTGTCTTTGTTGGCTTAAAAGAAAGGTGATTTGGGGTCTTCCTCTCTCTTCAAGACACCTTAATCCCAAAAACAATGTGAGTTGGTACAATTTTCCCGGTCGCCAAACAGAATGGAAATGGAAGGAACAAAAAGAGAAAGCAAAGAAAACCTTCATAACACGCTTAGAGGTTGCACTTTTTTAGACATCATAACCACTATTAGCTTATAAAAATTTCTCTCTTTGAATGGTTATAGAGTTCCTTCCTGCTCAAAACAATCAACAGAAAAGTAACTAAAGCTGGCTTGGGGCTGGGCCAACCATTAGACATGGTTTTACTTTGTTGTTGCAAACTGAGCCCAGGCCCAAAGAAATTATTACTGTGGGGTGTGATTAAGCTTTATGTCTAGGAACCATATTTAAAAATATTTTTATTAAAGAAATTTAGTTAAATATCCACAATAATGGGCCGAGCAGCTTCCCTCGTCCATGTCCACAATAATTTTCAGTCCTCTTACGAGTATAGAGGAAAAAACACAATGATGAAATCTTTTACTTCTTTCCCATTCAGATAGAGATGCTGGTAAATTGATAAGAGTGGAAACCTAAAATTAGGAGACAGGCTTTGCTTTTGGATTGGTTTGGTTGTTGGCTGAGTGTATTTGCACTTGCGTTTGCCTTTGCCTACTCTTGCCATTAGTCACTCCTTCCTTGCTAAATGCTGATTGCAACCCATAAAAAGAAGTGCAAGCACCTTGTCTTCTCCTTACTCAACATTCTCAATCTCATTTTATCTTTCAATACTTCCATCATTTTATTTTAAGGCTTTTTCAAATCATACACCAACATTTAGTTATATGGGAAAAAAAATATCTTACCATAGGCACTCAAAAACAAAATCCAATGTATAAGATCTCGATTGGACATCTTGATCAATTAGATTGTTTTATGGGCATTTTATGGGCATTCCTTTATTCAAGATCTACTAAATCAAATAATTCAAAAGGACTCTTTAAATGGATCTGCTGATTCACCAATCATTAATGTTTCTTTCAATGAGAAGAATTCCTTTAATTTTATGAATTTTTCAGATTACTCTTTTCTTTAATATCATTCAAAAAAAAGTTTTGGATTGCCTAACATTCCATCAGTTAGGCTTAATTTCTAATTATATGTATCTTTTTAAAAAATAAAAATGAGGTTTTAATCATCAACTATGCCATGTTTATATGTCAATCACCAACAATGGGACTTTAAAAAACCTAATGTTTTGCCCTAGTTACTATTTTTTTAGAGTTTTGAGTAAAGGTAATTCATTTTAAAAAAAAATTACCTCAATAAATTTCTATCAAAATATTTTTTAAATCAACGCTAGCTTCTCAATCATATGGGCATTCATGTGGCCTTTTTTGTTTTTTGTTTTACACTTTAAAATCATAATTAGTAACTATAATGTTTAATATTTATTTTAAAACATAAAATTATAGTAACTAATTTCATTTTTAACCTTAAATTTAAAACCGGAGTTGTTGAGTATACTTTTCACCAACTAGTTTTATGTCATGCGGATGATGAAAAGTATTTTGCAATGATGAAACCTTAAATTTGTTTCCATTTGCAAAGGAAGAAAAATCGGTTTGCAATAGAACAGTCTAGTCTTTTCAAGACGGAGGTTTGAAATAGCAGATAGAGAGAGCTCGAGGGATTACGTTTGATGTTTCTCTACGACATGCATGCACTAGTATAGATGGAAGCTTATGACGATCCTAGTTGTCATAGTTGGCAATAGCACATTTTTTAACCTTTCCCTGTCTTCTTCATGGAGAAAGATGGGCCGTGTCACCACCTCAAGAAGAGAAGATCTCAGGATCAATTCAAATTGCCCACCATTTCTAGGGCACATTGGGGCTCTTCTCTCCTAGAAACCCCAGGTTTGGAGATCTCTTCTTAGTTTGAGCCCTCCTTTGTGGTGTAGACACATTAGATGGAGACTGATTTTTGTTATGCATGATCTCCAGAAGCTCTCACTGTTTAGACTCTCTTAGGTGGTATTTCCAGCCCAAATTCAATTGAGCTGTCATGGGCCAGCCCGGGCTAGGTTGAGTTTCCCGAATCCGGAATTACTTTAGCCCAAATGGCCCTCTGCAGTTTTTCATGGCCCAGTCTGTCTTTAAAGTTGGGCTTCAATCAAAAGGCCGGACCCGTCAACTAAGTCCATTTCTGACTTTTCCCGATTTGGACCAACCTGATTTAGATATGTGGGACCAGCTCACCGATTTTCAGCCGTCGATCATGCTCAAAGAGTTGAGTAGGCTCATTAGTAGATAAAACTTCTACAACAAGCATCACCGGAGTATATTCTCATTATCCTACTTCGAACTACCTTACATCTGGCGTTTCATACCCGAAACTTGCATCCTAACGAAGCCTTTTCACGCCACATCAGCACGAGTAGTGGGCCCACCAAGGTCAACTGATCTAACGGCCCAAAACCATCGAAATCTGTAACTCATCCATTTCCACACGTTCCTCCCATGGCCAGCTCACTTCTTGTTGCTCAAGTATAAGAAGTCGTATGAGTGGATACACACGAGAGAATTCATTATCTTTTATTACTTGCTTTAAAGATAAATATTTTAAATCTTATAAAATTCTATAAATAGTTGAAGAAACCAGCGAGGTTGCCGTATTTTATCTTCGACGAAACGACGCGCTTCGAGTGAGAGAAAAAGAGCTGGTTATCTTCTTTTCTTTGTGTTCTTTGATTTCGTCTTCTAAAAGGTTTGATTTTTTTTTTCTTGCTTTTGTTTTATTTCTTTTCTTTGATTTCAATTTCGTTGACTTCTGAATCGAATTTTCCCGGAAATTCTAAGGTTTTAATTCTTGAATTTATCCCTTTTTTCCTTCCTTTTTTTTCATTTTTAATTTTAATTTTTTTTATATGGTATTATGTGAACACGATTTTATGTTGGTTGTCGCTCTGGTTGTTGGTGGTGATGATGATTTTTGCTGATGAAGGTTTTTGTGTGTATGGACCTGTAAATTTAGGGTTAGGGTTAGGGTTGTGTATTTTTTGGTTGTTGGATTTTGGCATTTAAATTTTTGGTTCAAATGATCTTGCTGATCATTCTGGTTCGTTGTATTCTGAAGAAATCTTTGTTTTTCGTTGTTGGGTAAGGTATTTTTTTTATTTTGTTAACATTTTGAGAGTGCTTTTCTTGTCTTAATATTTATTATAAACTTGATCATTGCTTCCAGCCGCAAGAAAAGTGTTTTCAAAGTGATAAAAGAGAAGGATGCATAATAAATTGATAGAGTTTTGTTCTTTTTTACTTCAGGAGGAATGGCAAAGAGTTACTTCAAGCAAGAGCATGATTTTGGTATGTACTTGTTTATTTTTTTCTAATTTTGTGATGGATGATTTTTTTTTTTTTCATTGTTTTTTTCAATTTTTATCGTTAGTCAATGGCTTGTTTTAGTTTCTGAAAGTATGAGCTCTTTTTTCTTCAGAGAAGAGACGTGCAGAGGCTGCTAGAATTAGGGAAAAATACCCAGACAGGATTCCGGTGAGAGAATTGAGCGCTTTTCCTCTAATTCAATTATTCATTATGTGCATGTCAGGCCTTTTATAATAGTAACGTTTTTAAAGGTTGAAAACCAATGCGTTTTTATCATTTGATTACAATGTCAAGATGAACAATGGTAATGTTTTTATAAGGTGTAGAACCAACATGGTTTTATAAGATGCCTCAGTTATGGTTTTATTAAGCCAAATGGTCCAGTATTATGCTTGTGCTATTTGGTATTGTAGACATTGTTATATACTCTTCTGTTCCGTGGAATATTTCCAAATTTTTGAAGTGGTTGAAAATTGTTCTTTGAGAACTTGAAATGTTCTTAACCTGTTTTTTATATTTTAAATATTTTTTTAAATAACCTTTGGAAACTAGTGAAAACAACTAAAATATGTTTTTAGAAAATACTATGTTTTTGTTTTTTAGAACAAAAAACTATTTTTTGTTTTTTAGTTACCAAAAATGTTTTCCCGTTTATTTATTTTTATTTTGGAGAACATAAAATTGTTTTGAAATATAGTTGCCTAGCAGGGCCATAATCTTACCCCTAATGTTAGGAGAATAGAGTTGGATGCTTGTCCCCTTCTTAGAGGCTAAAACTCAGACACTGAACAAATAATGTTCTTAGAGGCAATACTGTACAAATGATGTTCTTTAGAGGCTAGATTCAGACACTGAACAAAGACATCTAGACATACATGATGATCTACCCTCAATGCTTTTTTGGGTTCCAACACCTACTCATTAAAAGAAAATTATAATAATATTAGTGCATCTCATAGTCTCTCTATTATGCATTTTGACTTCACATTTTGACTAATGTGTATATGACTTGTTTTTATGAATTGAAGGTGATTGTCGAGAAGGCTGAGAGAAGTGATATTCCGAACATAGATAAGAAAAAGTAAGCACCACTTCACTTTGTTAATTTCTCTGGAATTCTGTTTTCTTTCCTTGTTCACTTATCTTTCATCTTTTTTTTCTTTTTTTCTTTTCTTTTTCCACTATTGCATGTCAAGTTGAATTTATCTCAATTCTAGTGAAAAAAATCTCATCCAAGCCTAAAGCTTTCTTAAGCATGTGTACTAAATAAAGAAAAAGATGTTTAGGAAGGGTTACTGCTTCCAGTTTCCATAAAAAAAAGGAAGGGTTGTTGTTTCCAGTGTCCACAGAACATATTGGAATGACAAGTGTGAACTATATAACCGCTCAAAGAATCTAAGTAGTAAACCCTCTTCAAAATGGGTTCTGTCCTATCATTGAACCTAATGATTTTTATTCTTTGACTTTCCTGTACCTTCAAGTTGTCCTTCATTCCAAAACACAATGATAGACTGCTTCCTAAAACCAGATACTTTCCTATCTCATGATGCATATCCAGAGATATGATTATTATTAATAGGTTGAGCCCATATGACAGAACCATCCATTTGCATGCAAACAAGGTACATTGTTTCTTCAATGTTCTGCTCAATTGTCGAGGAGAATATTTTCGTTAGTGATGATTTCACAAGCACCTTTTCTTTCTCAAGATGAAAGGTTTCCAATTATTTTTCAGGAAAACTTATAATCTTATGTGGATGCTCTACCTATTTCTGTTTTTACATATATTTGTACTTGTGTCTATATTTTGGGTAATTAACACATGATCTTATTCTTAAATGAACTTTCCACAGACCTAACCAATTACCTTGTTGTCCTCATTTAAACTGCCTTTTCTTTGTATTACATCACACCATTCTTTGATAACTACACATGTTTGCTACGAATACCCTGCCTGCATTCGAAATGTTTTTAGCCTATTTTTTATGTTTTTAAATATATTTTAAAGATGACTTTTATATGCAGTGTTTTATTTTTAATCATTATCTGTATTTGTCTAATTATTTTGTAAAATAACCCTTAGAAAACAAGTGAAAACAATTAAAAATAACTAAAAGATGTTATTTAAAAACACTTTGTTTATTATTTTTTAAGAATAAAACACTGTTTTCTGTTTTTTATTTGTCAAATGTGTTTTTTTGTTTTTTTGTTATGGAGAACAAAAAATTGTTTTCAAAAATGGTTTCCAGAACATGTCCTTAGTATTTACAATATAAACTGACTTTTCCGCTCAATCCTTGAAAATTTGTTTTGCTATGTTCTTTGCAAATAGACTAAACGAACAACATAAAGAGGTTAAGTTCCAAACGAAGTTGCGATAATTTAGGAAGAAAAAAATACCATGGCAGCTAAGTAAAACACCTTTGACAAAATTGGAAAGAACCCAAGCCATCCAAAAAGGGAGAAAAACAAGGACAACAAACTGGAGACATAGTTATGGTGGATAAAGAGATGCAGTGCAAACTCCTAATCTTGGTTATGGAGGTCATGCCAATTAGCCGTACACCAACTTTTCCTATAAGCTAATCAATGGTATGAGTTTTCTTGCACACTGTCTCCCAAACAAAAGCTGACCTTGGATGATATATATTAATATTTTTAGAGGTCAACATGGACTTATTTTGGTATAGATGTTTGCTCATGTTAGTTCTTAAATCCATGGTCCTTTGGGGAATGCATTGCTATTGGTTAGTAGCAGTTACTTCAAGTTGGTGGTCATTTTTGTGGTAGTAGTGTGATTTTGCTTACATCCCCGTTAAAATTACAGGTACCTTGTCCCAGCCGACTTGACAGTAGGACAGTTTGTCTATGTAATACGTAAAAGGATCAAACTGAGTGCAGAGAAAGCTATTTTTATATTTGTGGACAATGTCCTCCCACCTACAGGTAATCCTTGCAATTCTAATTTGTTCTCTACTGATTGATGCTCTGGTTAGGTTCTTTATCACTTTACTTTAAGTAAGCTGTTACATTTATAGATTGAAAATGGGCGTGGTGGTTGTGTCTGTGTTCTTTTTAGGGGCAATCATGTCCGGAATATATGATGAGAAGAAGGATGCAGATGGGTTTCTCTACGTCACTTACAGTGGAGAGAACACGTTTGGATATGAGATACCACATTAGTGATTGATTCTTTGGGCATTGCGGTTGTTTCATTGACAGTTCACCATCTTTGCCTGCATCGTGATAATCTCCATTCCCCTTCATTATTGTGCTTATTTTATGAAGACAATGTCGTTGGCAATATGTACAGTATATTTTGTATATAAAACCCTGCACGATGTTAGAAACTCTTGCTTCATGCTTTAAATAATTAAATTCATACTATCTCTTGCTTCTAGTGTCTTTTGATTTTAAGTAAGCCGCTGAGCAATCATAATCACATACTTATGCTTTTTATTTTTTATTTGGAATCATGCATTTACTTGTTAAGTCATCGAGATTCCAGAAAGGCTACACTGTTACTGGGAGAGAGAGTTTCCTCAGTCTGACTCGGGGATCATGTTGACTTAAAATTTATTATTTATTATTTATTTTAAATTTTAAGTTTCGATTAATTTAAAACTTATTACTTAATTTTTTTTTTAAACAATAAGATTATTTAATAAAATTAACTTAAAACCTATTTGAAATCATAAAATTGATATATTTATCTTCATAGAGCAAAGAAGGTTGAGTAATAATAATGGAGGTTGTAGAGTGGTTAAAGAAATCCAAAAAATAATTAGGGTAAATAATATTAAAAAGGTAAAATAAAAATATAGATTTAAAAATAAATAAATTATTTTTATTTATTATTTAAAATTATTTTTTATTTTTAAGTTATATTATTAAATTATTTTATTAATATATTTAATTTATTTAATTATTTAAATTAAATTATTAAGTTACTTTTGGTTATTAAGTTGATTTATTAAACACGCATTAAAAATTTGTTTATTTATGCTTTTAAAAGGTATTTACAATAAAAAAAATTAAAATGTATTTTTAAAAAAAATGTTTTAAAGAAAAATTAGAGGTTTGGTAAAATTTTAAAAATATTTCTAAAAAATTAAAAAAATCACTTGTAATATTTTTTGTTTTTTAAATTTGATAGGTTGTTTTTTTCAAAGTCAAAACACTTTTAAAAAAAAACATTTATACTAAAAAAAATTTTAAAAAAACAAAAAACACTTGTACGGTGTTTTTGAAATTACTCTTTCAACAACCTTTTATAAGCATCACTTATTTCAATTGCAACAAATTTTCATTTTTTTTGAAGTCATTGTCTCGACAACCTTTTATGACCACCTCTTACGCCAGTTGCAATTATTTTTTATTTTTCTCATTAAAGGTATTATCTTTAGTTATTGAAGTGGTATTTTAATAATATGAGTATTTTTTACTACTATGGCAACTTAACATGAATGAAATTTGAATGATTTGCAAGGGATTTTCTTTTTCAAACTTGTGCATTAAAAAAATATAAAAATAATTAAAATTATATATATATATTCTTTCTCATTAAAGGTATCATCTTTTGGTCATTGAAGTAGCATTTGAATGATTTAGGTATTTTTTACTACTCGGTAACTTGAGAGTGCATGATACTTAGAATTATTTGCAACGGATTTTCATTTTCAAACGTGTGCATAAAAACAAGCACTTCCCATTATTTCTTTCCTGGATGGATGTCCTTGTAGAGTCGAGATAGAACCAAATTGTGTCTTCTGCCCAAAAGTTGTGGACTGACAGAGACAGGTTTTGAGAGTGCAGCACCCCATGTTCCCTTGTAGCAATTGCATTGGACATCCATGATCCATGTTCATCTCTGTTTTATAAGCTTGGTAGGTTCATTGTATCCAAAGCCCCACTAAAATCATGCATATTTTTTCAATTTGGATTCATATTAATATGTGTACGGGCTTGGTGTGTATTAACTATTAACTAAAAGAATTCTAATAATACTCAATAAAATATGGTTCTTATAATGCCGAGTAACAGAAAGACTAAAAAATTAAGAAGATTCATTTTTGTGTTTTGGGAGACAAGCACATTGGTGTTTTGTCACACACATCCTCCATCACTTAAAACCGTCTTGAGTAGGAGCAGATTGGGCAGAAGGGGGGGCTCTGGCCAATCCCAGAGTATTTATTCAGATTGTCTCCAAGATTACATCAAGGACTAGAATCATGAGGTGCTGGCAAATATTCTAGTCTACAATGAAGAGTGAATGTTTGTTGAATTAATGGAAGAACTTGATACAGTGAATATGTTTCTTAACATAAATTTGCCGTGATAATACGGCTGCCGGAACTGGTACTGTACAGCCCAGAGGACATTTCCCCGTATGATAGCCCAAATAGAAGGACATGTTTGGCAACCAATTTGAAAGTACTTCTCAAAAAATAATTTTTTTTATAATTTTTTTTAAGAGTAAAATTATGTTTGAAGATTTAAATGTGAAAAACAATTTTTTTTTTTAACTTGAGGTTTATTTAAGTATACTGTCAAAAATGTTTTATATATTTTTAATTATTACTTAAAATATTTTATCAAATACGTGACGGCACGATTATTTTAAAAATAATGCAAGTTCTCAAAAAGCTTTTTTTTTTTTTTATCAAACGTTTATGTGTTTTATGAGTTAAAAATTGTTTTAATTTTAAAGAATACAAAACTTGTTAGTCAACCACACTGCACACACTGGTTAGTTCATAAGAAAATAAAAGAAAAATTGGAAAAAAAAAAACAGAGAATTAAGGAAGAAGATTAGACCGAGTCTTGTGGAAAACACAATCTTCTTAAAACAGATTCGCCTTCTCCACAGGTGCTTTGAGAATCGCAAGGCGTCTGTCTCCCAGGATAAAACGATCTTCGAATGGCAGCAACAACACTCTGCAGCCACTCCGACGAACTGGAAATTGTTCAACTCTATCACGGACACGGAAGGAAGGAACTCTTCAACACTCTGACAATACTCCAAAGTTTTTCTGTTCTATTTTTTTGAAAGAAAGTCTACCACTATTTATAGACTTCAAGGAGGGAAGAACACAGACAGGTTCAGAAAGCCAAAATGAATTTGGCTTCTTGAGACTCTTAGAATTCTGGAAAAATGAATGAATTTACTTAATTCAATGGATTTACTTAATTTCATTCATCCCCTTTTTCCAACAAAACTATTTTGAAGAATAGTTTTCAAATATATCCTAATTGTTGTGATATTGTTTTAATATTTTTAGGTGTTGAGGGCTTTTTGAAAAAACCCAAGGTTTAGGTAAAAATCAATAGAGGAAGTGTTACACCGACCATTTTTGGGTCATGTTTATGTTTATTAAAATTAAGGTATTTAACTCAATCTAAACACAACATAAATAATAATCAAGTTAAAAATATGAATTCAAATATAATTTAAATATTAAACAAATAAAACAACTCCCCTATAAGGGAGTAAGAATAATTTATACCTAATGATGAAAATATTTGGTAGTTAGATTTCATGGATATATTAAAAAATATCTATAAAAATTTTAATAAAAAATATCAATGAAAGAAGTTTCAAGAAATTTTTTTTAAAATAATAATAAAATAAGAAATAATACACATATTCAATTTTTTTAAATAATATTTGTATGATATAATTTGTAACATTTTGTAATAAATTAATAATATATAAAATTTGAATGCACATTTTATACACATCTACCTATTTTAGGTATATCTAAGAATACAAAAGAAATTATATATATTAATATAAAAAAGATATTAATAAAGACTCATTGAAAAATTATGAGAATGGTTTTTATATGTTTAATAGTCAATTAAATCAAATCTAATTTGGATATTAAATAATTAAAACTAAATCATTTATTAAAATCGTATTTTAATATTTTGTGTTTGATAAGAGTATATTAAAAATATATTAATTTCCAAAATTCTTTTTATTATTATTATTATTATTATTATTATTATTATTATTATTATTATAATGAGAGATGAAAAATTATGAAAATAGCACATGGGTCCAAGTGGTTATCACCTCTTTTTCCATGCTTTTTATCTTCTTTGTTTGCCCCTATTTTTATTTCCCAAACCTAATTTTTATCACTTCCTTTGCTACTAGGGTCATAAGCAGTACAACATGGGAACATGGGAGAAGCCAAAATGTTTTTTGGTTTTTGATTCTATGTTTTTTTTTTCCCTTTTTTTTTCTTTAATTTAATCAAATTTAATACCTTTTTTAGATAATTTTATTAATACAGTCTATAACTTAAAAAGACCAATAAAAAAACATTATTTTTCATAGAAATTAACCTTATTTTGTCTCATACTAAAAGTTATTGTATTTTACTATTTTTAATAATTTTTTTACACAATCTATCTTGTTCTTTAAAAATAATCATTTTTTACTTTTTTTTTTAAATTTTTTTTAAAAAAATAGCTTTTAGCAAAAAAAAAAAAAAAAAAAAATTGAAACTAGACTGAACTTTAAAAGTGACTATATCGAGGTCTGATTCTTTGGGGTTGGTATACAAATGGTCTATATTGTTGAGGTCTTGCGTCCCGATGATCCACGTAGCTACCAAGTGGACGCACGTTTTCAACCAAGATTGAGTTCTGGTTCAGTCTTCCCTATAAAAGATGTCCGGACACACCCTCCGATGGTTTTGTTTGCCATGGCTCGAGAGATTAAGCTGTCTGACTTTTTCAGGGATAGGAAACTTACCTTCCTCCTTATGTGAAGGTCCTTTTATATAGTGTTAGAAGCTCTGCCTCCCTCTTTAATGGTGGGAAGACTTTTTGGCTCGTCATGATGCCTCTAGGTGGTGGCAGGGCTATCATCACCTTTCGGACGGCTGTCAGAGATCATGGGAGGTGACTTACCATCATTCCTGTCCTTTCGCTCTGCAGGTGGCGGAACGTGGGCTGTGTTAGGCTGTCGGAATGACGTAGTAAGACTTGCTTACTTTAGTCAATGACCCGGACAACATATCCGAATAGGATATACTATCGTTCGGGTGTGATGTTCTCGAGTGTCGTGTGTTTCTCCCTGAGAGAGTTCGGATAGGGGAGCGTGCCACGTGTCCTCTTGGGGAGTCCGGATGGAGTTACTCCGGATAGCGATGCGCGCCACGTGTCATCGGGGGAGGGGTCCCTACAATGCCCCCCTTTTAACTTGCCGATTTTGCCCGGGCGAAATGGGTGGGTTAAAAATGATTGTTTTTGAAACTGAGGGTATTTTTTGCATTCATTGGGCCACGTGGTGTGCGGAAGCGAAGAGGAAACAAGGCACTTATGACGAGCCGCCGTCCTTGGGATTTCCCAGGCAGCATGTCTTTTCAATAATGGCGCGGCTGGGCGGTTAGAATACCGAGGGGATGTCTCTCTTTAAATAGTAGATCGAACGCCATACTCTTGCATTTTTTCTTCTGCATTTTCCGCTGGTAGTGCTTTCTCTTCAGCCTTCTGCGTATCTTCGTCTGTGAGTGAGGTTCTAGGGTTTCTGCTAGCAATACTCGTGTCGTGACGGTGACTGCATCGCGAACTTCATCTCCATTTTCCCAGTTTACGCTCGGTACGTTTTCTACTCCTGCCTTCTCCTCGTTGTGTTTGTTTTGCGGTTGCTTCTGGCTTGTTGGGCAAGTTACTTGCAACTGGGGGTCAGTACTGGTTTTTGGGGCTTTTTCGGGGGATTCTGGTTGTGTTTTGGGTGCGTTAGGGTTTCTGTTGCCCCCCTGCGCCTTTTGTGGGTTACCGATTCTTCTTTGCGGTAGAGCCAAGGGTTAGGATGGGGATGCTGGTTATGTTAGGTTTTCTGGACGTTTTTTCCATTAGGGTTGTGGGGTCGGGTCCTTGTTTTTTACTGTTGGCATTCTATCATGCAGGTTCTGTTTCAGCCCCACTCTAAAAAATGTCTGCTAAAAAGGACGTTGTTTCGTCTAGCGCGGTCAGGCAGAGCGGCAAAGATGAGTCCGGAGAGGTCCATGCGAAAAAATCCTTGGACAAGCTGAACGTGAGGGAGTTCTGTGAACGCTTCTGCATCCCGAATGACGTGTCCGTTCAGCTTGTGGACGAAGAGGCCGTGTCCACTGACAAATCTGCGGACAACGCTATCTACTTCACCAAAGAGCAATTCAATGCTGGGCTCCGGTTCCCCCTCCCATCGTTGTTCAAAGAATTTCTTCACTTCACCCATATCCCCCCGGCCTACATCCATCCCAACATGGTCCGGGTGTTGATGAGGCGCAGCATTCTGAGCATGCTGTTCAATCTGGACCTTTCACTGCTGGAGGTTCTTTTCATCTACTCCATTAAGAAAGGGAAAAATGACTTCTTCAGCTTGGCTGCCCGCCTGCCTTCTCTCCAATTGGTGACTGATCTTCCGGATTCGACGAAGGAAGGAGCCAAGGGGCATGTATTAGTCCGAGGTGTTTGGGCTAGGCTACTGGAGCATCCGGAGAGACCGTTTTCCCCAAACCGTTCGCTGGTGTTTCCCGGTAAGGCAGCTTGTGGGGTTTGTCCGGCGTTCGTCTGTTGTTCTTCTTATTTTGGGATTATCAGATGGCTAACATCTTTGGTTGCTGATAATGCAGGTACGGACAAGAAGGGTCGCGTAGTCGAGTGGGTGGAAAAAACGTCCTTCGACCACTTGAACAAGCTATTTGAGATTACTGCAGCCGAGAGGCATCATCAGACGCTGCTTACTGCGCGAAACTTGCTAGCCGTTGTCCGGGAGCCTCAAGCGTACGTCACCAATATTCTCCCTGGGAAGTTGCCAAAAAAGGTAGTGTCTGGGAAGCATTTCGTTCTCAAAGATCTCCCATTCTACACGGAGGTGCGCAAGGCAGACGCCCAAGCACGCCGAGCACTTCTCAACGAATGGGAGGAAAGAAGGCAAGAGGGAACTTTGCGGAGGGCCCCTGGTGATAAACGCTCCGCGCCCTTTCCTCCCGCTGGTGTCCCAGCGGGAAAGAAGAAGAAGGTTTCCACAAAGGGAATAGCAATAAAATCTCCAGCTCCCACAAAGGGAATAGTAATAAGATCTCCAGCTCCCTCCGGCTTGCCCTCTATTTCAAGCGATTCCGTGCGTATCCTTGGTCAAAACGGATCAGGGCCTTCAATGCCAGTGGTTGAACGGCTGGCTCTTCTGGCTGAGGCAGAAACCTCAGTGGATCAGCAACAGATGATGGGTGATCAATGACCCTTTACCTTACCCAATTATTTTAAAATGGTTAGTTGATTCTATTCTTGCTTAATTACCTCACACTTAAACCACTGACACGCACTCTTCACACTAACCTCATCCCACTCCAGTGCCATGAATGACTGAGTCACAATCAAATAATTGAAGTCTTGCACTTGGGGACTTGTCATTTAATTCAAGTCTTCTAAAATTTTTCACCAAGGTGAAATTTTGCAACTCAATTCAATAGCATGCTAAGAGTTCATCCATATAGGTCTTTCCTAACAAAGTAGTTCATGTAAACAATTATTTTAAATAAAGACCCATTAAAAACCGACCTTTGACCCAATTTATCTTAGAGTAACTTTAATTTGAAGACTGAAATTTTCTTGTTGGAAAAAGTTTGAGACAGGATTAAGATAAGAACCTAGTTCCACTTCCACATGAGATGTGGCCAACACAAATATTTAACTTATTGCCGGAGGCAAGATGCTTGTCAACTCCGAGTCCAGCTTCTCCCTTTGTTTGGGGCCAATATATTGTTCATGGCTCTGTGCCATAAACTTATGAGACCTTATTAACAATCCAAGAGTATTACTCTGCATATGTAATTTTGTAGGACAGCTGATGTGGTCGTCCCTAGTCTACATGGCACGATGTCATATGTTGAAGGCACATGGACTCCATGCCATGTGAAATGCATGCTGCTTACCGACGGTAGGGGAGACCCGACCCTCCATGTCCCATAGAAGAGGCGCAGGCGACGGTTTGGCCATGCGCCTTTGTCTCCTCTTCCCAATCTTCCCTCCCCTACCTCCCACTCTCCTTTTGGCCCCAGCTGTTCCAACCTTGCATTGCACCCTTTTTCTCTTAATCATACTGAGTCCAGTAGCCTAGAGATATCAAGTAAAAAAATTGAAAAGTTTTCAGTCTCTATGGAACAACAGCATGTCTAACTATTACATAATCAAGGCTCCTTGTGCATTCTGTCATCTAAAAAAGTGGTAAGCCTAATATTCTAAGCAACATGTAGGCACAGTGAGTGCATGTGTAATAACATACTAGAAATTTTAAGTTAGCTTTGTCATTTTTTGTTTAATTGTTCTAGAGTCGGGTAGTAGTGCTTTCTTTTTCATCTTTTGACACGCATCTGAGGCCAATCAAGTGGTCCAATATGAACAATCATCAAGATTAAGAGTTCCATCAGTAAAACAACTCAACACCAGGCCTGTCGATGGATTGAATATGGACGAGATAGCAACATATTTGGTGGGTCTTGGAATGTTGATATCTATATCTCTCTGAATCAAGTTTTTGTTTTTTTCTGGTTATGAAGTTGGCCAAATTTGGATTAAAGAAGATGCCTTAATCAACTTGAAATTGGGGTTTGAAAATTTTAACATCAAGCAATGTAACAGCAGATTTCTTGCCAAATCAAGGGAAATATCAGAAAATTCGGCCATATGATAATTTTGTACTAACACTCTGGATTTGTAAAACCAAGTATTGTATCAACCTAATTAAGAAAGAAATCTCGAAATATGCTTTTGTTGACCGAATGAAAGTACAGACTTAAAATACCTATAAATGCTATGAACAAATGAGGAGAAGCAAGGTACCTCTGCTGGTGATAAGAATTTCACTTATATGTATTTCAAAATATAGTCCTACCCAAACTACAATTTTGTAGAAGTAAACCACTAACCCATAATAATTTATGCAGCTCTTTTTAGCAGACTACTGGTCAGCTCGAAATTTTATCGTAATTCACTTCAAGGGACATGTGATCTATTAGTCATCACAACATATTTTTGCAGATAAATTGATTTTTATATTCATCCAATAAATATATTCAATTTCTACCACCCACCCTTTTATGGGTTCTCTTAGAAAAACAGTGTGATGCCACTTGATAGTCTTAATCATGGTTCTTCCAACACCTCTTATTTGAAGACGAGTCGGTTGTAATGCTAATTATAAAGATGATCCCACCACATCAATGGAATCAAATATAAGAAAGAAATCAATTGGGTAATGTAAGTATATATATTTTTCTAAGAAAATAAATAAGATGGGCAAGATTCAGGCAAGGAACAAGGAGTCACAAGGAATGCAGCAGTAAAATCTAACACAAAGGAATGGAGTTCCTATATAGATCACATGGGCAGGTCAAAGATTTTCTCCTTGAATCAAATCTTGCAAATATATTACCTTGAATTATCTTTCAGAAGAAATTTCTCTATTCCTACATGCAAGTGCTCATTACGTACCTCTATAATGGGCTTCTCTTTGCTCGGACCACATTGATTAAAACGTGAGGGGAGGGGACAAAGGAGGCCCCCAATATCTTCGATTTCGTTTTCAAGGGTCATCACCCAAACACCTGCATGTTCTCTTAAAGAACTTCTAGCATCACCTACAAAACCTGCATTTAATGCTCTTCATCTTTTTATCAGTACAAATACTTGAAAACCCAACATTGAATTCACACACAAACCTCAATAGTAAATCTGAAACTTCAACCTGATTACCTTTCCTTGACCCTTGTCATCATCTTTCATCATGTCTTCTCTGCTGCTGCTTCTTCTTCTAAGTCTGTCTATGCATGCATGTAACGCTCGCCATCTTGGTGTTATTGGTAAGGAGAACAGAGAAGTCCACCTCCTCAGCAAGGTTGGTGCAAGATTTTTTATCTTCTAAAAGGTTTCAATAACATGGCTAGCAAAGCATTTGATGAGAAGTAGTCTAATTTTCAGGGTTGGGTGCAGGTTGTAGAGGAGGCTGATCAAGTTCATAAGATTTCTCTTCCTCCAAGGCTGATACCCTCCATGGAGACAGCTGAGAAACTCCAACCACAACAAATACTGCCGGTGGGAAGTGACAAAAGAAATCCCCAAGAGAATTGGGGTGGTGTAAAGAATATGATTGAAATAGGTTCAGAGGCTCTTTCTAAAGAAGAGGAAGACAGCAAAAGAACAACTACAGGTTCTGTCAAAAAACGCATCTCTTGGTTCATCTATTTTTTGGCATTTGTGGCATGAGAAATACCCATATTTATCCTAGGAGGACCTTCCTCATAACTGAACAAACCCCTATTACACTCCCACATCTTCCAACCTAGTCAGCAAAAACAGCCTCCCACCCCTCTCCTTTTTGTCTGTTGAAGTGATCTTTATCTTATGTTCGCATGCACAGACTTCATATCCAGAAGAGGTAGCGCCAGAATCTTGAGTCAACTCTTGTATCCTTGCTTCCACAACTTTGACACAATTATTTTACAGCATACTGTTGCATGTGACACCATTCATTGGGTTCTTCTGTTTATATTCAATGTATAATGTATACCATAGAGAAATATTCACCTTTCTATCCTAATTTCTTGTGTTATTAAACTTAAGATTACTGCAATCATTGATATTATATAGTTCTGGAACATGCAGGAAGTAAGATTATAGTTTTATCTTCTCATGAGGATTTGCAACAGGCAACAAAAGCAACAAAAATAGAGGTATACAATTAAATACTCCATACATTCTATTTTCAGATTCGAAAATCCATGGCCCATCTCCTTCACCATGTCCTCAGTGAGGATGGCAAGGGCAGATGGCCTGCACCTGCATGCATGCGTGGTACATGTTTGTGTTGGTATGCACAAGAGTAAATTAAAGGGAAATCCAAGAAAATGGAGTGGAAATGCAAGTAGAAGTGATAAGGAATGGACTATAATTAATGATTAGTGACCCATACAAAAATAATGGAATGTACTGTAGTGTAACATGTTCTTGTCTGACGCCTGTGTAGGGATGGAAGAGGCATTCTCGGTTGATGCTGGGATCTGCACCACATGATGTTGAGGAAACTGTAGATTCGAAGGAAGGTGACATTGTCGAAGATATAGTAGTCATGGATTACGCACAACCCCACAGGAAACCCCCCATTCACAACAAGGATCCCTAGATGATCAATCTTTTTATACGCAGCTAAATGGACAAGCTCATGTATTTTAATTTCTCCCTTTTTTGAGACTGTTTTTCAAGAAGAGGCTTTTGATAATGCAAGATAAGACTCACTCGTCGAAGGCATTTAGTCATGATTATGAGAAGAATTAGTATGACAGAAATTAATGGCCTTGACAAAGGAGTCTTCTCTTGATCCTCAAAAACCCTAGACAAAATATCATCGTCCTTTTTTAATTAGCTAGCTGGTGAGATTGAAGTGAGGAAGATGGATGGGGTCCCTTAAATTTGTATGCATGTATTTTTTTAAATGATATCTTTGAATCAAAGAAGAAACATGTGTGTCCATGGCTGTAAATGAGTTAGTTGGTCCGTTCTGGCAGTTTTCTGTTAGTTTCTGCACTTTGTCTCGATTATACAACTGTTATTTTTCATGGCCTGCCAGAAAATAAAGCCCATCCAAGAAAAATATCAGCTCTGGAAATAGATCTCCCTGAAATTCTTAAAGACAACACCTTTCAGAAGCAGAAAATTAACTCAGGAAGCAGCATTAGCTACCAGTAAACTTGATTTGCAGAGGCCATAGACAATAAGCTAGTTTATAGATAAATACATTCTGATATGCAGTCCTAAAATTTTTAAAATTCATCACTTTCATCCTAATTCTTCTATTGACAGACTAGTTAGAAGGATAGAAGCTTCAACTTACAGATTTAGCAAAGAACTTTCTCTTGAATTTTACATTGGAATACGACCTTGACTGCCATGAAAATTGTTAGTTTGTTATTTATTTTCTTTCACCCGGGAGAATGATAAATCCCAACTGTTCTCAAGAGTTGATGAAGCTTACTACCTATAAGATAGGCGCAGAGAAATTGTCCTAGAGCCCTCTATGATGCTCTTGCCTAAAACAGGTGTACATCTTAAATGTGGGAACAGAGCCCATTAAGTTCCATGAGCTGGGCCCTAACGCCAGCAAGACAATGCCTATTTGTTGGTCTTGACCACATTTTGTTCAGTACATAATTACTTTATTATTGATATTCGACCACTTAGGAGCAACAAAATGAACAATTTTACTGCCCTACATCGGTCCTTTCATCCAAGGTTAAGAAGGTATCTATGAGATTCACATTCATATGATACTCATCATAGGAAGTATTTCTAATCTTTACAGCACTTAAAAATTTTTATCAAAAATTTATTTTTAAATATTGAAAAGGAAATGTTAGAAATATTTTTTTAATATTACTAACAAATAAACTTTTAGTAGGTTTGAACGTATTATCATCTTAAGTAGTTTCTCTAAAAGCATTTTTTTAATAATTATTTATTAAAATATTTCTCCAAAAAATACTATAAGTGACTTCTCAACTTTTTAAAATTTTATCGAAGTTCAATTATTTTTTTATTAAAAACAACTTTTATGTTAAAAGTATTTTCTAAAAGCATTATAAAAAGACTTTTCATAACTTAATTTAAATCATTAACTACATTATGTTTAATAAAATAAATTAATATTATAACTAAAAATTTAAAAATAATAACTTAGAATAAATAAATTTTTTAAAATCTCAATATCATTTATTTTAATCATCCATGTCTCATTCTTCTCTTATTCACCCGTTACTTAATGTGAAGAAAAGAAAATATTTCTACTTAATATTTAAAAAAATTTAAAAATAATAATAATTATCAAACAACCTTAACATTTCAATAAACATTATTAAATCATAATTTAATTTAAAGTTGGTTTGGCAATGATAAAAGGCACTTATAGCCTTCCTCACACTTGAAAATAACTCTTGATAAAAATTTTCGAATGCTAAAAAGGTTTGAAGATATTCCTAAAATTATTATCAAATAGACTCTTAATATTATCTTAGGGCTAGTTACTTAATTTCAGCCCGTGACTCAATATTGTAATTTTCCATCAAAATAAAGAAATTATCACGTTACGTTTTGTCGTGCAAGTCGATGAATATAACAATTAAACTACAAAACTCTCGAATGAATTTTCAACATCCAAAAACTAACTAAAAATAAATATATGTAAAGCAAAATTTCCTGCTTTAATCATTACCAAAATCCTAGAATTGGACCCCAAAAGGAGAAAGGTCCATCATGAGATCATCTTCCTTGACATCATCACGTTTAAGAGATTCCATTCCATCGTCTCAGTCGAGCGGTTCCATTCCAAAGAGTTGTGGATCTTTGGGGAAATTAAATACCACTACAGCTGACAATGAAAGGTTTAACAAAGTTAATGAATTCAGAAGTCTTGATCCCCAGCTTCAGATCAATCTCCCCACCTCCTAACCAGAAGAAATTGGAATCAAGCTTTACAATTGCTTCATCCAAAATCACCTGAAATCCAGCCACACTTTACATTGTGATTATCATGAATCAATTAGATAGTACTACATGTTGTTCAATTGTGCTCTGGCCTCCAGCAATTACAAAAGAAAAGTGACTTAATTTTAAATTTAACCATTTACATGATAGAACATTTCTTATTTTGCCCACCGTCTAATGAAAATAAAACTATCATCGTCCATTCTTCTAACTCAGAACTTCAACTACTTGCTACATTATGTTAACACCCTCATACGAGACATGGTCAAAGCACGGGTTTTCACTTATGAATAAAAAATAAAGAAAGAAACTTGCACCTGCATGGATTTCTTGTGGCCATTCTAAGCTTGTTTTTTCACTTTTGGATGTCAAGAATTTTCAATTCACTTGCAACTCCATGTGGATGAATTTCACTATTGTTAGTCCAAGATTTGTTAACAAGTTATATTCAACCCTTAAGCAATGGTTTTTCTACTCTGCATCAGATGTTAAATATAAATAATTCTGATGCAATAAAACTGACAAACTTTATACAGTTAGCCAAATTCAGAAGGCATCTAATGTTTAACACAAAATACCAAAACCATGCACACTAATTGCTGCAACTATACGAGACCTCAAGGTTACCATCAGCAAATGGAAAGATAAAGGATGGCACTAACTATGAAGTACTACCCTGTAATGGTATACGTGCACATAATCATTTACGCAGATAACAAAATAGTGGACCACTATATTAGATACCAGACTCAGGTAAAGGATCATAACCCAAACATTGATCTCTATGAATATTTATTTTATATAAACAAGTCACTGGCTGTAGGCAAGAGAGGGATCAGTACCCAACCCAGGCAATCAAACCTCAGGGGCCCCCATGTTCAAGCTAGCAAGCAGGATACAACACTGAAGTGGGACTGTCCAGAAAATATGCATCATAAGAATGCATTTTCATAATCTATAATATTCAGAAGCATATTAATAAGTCCAGAAGAAGAAATGAACCACTAATTCTTGTCAGGAGTTCGATTTCCTTTTTGCTGTTTCTGCTAGTCCTATTATATTTCAAATTCCGACTTATGACTTATGAGTTAATTTTGGGATGTATGCATGACCAACGAAAAACTTCAGGAAAAAATGCACAGTTGATGAATTCCAGAAAATGATACATGTTAGGAAGGAGCAGATTCAATTACAATAAGGTGACTCATTTCAAATGCCAGGGAAAGATATAAGAATTTCATTACCAGACACTAAACATGTCCCAAAGAAGAAATATTAATTACCGGAATGTCGGTTTTCATGCCAATACATGTCACCCCATTGTGCTCATATCCAGTCAATTTCTGTGATGACTCCTCAGGAGCAAGCCTCACTGTATAAGATAACAATTGTCATCACCTTCATGGTTAGAACAATTCAAAGATTAATCTAACCATTATAAGGCATCAACTGTTCATTTAAGTCTGCCAAAATTACAAAGTTAGATCCACTCCTTTGGTGCATGAACAAACAAGAAAAGCATAGTAACAGAGTACTACATACCAAAATTTATAAAGATTCAGCCACATTGGTGTTCTTGTTCACTCAAAAAACAATGGTAGATCATAAAGAGGATGAAGGAATATGCAAAAAGTAAACCAATTTTGAAAATTTTATTAAATAATGAACATATCACCATAATAAGGGACATAAGTTGTATTTCTTGCAATAAAAATAATGGATACAAAAACACAATTAGACCATAGAGTGGACAAAGAAATGTGCACAAACATACCCCTGATTTGAAAAGCTTTACAAGTAATGAAAACATCACCATAACTAGCGATACAAGTTGAAGTCCTTGCAAGAGCAGTTTATGGCTTGTCATTATTTATTGTATCGCTTGTCTGTTTCCCTCAATCAATGTACATCTTCATTTCTCAACACCTTATGTTCCTGTCTAAAATGGACAACAACTCCTTGTGCCCAGTTATTAATATCTCCTCGTTCAAATCATGTGCATGATTTCCATTCTTAGCTAACAATTACTGACACAGGCAGCATAATTATAAGGAAAATATATGTTTGTGTATCAAATAATTGAGAGGATTTAGATCATGTTTCATGATTTAACTTCTTGTTATCAAAATATAATTGCAAGGATGAAAATTTCATCATGGTGTGAAACAATAATCACTTGTTGACATTTCATCCCTGGAACCTTCAGTTTTGACCATTCACAATTCATGATATCATGAAAATATGAGGATATACATGGCAAGCTATGAAAATTATGAGCAGGGGAGGTCAACTATTTGAGAAATTGAACAGAACTCATACAATACGTAATTATTCATCAAATTTTTTTGCACTAAGCTGTAATTTGAGTTGGGCCAAGATGAGGCCAAATTTGTGTTCAGATACTCAGGTTGGCTTGAAGTTCATTCAGCCTAGCTGAGAATAGAACATCACATACATATTTGCTATGTTTACGTTACTCGTAAAGATGCTATTTTAGAATAAAATAATCAGTATGAGTTGGTTGGAATTTAATTTTAACTTAAATCATTTCTTGGATTAAAGCTAGATTGATAGCAGTGCCACTATCTATTTGTAAACACCATTTTGATCAGACTGACCAAAACTCTGTCTGAAGTTCATCCTGTACAACAAGCTGAGCTTGGACTAAGCATCATGGTTCAAGATCATATCAGAATGGGCAGTTTAGTCCAGATTTTAAGCATTGGTAACCTTTCTGAATAGTTGTACGAATCCATATTTGAATAAAAGAAAATCTTAGGTTGAAACTTTTGGGAAACTTCTTGACCTTTAGCAGACACCAACTTACAGTTGAATTTCTTCTTTGGTATCTTGCCATTGTTGAGTGAATACAGAAAATTCTTCACAGTTTCAGCATTGAATCTAGCAGTATACTACAATAAAGAAAATGTAAGGTCAGATAGTTCAGCCGGGAGGTTAGACGCATAAAATAAAGGGATGGATTGAAATTGGGGTACCTGAACAACAACGATATAATACTTTGAATTGTTGCGGTCACTACAGTCAGTAACATTGGATGGAGCTTGAGTATTGACCTGAGAGGGAAAAAAAAAAAAGCAAACAGGAAAAATAAAGAATCTTAGCTCCAGCACTAGCAAAAAGAGAAAAATTAATTATCCACGAACTAGTCATGTAAAAGATATGCATGAATCCTAAGTAAAGGTTTGTAATATATACTTTGGATGAACAATACAAAGCATTTAAAGGCATGGTCAACACTAATTTTCATGATATCCAATCCTGTTTGATCAAATTTTCATTTTTATAACTAATTTAACCAAATCATTTAGAAATGTTGGAAAAGATGAAACACATATATTTCAGTCATGCACTAGTCTCAAAAATAAATCTCATATTGTCACAGCAATACATTTATTAACGATCAGAAAAACCAAGATCTAACTTTCCCCACCAATTTTTCCTTGATTTCATTGTATCAGAAAGAATACTTGGCACATACATACTTGCATCATTTCAAAAAAACAAGAAAACAGAGTTATTTCTGCATCCAAACTCCCTTTTTGCAACACCCTTTAAGTTCACTATCATATACTCTAGAGCATTTATATTCATTATTAATCTCCATACAAAAACCAAAGTCAATAAAACCTTATCCCAACTACTTGGAGTTTGATGCATGAATCCTTTCTCCAATTTCTTTTTCTATTTTGGAGTAGTTTCTTCAGCCAAAACCATTCGCCATTACATCCCCCTTCATAGCCCTGAAACTCTCAGCTACATTTTATTTTCCAGACATGCTGCAGCAGTTTCCTAATTTGATAGCTATTCATCAATAACACATCATTCTGGAGATTTCCCACTTTACCCACCGTGCTCTATATCCACTAGTAAAGTCCCCTTCAATCCATGATAACGAAAATGCTCATCTCTTGACCACCAATCTCCATTAAACCTAGCTTCCATATATTCCGCCTCAATCTACCTATCGAAAACCCATTCTCCCAAAATTAAATGTTAAACGACAAGTTTGCAGTATATGAATAAATAAATGGAAATTTCGAATCTCGTATCCTAAGGTTATAATCTCAGAGCCAAAATTCCCCAAGCACGATAATATAAGCTAGAAATTGGACAAAAAGGATTGAAATTGATGCAATTCGATAGTTGGAAAATAAAGAAAAAGTGGGAGATTAAACGTACAAGAACGATGCTTTTGCAGAGATGGTGGACGGAGGGGGCGCCGAGGATGTCTCGCCGGGCTTCGATCGGCCAGTCATAGTAATCGAAGGGCACTCTCTTGAATGCGAAATCGCGGACGTTGTTGGCTCGAAGAATCGCAGAGAGGCGCGCTTCTGTGTCGCCATTGGCGTCGGAAATTTGAGCTGGAGAAGAGACGGATAGGGTGTCAGCGAATCGTTGAGGGAGAAGAGAGAGCTCTAGGCTTGCTATTCGTTGGAGGACTCGGTTTTGAACCCTCTCCAGTTCCTCTAGCGCTTCCATTGGCGGATGCTGGAGGGCTCTGTATGTGCGGGCTCTGAGAACTTCCTATGATGACTTTGAAGTTGGATGATCAGACGGCTGATAGTCTTTGAATCTCACAGACCGGTTGGAAGTCAATCCAAGCCAGCCAAGGGTCATGATCAACGTCGACTGCTTAGATCGGACCTTTTTTTTTTTCTGTCTTTTTTTGAAATTTATACAATTATTATTGTTTAGTACCATAATTACATTTTCAATTATTTAATAATACGTCATATATTTAAAGTACTTACAAATCATATTTTAAAAATTAATCTATTTAATTATAAAAGGTTAAACTATATTGTAAATAAAATATTTGTAACAAATATACATAAATATAACTGTAATTTCATGTGACCTAATCAATTAATATTAAGAATAAAATAATAAACCTATTTAAGTCTTTAATTATTTATACATATTTTAAATTTTATTTCAAAATTATACATCAAGATATCATGATTTATTTTTATTTTTATTTTTTAAAAAACATCTTTTTCCAACAGTATAAACATTAATTCAAAATAATAGGACGCAATCTTAAATGAAAATTTTAAAATTGTGTTTGGGAAATTTAATTTAAAAATCAGGTGGCCTCCCAAGGAACTAGAATTTCGGGAAGGAGAATGTGATTATGCTTTGAAAACACGAATTCGTGTTCTAGAAAGGAGGAACAGGTTGTGGGTTTAAAGATGATTACTTTTCAAAGGAAAAGGAGGAAAAAGGTACAAGAGTCTCAGGAATTGTGCTGCAAGTCTGGAAACCCGGTTGCAGCCCACAGATTGGATTGTGCTTGTGTGTGCCCCAAGAAAGGCGAAGTGGAGACCAGTCATCGTACAGTCTTCCTCTTCTAGATATGGCCATGGTTTTTATTTTCTTTTTCCTTTTTTTCAAAGTTAATAAATAATGTTAGTTGTTGAAGAAATTGTTGACGCGAATCAATTAAATTGACAGGAAACAAACAACGTAGGGTCATCGATCGTGCTGACCGTGGAAAAGCCAAATGGGCACCACCCCATGGAGCCATGATCCCACGGTACCACTTTCCTATTCCTCTCAGGTTATAAAGCCCTAAAACCTCTCTGCAACTGCAACATACACCAAGACAAGACTAGTTGGGAGAGAAAGAGAGAGCAACATGCACAAGAGTGGTTCAGCATCGTCCTTAGGCCCAGGAGGCCTGGACCTCACCCAAGCCTTCTTCAAACCCATCCAGCAAACAGCCCCGCCCTCACCTACCAAGCGCCACACCAAGGTCTCCGTCATCGGAGTGGGCAACGTCGGCATGGCTATCGCCCAAACTATACTCACCCAAGACCTCGTCGACGAGCTCGCCCTCGTCGACGTTAACGCCGATAAGCTCCGCGGTGAGATGCTCGATCTCCAGCATGCCGCCGCATTCTTGCCCCGCACCAAGATCCACGCCTCCGTGGACTACGCCATCACCGCCGGATCCGATCTCTGCATTGTCACGGCCGGAGCTCGGCAGATAGCCGGCGAGTCCAGGCTGAACTTGCTGCAGCGAAACGTGAGTCTGTTTTCTCGCATTGTGCCCCCGCTTGCCAAGTACTCGCCCGATTCGATCCTCCTGATCGTTTCGAATCCGGTGGATATTTTAACTTATGTTGCTTGGAAGCTTTCCGGGTTCCCGTCAAATCGGGTTCTTGGGTCGGGCACGAATCTTGATTCATCGAGGTTTCGGTTTCTCATCGCCGATCATCTCGACGTCAACGCTCAGGATGTGCAGGTGAATTTCTCGCTTTTGTACCTGATGCTTTGGCCGATTGTTTTTAGAAACATAGCAAACTTAGATTGGATTTGAGCATCGATGCTTGGTCAAGGAGGAGAGCAAATTAGACCTTCATTTAAAGTGTTTGCTTTTCTGCCAATATTTTCTGAGAAAAAGTATTTTTAAAATAGAAAATAGCCCTTTCAAATATGAGTGTTGAGAAGAAAAAAATTGAAAAAAGAAAGAAAAGAAAAATTCATTTTGGTTCCCATACACTCTCCACAACCAAATCCACCAAACAGCATTAAAGGTAGAAATTTTGTAATGAAAATCTCCATATTCTATTCCTTAGTGGGCAGGTTCCTGTTTCTTAGTTGCAGCTTTCCACTAAGGCCACTGAGGTTAGTATATTGTCCCTAGAATTCAGGGTGGGTGTAGGGAATCTCACTGGATGTTCAATGATAAACAATGGCCTCACCGTCTTATATGTCAGCTATCATTAGCATTATAATCTTTAGTTGTTGCTTTTAAGACCATGCTAATGTTCATAAAAAACTAACATGGTTCATGATTACGTATACACTACTCTTACACCTTACCATATGCAATCCTTGTAAAATTGGTGCAGGCCTATATTGTTGGGGAGCATGGTGACAGCTCAGTGGCGCTATGGTCGAGTATTAGTGTCGGGGGAGTGCCCGTGCTGAGTTTCTTAGAGAAGCAGCAAATTGCCTATGAGAAAGAAACACTAGAGAACATTCACAAAGCGGTTATAGACAGTGCATATGAGGTGATCAGTCTCAAGGGCTACACATCGTGGGCAATTGGGTACTCGGCGGCTAGCTTGGCTCGCAGCATACTTAGAAATCAGAGAAGGATCCATCCTGTCTCAGTCCTTGCAAAGGGGTTCTACGGCATTGAAGGTGGTGATGTGTTCTTGAGCTTGCCAGCACAGCTGGGCAGGGGTGGGATTTTGGGTGTGACCAATGTGCATCTAACTGACGAGGAGGCACAAAGGCTTAGAGACTCGGCTAAGACCATCCTGGAGGTTCAGAATCAGTTGGGACTTTGAGGATCAAAAGCAAATTCTTGTTGAAGAATTTTGCCCTTTTCAGAAACCCTTTTGGATCAATTTCCTTATATAGATCCACTAACAAAAGTTGAACATTGTGCTGTTTTGTTTCTTTGCACTGCAATTGCTTGTTTATTTTGTTTCCCTGCTTTTGATTTGAACTCTATTGCTGGGTCGATGATAGTATGTAAAAAGAAGCCAACATTTTCATTACCTTCAGAAGATGTGATTCCAGCATGAGGAATGTGCCATATAGAACTAGAAAGCAAGTAAGAAAACAGGTTGATTATTCCTGCAACTAAAAATGTTATAATGTTGGTCACTTTGAATTCTACCTTATTGAGAAGGAGAGGAAGAGGGTGTTTTTAAATTGTATTAAATATTCCTTCAAGTAAAAATTATTGGATAAAATGTTTTCTATATTAATAAGTATTGATGGTAATTTTGATATGATATGATAACATATCTCGAAACCAATACGAATTTTAGTGGATCATATTTGTTTGTTTTACTTGGCTAACCCATTTGTGATCTATTTAACCATTTATTTAATAGTATAAAAATGATGAAGCTTGTTTATGACCCTTTAATCAATATAAAATTTATTAATTTTATATATTCAAATTTATTAAGATTATATTTTTTTAAAATTTTAAATATCATGTAGTTAAATTTTTTGAATAATTAAGTACAATTTTATATATTTCATTATAAAGATTTATCATATTTTATAATTAAAACATTAAATAGAATAATAAATAATTGTAAAATTAAAATTTTAATTTACTTTCCTTACTCTAAACATATTATGATTAAAAGTAAATAATTAAACAAATTAATATTTAAAAAATAAAATTAACTAAAAAATATTTTACAATAATATATTTTTAAATTTTAAATTTGTTAAATGGTTAAAATCATATTAATATGTGCAATGGAATAGAATCATGTTAACGAGTTTAACAAGTTAGAATCATGTTAATCAGTTACTCACATCAATTCACATACAACTTTACTACATTTACTAATAGTGTTTAATGGATTTTGTCGTGAAAATTACGATTTTTTACCTCAACTTGAAATGAACATGATACTACAACTCATTATTATCCATACATATTTGTACTCTTATTACTCCTGAATTATGAGGAGACTTTTGCTCTTGTTACAAAGGTGACTATTGTTCATACTCTTATTGCAGCTACTTTTGTTCATTAGTGGCATATATCTCAATTAAATGTTAAAAATGCCTTCTTGAATGGTGATCTTAAAAAAAAAAAAAAAAAAAAAGTCTACGTGGTCCTCTCTCCTAAAGTTTTTCATAACCCTAGAAAAGTTTACAGGCTCAAGAAAGTTTTACACAGTCTCAAACAAGCACCTTGTGCTTGGTTTGCAAAGTTCTTTGATGCGCTTACTTCTTTTAACTTTCACCTTAGTCATCATGATTTTGCACTTTTTCTTAAGTGCATCTTTGCAGGTCGCATTTTTCTTTCTTTATATGTTGATGACATGATTATTACAGGTGATGATATTGATATGATTGCAATGTTGAAATCCAATTTGGCTTCCTGTTTTGAAATAAAGGATTTAGGTGTTCTATGATACTTTTTGGGCATTGAAGTAGTCTCTTCTCTGAAAAGTTATTTTCTTTTACTGTTTAAGTACACATTTAATATTCTCAATCAAGCTCACCTTACTAATACTAAGATTGTTGATACTCCTCTTAAGGTTAATGTTCAGTATTTTTCTTCTTATGGTAACCCTTTGCCAAACCCTACTTTATATCATATTATTGTTGACAACTTGATTTATCTTGCTTATGTTGTTCATATTGTTAGTTAATTTGTTGCTTCTCTATTGTAGTTCATTGGGCTATTGTTATTCGTATTTTATGATATCTCCAAGGCATTATGTTTCAGAATCTTTTATTCTCATCGACTTCTTCTTTAGAGTTACGTGCCTATTTTGATGCTGACTAGGTTAGTGATCTTGAAGATTGCAAGTTTACCATTGGAGTTTGTATATTTTTTGGAGATTGTCTTATTTATTGGAAGTGCAAGAAATATACTATTGTTTCTTGATCTTCCACAGAAGCTAAGTATTGTGCTATGACGTCTACCACCAGTGAGATGGTTTGGTTACTTGTTGATATGTGTGTTTCTCTTCCTTGTCCTACTTCAATGTATTGTGACAAAAAAGTGTTATTCAGATTACTCACAACTCCACCTTTTATGAAAAGGTCAAGCATATCGAGATTGATTGACACCTTACTCGTCATCACCTTTAGCATACACACTCTCACTTTGTCTTTTATTCATTTTTCCTTGCAAATTGTGGATTTTTTTACTAAGTCATACCCACTTCCTTGTTTTTGGTTTTTGGTTAACAAACAACCGATACTTCTTGTAGCCACATCATGAGTTTGTAGGGGGATGTTAGAGTTATTTATTATTAGTTTTATTTAGTTACTATTTTTGTTTCTTATTTTTTTATTATATTAGAATTATTCTCTTTTTCTTTTAGAAGTAGGGTAAGTTAGTCTTTATTCCTTTGTATTAGGTTTATTTAAAGCCTAATGATGTTGTATTTTTTTTTAAGAGTGTTCATAATAATAAACCCTAGATTTTCTTTCTTTTTGAATCTTTTGGATTTCACAATTATAAGCTTGCTAGTGATGCACATTGGGGAAATAGAGAGTTCAAAGACTTTATTTGTTAGGAACCACTTCGAAGTATTTCTCTATTTTCCATCATTAAACAAATGGTTAGATAAATTTGTTACTTGTAGTTTGGGCAACTTGCTTTGGTGCCTAGTTGGTGAGAAACCCAGTGACTAGGATCTTGTTTTACCGGTTATCAAGTTTGCTTATAATAACTTGGTTAATTAGTCCACAAGAAAAAGTCATTTTGAAATTGTTCATAGTTTTTCACTATCAATTCCTTGACCTCATTTCTTTACCAATTGATTAATGTCCCTTTAATTTTGCCCATGCATTTACTAACCATATTAATGACTTGCGAGTTGAAATATGATGAATATTGCTTTGAATAATGTAGATTGTAAGCTTGCTATTAATGAACATCATAGAAAATAAAGAGTTCAATGAAGATGATTATATTATAATTTGCATTATCTTGAGCATTACCTTAGAAATTTCATAAAGAAACTTCATGCCCTCGCTTGGTTCATTCCTTATACTCTTAAGGCTTGGATCCAAAGTAAATTTGCTTGATTTGCTTTTGCACAACTATAAGTCCAATTTTAGATGTGACAAAATTATTTCTTTATTGAGAGATATTCAAGTCTCTAATTTTACCCTATTTTCTAACGCAATCCTCTAATCCAATGCCTTGCGCTCCTTCTTAATCAACGCGAATCAATGTGACTGTGGATATATTGGTGGACTAGTTAGTGGTGGTCAATACTTCTGTATTTGTCGAAAATAACGTCTTGCTAAGAATAACACTTAAATTACTGATGAGAAGTTTTGATGATTTGATTCTAATCTTTTAAAGCAATATCTATAATATGACTCATCGAAGTCATGTTCTTTTCGATTGAAGGAAAATGATGATAAGGCTTTTTGAAGTTAGGATTATTAAAATTAGTTTTATTGTTATGTAAGCGAAAGCTTGGATGCCAACAATGTTAGTTCAAGAACACAAAGATAAAATAATCACACATATGGTACACGAGTTTTTAACGTTGTTTGGCCAACCATGCCTACGTCCACGGATGAGAGAGAATGATTCCACTATACGATAGAGAGTATTACAGATGACAAAATCAAATACAATTATTGGGTTCTCGAAACATCTCATGTTTCCCCACTCCTTATATCCATACCCTACTACGAGCCCTCTCGCTCCACTGAGTACCTCCCGTTCTTCCTCACATCTCTATCCACCTTGTACAGTCTTTACAGGTCCATCTACATCTCATAACTTTTTCCCCTCATGACCTATAATATTTATAGAGATATTTCCAACAACCTTCCTTATTCTATAAGGAAGTCTAATATTGCAATAATATATCAATCTAGAAATATTATATACAATATTCTTTACAAAAAAATGAATCTATTCTAATTAGGAATTTGGGACACTTCCTAACAATCTCCACCTTGGATCAAATTCCATGAAGTTAATCTTCAAGCTCTCCATGACACAAACTTTTTTGTATCATATCACCACGAGAGAATAATTGATTCCACATTCAATGAAAATTTCTTCTGTTTTCATCTTGTGTGCTCTGTGATCTTTTACTTTTTCAGAAATCTTCAACTCAAACTTTGATACCAGTTGTTATACCAACGAAAGTTTTGATGCCAACAATGTTAGTTCAAGAACATAAAGATAAAATAATCACACATACGGTACGTGAGGTTTTAACGTGGTTCGACCAACCATGCCTACATCCACGGATGAGAGATAATGGTTCTGCTATACAATAGATAATATTACAGATGATAGAATCAAATACAACTATTAGGTTCTCAAAACATCACATGTTTCCCCACTCCTTGTATCCATACCCTACTACGAGTTCTCTCACTCCACCGAGTACCTTCCGTTTTTCCTCATATCTCTATCCACCTCGTATAGTCTCTACAGGTCCATCTACATCTCATAACTTTTTCCCCTCATGACCTAAAATATTTATAGAGATATTTCCAATAACCTTCCTTATTCTTTAAGGAAGTTTAATATTGCAATAATATATCAATCTATAAATATTCTTTACAAAAAAATGAATCTATACTAATTAGGAATTTACGACACTTCCTAACATTTATGATATATATAATATATATAGAAGATGATTGAGTTTTCTTGTCTTTTATTATGTTCTCAAGTCCCTGAATTTATAAAGTCTCATTTATGTAGTGAACTAATTCATTGACATACCACCAAACTTGTTCTTCCTCTATAAGGAATTCTTCTAAAACTTTTGAACCTAATATTTTTTTAAAAAAAACACATACAATACTTTTGTGTTTACAAACCAAAGCTTGAGCATAAAAAGTCAAGTATATATTCCAAAATTTTTGAACATAATCTTTTCAAAAAAGCATGTACAATACTTTTGTATTTACAAGCCAAAGTTTGAGCATAAGAAAGTCGAAGTATATATTTGATTCGGTACAAATTATTTTTTCTATTGCCTTATATCAATTGTTTCTCTCCACCTTCTCCAACTCATTTTTATCTTTCACATATGCCCTCTCGTTTTTATCCATTCAATAGAATGAGCATTGAGAGAGGAAGGACTAGTGCACTTAATATATCCAAGTCAAAATAAGACTTTAAACAAGTTGGAAAATTTTAAAAAAATAAAAATAAAACTTGTATAAAAAGGGAAATGCAAAGAAAAAAAAGATTAATTTTTTTTATATAAAATCTAAAAATAATGAATGAATATAATTGTTGAGTAAGGATACTCAAGATAGAATATAAATGAAAATAAAGTTTACGATACAAGTATTTACAAAAAAAGTTACAAACATAGTAAAGATTTATAACAACTCTTTGTTGTTTTATTTGATATATATAATATGTTTATATAAAAATAATGAATGAATATAATTGTTGAATAATGGACTCAATATTGAATAAAAATAAAAATAAAAATAAATTATATCATACAAGTATTTATATATAAAAAAAAGGTAATCGATATGCTTAAAGAAGTGTTTGGTAAAATTTAATAATTATTATTTAATGATTTAAGTTGATCATAAGTTAAATTAAATTTAAATTATTTATTTAAAATTTATTACTTAATTGTTATTTTAAATATTAAGGTTGTTTGTTAAAATTAACTTAAAATTTATTTTAAATAATCAAATTAATATATTTATTTTCATAAATTATAACTAGGATAAAGAAGGTCGAGTAATAATAGAGGTATCGTGGAGTAACAAAAGAGATCGTAGAAGTAATTATGATAAATGAGGATAAAAAAGTAAAATGAAGATGTTGACTTAAAAATAAGTTAATTGTTTTTGCTTATTACTTAAAGTTGTTTTTGTTTTTAAGTCATATTAATAAGTTTTTTTTTTACCAAATATACTTAATTTAATTAATGTCTTAAATTAAGTTATTAAGTCACTTTAAGTTATTAAATTGATTTACTAAACACCCATTAAATAAAGATTTATAACAAAATATCTCTTTGATATTTTATTGGATATATAATGTATTAAATGTTAGGGTTTGGTTATAATAGTGAATTCGTATAAAACTATGTTTGAATTGAAATTCAGATATTGATGCAAGTTCTTCCCTTTTGAATCAGATAGATTCATATCTGAAAGTGATTGACAATAAGTAATTTCAAAATTGACTATTTATCCTTATGTTAGAGGTGTTTCAAAAATGTTTGCGCTTGAGTAAATAACTCTACAAACGAATAAATTGAATCAAATTGAAAAATAGAAAGACTTGCACGAGTTATATGTTTCGTCACTACTTTGTGGGAAATCGTTAGGTATGAATATGTCAAAAAACATAATGAATCAAATCATGTGACATATATTTATGTATGATTATTTTATATCATGTTTAGTTAGGTTATTTGGTACCTTAATTCTTTTCTTTTTATTTTTACTTCTATTATTTATACCTAATCTCTTTCATTTTTATCTTGGGTCAATTGTCTCGGTTCCTTATTTAACAACTTAGATTTAACAATTGAGATGAAGTATTGAGAAGCTCTTTGGCCCCTTTAAACTTTTGAGAAAAATGTGTTTTCTTATATATATATATATATATATATATATATATATATATATATATATATATATATATATATATATATTTGAAAAAATAAAACACAACATATGAAATTTAATTTGTAAAATTCAAATTTAATACATTTATATATAGATAATTAAATTTTTATGTATTTTTTGATAAAGATATTATCTTCGATAATGTACATTTAAATGAAACATGTATTACTTTTGACCCAAGGTATAAACACAATCTTCCCTAATTTTTTTCGTACCTATTGAATAAACATTAATTTTAGCTGGTACATAGACGACGTCGTTTCTTCTGGATCCCTTGAAGTTCAAGTCCTATACATACAGGCAGAAAAGAGTTTCACTTGTTCATAGAGGAAAATCTAATACAAGAAAATGGCAGGGAGATTGAGCAATGTAGCATCAAGGATCATGGGCGGAAGCGGAGTTGTTTCTCGTTCCGTGGCTTCTTCTCTTCCTCTTCGCTCCGGCATGGGCCTCCCCGTTGGCAAACACATCGTCCCCAACAAACCAGTGAGTTTCTCTCCCCAAAATCTTAGATTTACATAACATTCCAGAAATCCTTCAATCCATCGCTTGATTGAGAGTTTCAAATCATTTCTGAACGCAAAAATCGTATTGATTTATTCTTGATAGTACCGGAAATGAAACAGTAGAAACCCTAAATACGTTTTGCTATGTTTCTGCTTTAGCTTCCTGTAAATGACGAGCTGATTTGGGACAACGGGACTCCATTCCCCGAACCCTGTATAGATCGCATTGCTGAAACTGTGGGAAAGGTAAAACTCCCCGGCTGTTGGATTTGAAGAGTTTTTATTTATTTATTTATCTTGATAATCAAAGTTTAGGGCTTTTCTGCCTGTAGAGTTTTAAGAACTTGCTATTGATTCCAGTATGAAGCATTAGCTTGGATGTGTGGAGGTTTGAGCTTTTTTGCGTCCCTTGGACTGTTGGCCGTGTGGAATGATAAAGCCTCTAAGATACCGTTTGTAAGTGAAAAATCTACCCCTATTTATAAAACCTTGGATTTTGTGAAATTCATTGATCTTGTTCGGATAGCTTATGCTTTCTTAAATTGAAAAGAGAGAAGTCAAGGGTTATAACATGGTCTTGGAGAGGAATTACATCCTTGAATAATTATATGTTTGTTGGATTTGTTGCTGCTTTACAGCATTTCTTTTGCCTTGCTAGTGTGAAACTTGGTCTCTGTGTGAAAATTGGTGTTACATGAAAATTAGCTCAGTTGATTTTTTGACATCTATGGTTGGGATTCTGATCTTTTTCAGAGAATGGAGAGTTGGGGTTCTGGTCTTTCTGAGAGAGTGAAGAGGCAATTTTGCCTATCAATTGGAAAACATGGAAACCCAACTAGAAAACAGAAGAAAAATAAATTGTACTTCCCATTCGGTTATAGATTGGAGCATTTACCTTGGTACTTTTTTTTTTTTTTCTTTTTTTCATAGGCAGAGTATTTACCTTGCACTTAACTTCTTAATCCCTTTTAGTTTGGGACCTTGCATCATGGAAGCATCAATATTTGTCAAAGGGACCCTGCTGAAAATAATTCTTTCTAGTACCCTAATCTATGTCATGTCCTTTGTAATTTTGATAAAAAAGGTGAGTAATAAGCTTGAAAGGATCCAAAGAGATTTTCTTTTAGGTGAAGGTCTTTAGAAATTAGTTTGGTGAATTTGGGAGGCTGTCTTTGGAGAAGTCAATGGGTGGTTTGGGTGTAAGGAAGTTGTAGGCACAAAAAGGCTTTATTTTAGAAAATGGTTTTATGTTGGAGGTGTTTGGGAAAAAGTACATGAAGAATAAAGAGGGATGGTATTCGGTATTCTAGTGAGGTAAAGAAGCCTCATAGGTTGGGCATGTGGAAAGTGATTGGCAAGGAAGACCGGGAGAAGGGGGGCTAGGGATTTTTTAACTAGAAAATGGGTGACTATGTTGATGGTTAGTTATCTAGATTATTGACCAATATTTAGTGGAGAGAGACTTCTTTGGAAGACATTTCCCCTCTTTTGTTTATGTGGCTACTTCCAAGACACTTGGGTGGGTGATTGTTAGGAGTTTGGGGATGAGATTGGATGGTGTTGGGTGCCAGGGTGCCTCCTTTTAGGAGAGGTTTTTTGGTTTGGAGTTAGAGTGGGTGGTACCTTCTTACAGTTATTGCATATTGAGACTATTAGAAATTATTTAAATGACACACTAATGTTGATGATTTGAAGAATAGGGGTTTCAGTGAAATTCGATTGTAAGGCTTTAGAGGTTGATGGAGTATCATCTTTTCCTATACAAAAGATTTAAGCTATGTTTGGTTTTTGAAAAGTACCAAGAGAAGAAAACTTTAGGTGCGCCGTATAGATCGCTGACTGTTTGGGATGGTGTGGAGGAGAGAATGAGGAAAAAATCAGCTAGATGGAAGAGCCAATATATATCCAAAGGAGGTAGGATTACTTTGATTTGGAGTACTCTAGCTAGTATGCCCATTTACTTTATGTCCATGCTCTCTATGCCTAGAAAAGTTAGACTGAGGTTAGAGCGAATTCAGAGGGATTTCCTATGGGGAGGTGGGGCTCTTGAGAGGAAGCTTCATCTGGTTAGGTGGGATTTGGTATGCCTTGAGAAGTGTAATGGGGGGTTGGGGGTTAAGAGTCTTTCTATCCTCAATAAGACTCTTTTGTGTAAATGGAGTTGGAGATTTGCTATTGAGAGAGAGGCTTTTTGGAACCAAGTGATTAGGGGAAAGTATGGGGAGGAGCAAGGGGGATGGAGTTCAAAGGAAGCAAAGGGGGGGGGGGGGGGTATGGTGTGGGGTTGTGGAAAACTCTTAGGAAGGATTGGGAAGTTGTAAAAAGTAGGCTATTTTTTGTTGTGGGGAATGGGCAAAGGGTAAAGTTTTGGAAAGATATTTGGTGTGGGGATGAACCTCTTTGTGTTTCTTTTCCTTCCTTATTTGCATTGGCGGTTTTTAAGGATGCTTGGGTTAAGGATGTTTGGAGGTGCAATGAGGGTGGGGGAAGTTGGAGCCCGTTGTTTTGTAGACCGTTGAATGATTGGGAGTTGGACGAGGTGTGCAGTTTTTTTGTGGCCTTAAATGGGAAATGAATTCAGCAAGGTGTGGATGATAAGGTGATTTAGAGAGAGACTAAATGTGGGAAGTTTTCAGTGAAGTCTCTTACAAATCATTAGTATCAGGCCATCCAGCCTCCTTCCCTTCGTCGGCTATTTGGAAAGTCTCGGTGCAGCCTAGAGTGAGTTTTTTTGGGTGGGAAGCAACGTGGGGGAAGACCCTCACCTTGGATTAGCTTCAAAGGAGAGGTTGGGCTCTAGCGAACAGATGTTACCTTTGCCAAAGGAACGAAGAATCAATTGATCACATTCTACTCCATTGTGAAAAGGCAAGGACTCTTTGGGTGTTGCTTTTCTCTTTGTTCGGGGTGCAGTGGGTGCTGCCAACCACGGTGAAGGAGATGTTTTTGGGGTGGAATGGGACCTTTGTGGGTAAGAAGAGGAAGGGTGTTTGGAAAGCAAGTCTTTTGTGCCTATTTTGGACAGTTTGGAAGACAAGGAATAAAGTGGCTTTTGAGGAAATAGAGCTGTCAATTCAAAGGCTTAAGTCTTCCTTTGTTTATCTTCTTTGGTTGGAGACAAAGATGTCTATAAAAGATGGTCTCTCAACCTTAGTTGATTTTGTTGATTGGGTGGTCTCCCTTTTTGTTGATTGGGCGGTCTCCCATTAAGGGTGGTTTTTGGCTTGCTCCTAGGGCTTTGGCGTTCAGCTAGGGTGTGAGGGGCGTTTTTTCTTTCTTGTAATTCTAGCCACTGCTTTGGTGGCTTTTTAATACAATCTCTTTATTTATCAAAAAAAAAAAAGGTACCAAGAGAAGAAAAAAAAAATGTATAGGAAAATGATTCTCTCATGTTTGGTTTCACCATAGAAAATATGAATGCAAATCAAATATAATTGAAATTAGTTTGAAATTTATACATTTTAAAATTATTTAATCTTTATATAATAGAGGAAAACAAGTGAAATGAGTTTGAAAAACATATAAAAATAATTTATTGACTTTAAATCTATTTTTTATTTTTATTTACTTTTTCTTTCCTTTTACTATTCCTTTTTATTTTCTTTCTTGAGCATTTTCCTTCAACCTTTTCGGGGACCAAACATAGCCTTAGAGATCCAAAATTCCTATGAAGATGAGTTTCTTTGTTGGGAACACGGCTTAGGAAAAAATCTTATTGGCTAATGGAATGTGGTTGGATATGCCAATTTTTTTATAAGCTGGTTAGATATACAGATATTGGAAGGAATCCATGCAATTGCATTTTATTTATTTTGTTTTTTTTTTATAAGAAACAACAATGCATTATATTGAAATAGGAATTAAGAAGTATAATAAAAGGATGAGGAATCTTCCCATAAATGAAAGCTAAACATATTGAATACCAAAAGCAAAAAGCCATATGGTAATTACAAAAAACAACCTCTCCTTATTAATCCACTCCCTTAGAACTATACACTGCTAACCAATCTAGTTGAACTGCATTAAAGGAAATGCTCTTAAAAGTTGTGGTGTAGGATGCCCAAAAAGAAGTAAGGAAGTGAATGGTATTCCATAGAACCTCTGAATTCCTTGCCTTATCCTAAAAAAATCCTAGTATTTCTTTCCCACCACACAACCCTAATTAAAGCAATACAAGCGGTTTGCCGGAATACTAGGCCTCTCTTGGATCTTTCCAATTCCTTATAATTAATGGTCATCAAGTCACAAATGCTCCTCAGAGGAATCAAATCTATGTTGGCTATTTGAAATAATTTGTGCCATCGTCCATCGTCGAAGGACAATGTAAGAAGAGTTAATCTATTGATTCTCCATGCTCCATATACAACTTACAAGATATCAAGACTAAGAGCTTTGTAGGGCCTTCTCAATTATAACATGTCATTAGTATTTGCTTTTTTGTGTGCCACTAACCAAACAAAAGACTTGACCTTAAAAAGGACTTGAGATTTCCAAACAAAATTAGTAGGGAAAGCGAAAGATGAGTAAAAAAGGTCGGACAAGAATAGAAAGAAAGACTTGATTATAAATAACCTCAAAGTAGATAAAGACTAGGCTCTCGTATCTAGAATAAATGGGGTTAAATGCAACTAAGTAAGAGAAGACATGAGACTTTCTAATTCTTCTATCTCATAATCAGAATGGTTATAATGGAAATTAAAGTTCCAAGAGAAAGGATAAGTAGACCTAAGAATTGAAGAGATGTGAAGATTTTTAATTGTGACTATTTTAAATAGTCCTGGAAACTAGGAACCCAAAGGTCGGTCCCCCCACCACAAGTCTTCCCAAAAATGGATTCTCTCCCCATCTCCCACTGCAAACCAAGTGTACCTAGTAAAATCTTGAAAATCTTGTGCAATAACCTTTCGATGTGACTACCTGATTATAGTATTGACATCTCATCAATTAGCATGTGTCCTATATATGCTTAGAATGACTTGATGCCACAAAACAAAACTCTCCCTAGGAAATCTCCATAACCATTTCCTTAAAAGAGCATGATTCCTTAGAGAAATCTTCCCAAACCCCAATCCCCCTTCCACCTTTGGCTTACGCACTAAATCCCAACTAATAAAATGGTCTCTCTTGCACTCCTCTGCTCCTAACCAAAGAAAATCCCTTTGCATTTCCAGCCACTGTAGCGGGAGTCTTGAACAAGGATAGAAAGTAATTAGAAATATGGGATAGGCATGAGTAGATGAGAGTTATCCTTCCATCTAATGATAAATATGCCTTTTTCCACCCATCTAATCTTCGCAAGATTCTCTCAATCATCGGATCCCAAGAAACACAAACCTTTGGGTTCCTCCCCAAGGGAAGACCCAAATAGGGAATAGGCCAATCAGAAGCCTTCCATGCAATTGCATTTTGAGTCATTGTGGACTCGTAGGTAGTTGGGCTTAATTGTTTCTTTATTTGGAGTTCCTTGGGTTCTTTCTTACAGGATTAAGAATGTGATGCTTTGATGGTATGGTGGTTTTATGGGCAAGTGTGCCATTGAAATTTGAAAAATGACTTTCCTTCGTTTTTGTAGACAATATGGAAAGAGAAAAATAGAAGAATTTGAGAGGATAGAGTCAATAAACTTAGTGGCAAAAATTGTGTTCCTTCAGTACTTATCAAAAAAAAAAAAAATTTGTTCCTTCAATAGCTATATATGTGTGTGTGTGTTTTAAAATACTAAAAATTTTCACACATGCAAAAACCTAATTTCTAACAACACTTTCCCAAAGAAGAGGTGAAGAAGGAGAGGAAAATAGAAGAAGACCAACAAAGCAAAAGGCAACACAAAGGGCCTTTCGCCTAATCCATTCAATGGGATGAACCATTCAAGGTTTATAAAAGCAAGAAAAGAAAGATAAAATCTATGAGTTTCTAGGGGGTACTTAATACCATCCCTTTGTGATCTTTAAATTCAGCATATGCCTTGGAACACAAAGAAGAAAAGTTATATATATATATATGATGGGGGGGAGGCAGCTGGTACTGGTGGGTTGTGGTAGCTATAATGTAACATCTATATTCAATTTTGTAGATAGTTGGAGCATGGTTTAATACAAACTTTCCTTTTCTCTTTGATGGTGTGCCTTGTATTCTCCTTGTTTACTAGATTGCAATCCCTTTTTCATTAGATGATTTTTGATGATATTCTTTATTTAGTCTGTTGAAAATTCATTGTACATCAATATGAATCTAATTATCAACTCCCATCAACAAAAATAAAGCTCCAAATCACGGTCCAACAGTAGTTGCAGTAATAAATGGCTGATTCCCTCACCGACTTCTTTTTATTCTATTCACTAGTTAGGTATGATCCATTTCTAATATATATTTTCTTTGTGTGTTTACTTATAAAAAAAAACTAGTTAGGTATGATCCATCATCTCAAAATAGGATGATCAACTATCACTATTTTATTAAATTAATGCCTTCAAACAGAGAGTAGCTTCTTCATAGGAACTAGACTGATCCAAGTGATTTTGGAAGTGAAGAACTTGAAGGATGATTTTCAAAGTGTGTTCCAAATCCAAAGCCTGCCTTTTTACATATGAACCACATCTTTAAGATTCTTAAACGTTGAATCCTTCACAACAGCATAAATAAATATTTCCATGATTTGATTCACCATCACATTTTTATAGTTTTCTGACACAATTATACAAAGGAATCCATCCCCATCTCATGTATCTTTGTATTTTTTTTTTGATAGGTAAAGAAAATTCATTAAGAGCTAGAAGGCTAGAGAAAAGGTATACACGGAGTATACCAAAAACAAAGAAACAAAAAACAAAGGGACAAAACAAGCCTGACCCTTACTTGGTGGCTAGCCAGTATACAAAATCTATCAAAGACAAAGTGTGTTTCTCTATATACACCTTAGCCCAATTCACGAAAGTGTATAAAAAAATGGATTTAATATCTTGATCGTTCCTCTCCATATCATCGAAGACCCTCCTATTCCTCTCTTTCCAGATGGTCCACATCAGGCAGAGGGGGGCAGCTCTCCAAGCTTTCTCTCTTTTCTTGCCCACAAAAGATTCATGCCAACCCAGGAGGTTTCTTTTCACAAAGGAGTGCATCACCCATTGCACTCCAAAAAGGGAGAAGATCAGAAGTCATAACATTCTGGCCTTCTTGCAAAACAGAAGAAGGTGATTTGTGGTTTCCTCATATTTACACAAAAAGCACCTGTTGGGGATGCTCCAACCAAATCTCTTCAGGTGGTCAGTGGTGAGCAGCCTGCTCCAAGCCGCCTCCCAACCAAAGAAGCTAGCCCTAATTGGAACCCAAGACGTCTAAATAGTTTTAGCCGAGAAGGGGGGCTTGGTGCCTCTTGAGAATGAGCTATAAAAAGACTTGATAGAAAAGGTCCCATTCTTGTTCTCTTTCCACCGGAACAAGTCATCCACACCTCTTCTAATGGTCAAGGGATGAAGCGTGCTTAATAAGTTTTCAATTTCTCCACCTCCCAATCATTAAGGTGTCTATTAAAACGAAGCCCCCAGCTACCCCCACCTTCGTCATCCTCCCAAGCCTCAACAACCTATCCTTCTTTGTTGATGGAGAGATTAAACAACATGGGGAAAGCTTCTTCCAGAGACTGAATTTGCTTTTCACCAACTCATACTGAATTTGCCACTATACTGCTATACCTCTGTATCTTTGGATACTGTGTTGACTTATCTGTATGTTGGCACCATACATCTTATTATAGCTTCCAACCTCCTTCTCCTGACTTATTAATTCTTAACTGTCCATTATCAGAACTAGAATCCTCAAGGAACATGTCACTTCGATCCATATGTCTTGCTATCATTTTTTTTTTTCCAATTTAAGAATTCTGTCTGACCATGATTCCCTCATTATGATTCAAATGCTTCCGATCCACTTGGTCATGTGGCTCAGTTGTTCCTGTTCTCAGTGATTGGATGGATTTGCCATTTTCCGACAAGAGTTTCCTATTTGATTTGTTCTAAAGCTTTCCAGATCTTTCTCCCTTGCTACATGCTTTCATTCACCTTCTTACTTGTTTTTTGGTAAGCTCCCTTTGACAGGTTTGAACACCTGTGCTTCCCGGTAGACACCAAGCCACCCCCTTGCTGTGGCTCCTGCAGTAGTTTATGACTTTACGTTGATATAGCATTCTGCAGCCGAACATGGTTGCTGCAGATTCAGAAATTTTCAGTTGATTCTGGGTTCAAAAACTAAAGCAGATGAGTCTCTCAAGTAAGATATATTTGAGGCACATGAGTTTGCAATTTGAAATACCTTACATAGGGAGAGTACCATCCGAAAAATTGAGCTCCTGATGAGAGGAAGATCTCTCTGATGGAAACATCCTGAATGGTGAAAGCACCTGCAGACTAACCTGTTCTCCTAGTATGAGAACTGTGGTCCAGATGCACCACTTGGAATACTCTCTCAATTAGTGGTAACATCCATTCTCTGTAGGTACTGTTACACTAAGCAATCCAAGTTAGTGTTTTCTGTTTAAAAGTGTGTGTGGTATACTAAGTCATCTGTATGCATTGAAGTGGTTCATGTCTTCCTTTTTCTTTGATAGTATATTGCTTTGTCTCTTCTATTGGTGAAGCTCAGTGAGTTGTAATGAACTTTGGAATAATAATTTTGCATTTGGCAATTCTTTTGGAAAGCAGTCTTTTCTACTAGAAGCAGCTGAATCAAAAATTCATTTTGTGCATGAAATTATTCATGTTTTTCTGCAATGAATTTGGGCCAGAAATGCTAGTGACAGAATTGCTTAAATTGCTTTCACATTCTTGTTTCATTAAATGTCAGTTTTCTGTAAGTTACTTGGATAGATGCATGGATCTGTTAAAGTTGATCCCTAAATTAATTTAGTTGATATTACTATCCTATTCTGCTGCTGATTCATGGTACTTTGCGTTTCTTTTGAACAGACACCTAGGGTCTATCCATATGACAACCTGCGAGTGGAGCTTGGTGGAGAACCTTAGGTATATCTGGTGCAAAAAAGTGCATGAACATTGTTGTTACTCGTGTGTTCTCTTGTCCATTTGTTTCTCTGGTGTTGGTAGTGTCATTGGAAATAAAGGATAACTGCAGGCTCTAGCTGAAATTAACCTGTCCAAACATAATTTTTAATGTGATTCTCATTATAAGTTTTATAATCTCATGTTTTCTTTATCCAGTTAGAATGATCTTGTATGCCTTAATATCTTCCAATCAAATTGGCTCTCTAACAAGATGCCCAACACACCATTGGAAGGGGAGTGTCAATTCGGGAAGAGCACAATGGATATCGTTACCCATCTGGTTATGGCTGAATATCACATATGGAGTGTCATCTATGTGGCTTTGCACTTTGGGAATAGGCAGTTGATTAATACTCATGAAATTTGTTTTTATTTTTATTTTTTGCTTGTAGACTGGAGTCAATTGGAATGTAGACATGGCCTTTTAAAGCTAGAATCAAATATGAAACTAGAAAAGCACAATATGTCAAGAAAACCCTATCAACTATAAACAACTAAACTGAAACTGGTAATTGTTTTCAAGTGGAGCCATGAACAGTCTGTGCCACTTGGTCATAGAGATTATGGGGAAGTTTGTCCATGCTGTTTGTGAAATGGTGGACCATTGTGCATTCTCTAAGGCCACGCGGTCCAGCTTGATTAGTGGGCCACGTGGTCCAGCTTGATTAGTGGGATTATGTTTCGAGTGATGAAGCTGTCATGACATGTCATTGTTATTGGTCGGGTCACCTAACACTGGAAATGGTGGGAACACATGAAAAATTATGTTGGGATACGTCAAGGGAGATGCATTAATTATTTTATTCTACTTCGTTTGGGGAGTGGAGGATTCTATTTTTATTAAGTGCCTTAGAATACTCATACCAAGTTCAGAAATTTATTACTGAAACCTCATTTTAATTTGCATTGGAAGATCAAATGTTTTATGGTTTGTGTATGCTTCATAGAGAGCTGATGCGGTTGGCTGTTGTTGCATGTCGGCTGAGACAGACGTTGGAAAAGATATGAACCCCTGGAAACTCCTAAATTGATCATTGAAGTGTCCGTTCTAGAATTTTTTTCTTTGGTTTCCCATTCTTTTCATACGACTTGGCAACCAAGTAGAGTATTAATTTTGCGATACTTGACTTTTTGGATTAGAAACTGACCTGTACACAGGACCTCATCATGGGGAATTTAATTGTTGTTGATACTTGTACACTTGTGACTGGCTATGAGGGAGAGACGCTGATGTCTGAGAGGTCGGTAGGCACATAATGCCATGGTAGTGTCCAGTGGCGAGGCTCCCATCTTCCCTAGTCATGATACCGAGTTGAGCAGAAAATGACTTCCAAAGGGGTCCCATTAACCGAGTGTTTGCTTGTAGTGACGCTGGCATTGCGTGGCCTTGTGTGTGATACTATCTCTGAGTTCCTCAACCCTTCAACCACGAGGTTGGCAGATATCCCCAGGCTATAAATTTGTCACTAGAGTGTTTTTCACCGGTCACGGCAGAAAATGAAAGAAAAGAAGTGGAATTACAAAGTTTTAAGGACAGCAAGGATGCAATTGAACAACTCAAGATTGAATTGAATGAATAAATAACTAAGCATGGATTAAAGGTATATCATATAATTTTTATATTAATATGTGGAGGTCGGGATAAGTTAAAAAAAAAAAAAGATTTGTTAAAATCCTTGTTTCACTCGAACTCTCTAGCTAAATAGAAAATTCAATATGAAGTTAGTTTTGATTGGACTTTGATCATCCTGTCGAGGATAAATCAAATATTTTATGATATTTGATATTACACACAATAAATATGATCTAAGAGTTATTATTTGGATGATCTATCATCGGATTTAAGAGTGATATTATTATATTTTAACAATTACTCTTTACACGTTATGCTCCTATAACTTGAATCTATGATATTTTGTTTTGATATCCACTTTGAGATTAAGTTTTGATCACTTCATCGAAAAATTAATTAGTGTCCATGATATTACATTTTTTTATGACTATTATTTGGATGACTCATTCTTAGATTTAAGATGGAAAGTTTCACATCGCGATAGCTAGAATTTTGCTTCAAATCCGACTTGTAATTTTGTTGATTTAGATTTAAGACTCTTGAGTTAAAGTGAATCATGTTTAACATGTATGTATATCCATGGCTGCTTTAAAACAGTGGTGGTGGGTCAGCCGAAAAGCTTTTATGGAAGGACAATTATTGATTTTAATTATTGTTTTTTGTTTTGATTTACTATTTCTTTGTTTTAAACTTGCCGACATCAAATTGAAAAAATAAAAAAATAAGATTCCCAAGGGCCTGTCCTAAATTCCATTTCAAAATAGTCATCAGTACATGAAAGAAACATGCTAATTTATTCATTATTCAAATTCACAAGGAACCAATGCTCAGAACTAGGTAGGATAGTAGAGATTTTTTTTAAAGAGTACAGTGGTTTAAAAAAATAATTCTTAAATTATCATTGAAAAAAATAATTTAATTTTTATTAAATAAGAATGAGAATGTTATTTTCTTTTAAAATCATCTCTTTAAAAGACAATTTACATATTAAAGAAATCATTTTTTAAAAATACGAATTTTAATTTTTTTTTTTTTTAAATTTCCACACTAAACTCATATTTTAAAGAGGCAAGACAAAAACTACATAGATTTAGAATTATTTTTTTCATAACGGTAGTTTAGGAATTATTTTTTTAAACTAACGTACTCTTATAAAAAAATCCAGGAAAGCAATAGCCCGTAAGCCCAAATGAAACGGTGGCTTTGGATATGATCGACCCTCAACACCCATGTTCGGTCTCTGACTCTCTATTCAGTTTTTTAGAAAAAAGCCTTGAAAGTCAAAAGTATCTGCCATGGCCATTGGGCTACCTCTAGCGTTAGATTCAACCATGCAATTTGCACCACAGGTTCAGCCCTGATGGACATTTGACTTCAGACGTGATTGATCAATTCACATAGATGGTCGCCCCTCATTCAACTTTATACAAAGAATCAGCTCTCTCCCGAATGCAAATCCTATTTGGAAGTTCACGGGGGACATTGAATCGCTCTCTATTGTCCTCTTGCGACTCATCATCTCATCATCATTGATCATCATCACAATTAAAAGCCGATATTGTTTTCTTTTTTATTTTTCTCCCTTAAATTAAGCAGTTCAAGTTGAAACTCTCTGCAACGCGGATTCAAAAGATGGGGGGACAACAGCAATGTGATGGTTGTGACTGGTTGACTCGGGACTTCTTGTCTTGCATGGAGTATTATGCTCCGATTCTCATCCACAAGCTCCATTTTTTTTTTTTTGATAACCACACCTCGACTAATCCACGGACCTGAAGTTAACGACTGGATAAAACCTCTAGTGGCTCTGAGGGGATTCGAACTGGTGATCATTAGGGAGCAAACCCAAGATCGGACCAACTTTCATTAATTAGTAAAAATTTATCCATTTCTTCTTATTAAATGACGTATTCTCAATTTTCTTTGAATTTGTCTTCATTCCCTTTCTCTCCTGTACTATCTTTGTGAGGATCAAATCTTGGAATTGAAGCGTGTCTCAGGTGCGTTACAGGAATTCAATCTCGTCATTGTCTTTACCTTTTTCAGGTTCTCTTTATATTTTTTCTTTGCGATTCTTTGTGAACAATAGCAAGCTACAACCCCCAAGTTTCTCTTTAACAAAATTAAAAACACATATTGATGATAATCAAGGACTCGGAGCAAAGGGTTTGTCTGCGGCAATGAAAGGGTGTGGTTTCTTCTCTGAAAATGTCGCTTCAAATATCACTCCCATGAAAATAAAAGGGATTTAATGCGACAACAACTTGTATGTAAATGTGAAAGTCGACTAAGGTTTTATTTGGAAACTATTTTAAAAAATAATTTTTGACAACAATTTGGATATTTTGTTTTTTTTTTTGTAAAATTAAAATCCCTTTGAGAACTTAAAAAAATCTTCTTAATCCATCTTCTATATTTTTAAATGTGTTAAAAGATAACTTTTATATACATTTCTTTTATTTTTTTAATTATCCTTTATATTTATATAATTATTTTTTAAAATAATCTATAAAAAAATAAATAAAAATAAGAGAAAATAACTAAAAAAATATTATTTGGAAATAATGTATTTTTTGTTTTTAAGAATATAAATTTGTTTTCTATTTTTTTTTGTTATCAAATAGGACTAAATAAGTTTGTGATGCACTTTTATTATTATTTGTATTTTAGGATTCTCAAATTTTGCCTTAAAAACTTATTTCAATTGGAATTATAATTATAATGTTATTACAAAATATATAAATTTTGCATCTTTTTTTAGTATAATAAATCACAACATAAAACACAATAACAACAATAATTATTTTTGGAATGCCAAGACAAATAATATTAAAATCTTAAATATTAGTTTTCATATTTTCAATCAAATTATTTCAATCTCAAAAATGACTTATAAATTTATATCTTATTTTTTAATTTTTAGGTAAAGAATTATGTTATTAATATGATATTATATTGAAACTCGTGATTCAAACTACTCAAATATACGAAGAAATTTAAATTGTTGAATGATGATGATAATATAAAATAAATGAAATCAAGATATAAAAAATAAAATAAAATTATAAAACAATGAAATCACCTACAAAATATAAGAAAATAAAACTCAAAACATCTACATGCTATTTCTTCATTGAAGGTATTGGTACCTAATTGGGTACCTTGTCCCTTCTATTTGTATTCAAATCATTTCTGTACATAGTTACATCTAGTCATTTCCGCCTCTCCCAACAAATGTTAAATGAATCTAAGATAAGCATAGTTTCAAATCCAACCCTGCCTGCAGAACTGAATCCATAAACATAAACAGTGAAACCATATGCTTAAACACACTAAACAACTCTATAATACAATGAGATTTGGAATCTGATCTTCAAAGCTATTGACAACTCACAGTACCCATGTGCTTCAGTACGTTCATTCTACAATCTTCATTTCCAATTTCGTGAAATCTCACCATGAAAATTCCATTTCACTTTGGAGTAGTAGCAACTAGCAGTAGCAGTGAGTGACTTGACTCGTGATTTTGATCCCTATGCCATTCTTGGCCACACTTGTTTACCATTTTTTTTTCAATTATTCGTGCTTTCATTTTCAAAACATCACATGTCGGTTGGGAAACTTCTCCAGAGTTTCTTTGAATCTATAATTTTCTTTGGTTTTTTCTACTGTTTTTAGTCATTTAACATAATGAGAAACAAAATTTTCTTGTGACTTTTTCACCCTTTTTCTATATATGTTAGGGTGTTGATATATCTGCAAATGTCTCGTCCTTTTCTCTGCTTGATCTGGCATGGTAGATTTTATTTACGTGTCATTGGTCCATTGTTTTCTTGCGCGTGGAGAGCTGCAACGGTAGAGTCGGACAGCATTAATGCTAATGTTTGGACAAATGGAAAATCGAAAGAGCCTAGGGAATATAATTTAAGAATTCCTATTTCCAATGGAGAAGACACTTCTGGTTCTGTATAAACCCTAATTCTCATCCCTGGTCTGTCCCTATGCCTCCAATTAGTTTATTTTTTTACCATAAGAGAACAAGGAAACAAAGGTAAAAAACAAAGAGATATGGAGTTCCTGTGCTCTCAAATGCGAGTTTAGATATTATAGTATACAATTATGGACATGCATGAAGAAAACAACACTAGAAAGTGAGTGCGGGGAAGAAATTATTTGTTTTCGCGAGAAAGATAAATGACAACTAGCCAATTCAGAAAACTCCAAACTTCTTAATCTCGAAGGCTTATCATCCGTGATGAACGCCAACTTGTTTTGGCTGTTGAAATCCAATGTGCCCACATGGGATTCCCTTGTATTTTCTTAGTACCCATACAGATCATCACATCTCCGGTCCCCTATAAAACCCTAGCCCTACTTCATCATTTCCATCACCGCACATTCTCCCAAGTCCCAACCCATCTAAGATCTTTTCTTTCCTTTCGGTGTATTCGAGATGGCTTCGAAGGCTCTAGCAACCACCGCCCTTCTCCTTGCCCTAAACCTCCTCTTCTTCACTTTGGTCAGCTCCACCTCTGTCCCTTGCCCACCCGCACCAAAACCTAAAAACCACCACAAAAAGCCACCGGCCAAGGCTGTTTGCCCCAAGGACACCCTCAAGTTGGGTGTGTGTGCTGACTTGTTGAATGATTTGCTTCACGCTGTTGTTGGAACCCCACCAAAGAGCCCTTGCTGCAGCCTCATTGGGGGTCTGGCTGATCTTGAAGCCGCTGTCTGCCTTTGCACCGCCATTAAAGCTAATGTCTTGGGCATTAAACTAAATGTTCCAGTTTCACTTAGCTTGCTCTTGAACTACTGCGGCAAGAAGGTCCCAACCGGCTATCAATGCGCATAGTTCTCCGCTCTAGTTCTCACTACATCTCAAGTTACCTAAACTATTTCCCTTCTTTTTTTTCTGTGTTTAGAATTTGGAGTGCTTATGGGTTTGTCTAAGGTATCGGTAATGCACGTCCAGTGCATATTTCAATAATGTTTCCCTCGTAATTAAATGTCTTTTTCTATTTGTTTCAAGGGTCGAAGGCTATTCCCTTCCTCCGCACCTATGTCAATTAATTTCCCTTTCTACAAGGCTGAAACCATGAAATACTCTTTCAGAATAGAAAGAGCTAGTGAATTTACATTAGCCTACTTGCTTTTAATGTTGTACAATATTGAAGGATGTTGGGGTGTTTTTCTTTAAGCTATTATTAACAATTAACTCATGGACATGCAGATCTATCACTAAATACCTATGACAATAATTCACTGACTAGAGCTAATTAATCACACAATCAACCCCACTACTATCTTAATTATTATTAATTCATGTCCTTTGGCAGTACCGATAATTGATCATTCCTGTGCAATTAATTGATATTCTTTACTGTCCAACTGCAGCATCATATGAAGAATCAAGAAATAATTCTTAAATCAAAGTTTTTCCCGTAATCTAGATAAATTAATGGCCCCGACGTGTCTTCCAAAACACATCAGCTAACATGGTTTTCGTTATGCATGTGTACGACCCTCCGGTGATCCACATGCATGCGCTTACGCGTGGTGTTCCATTTGTTATCATTCTTTGAGAGCCGGGTCGATAGCCCATCGAGATGGAAGTTCCTACCAAATCTCTTTCTTGTGTTTTCAGAGTTGGCCTCGAGTGACAGGTACCGTACCAACCTTGAGAGTCCGCAATTGCAAGTTGGTCACGGATACATCAACTTGACACGATAGAGGTGGGGTTGGAGAGATTTAGTTTGTCTTAATACTTAGGTGGTGTTTGTTTTTTTACTTAATTCTAAATAGAACCTTAATACTTAATAGTATTAAATATTAAGTTGTTTGTTTTTGTAGTATTTTATTTCTATTAAGTATTAAAAAGTAAAAAAAATTATTGTGTTATTTTTTCTATTTAGAAAAAGCCACATATTTTGACTTTTTCTATTTAGTAAAAAGTTTATAATAAGTCATGAAAAAGTAAAAAAACAAATAATCTAAATTCTAAAACTAAATGGTTTTCAGCAAAAAGCCAAAAAAACAAACACCACCTTAGTGTAACAAAAAAGAATGTTTTGCTTGAACTCGCTGTTCATTCAAATCTTGATTAAGGGAATCGCCTTATGGGAGTGAATAAGTGATCCAATTAAGCAAGTTATTTTAATTTTTAATTTTATTTAGATTTTTAATAATACCAATTAACCTCAATAAATTCAAGAATCAATAAAAGATAATCAATCTCATACAAGAACATAAGATATAACATGAAAAACCATCTATAGAGTTTATATGAAATTTTATAGATGTAAAAGATTCTGGGTCAAACAAAATTACTTGATCTAGAGAGTCTTATAATGATCAAAACTCACATATTTTTTCATGTCACCTTGTACTCCTTTGTGTATATCTCAACCCCATATTGAGGTTAGCTGATCAATTACCCTTATTTTTATTAAAGAAAATTTTTAAGATTTGAAAGCTTGAAAGATGGAGAAGTATTAGGATTAAATAAAAGGAAATTTTTGCTTCTTAGTGAAGTGATAGTATTTTTAAAAATATGATTATGTTATAAACATGAAAAATAATTAAAAATAAAAGAATGATGTATATAAATTTAAAATAAAAATACTAAAACTAAAGCAAAATATGAACATGGGCGATTTTCTCAAACAATTAGCAAAATATCACCAATAAATCCATGATATTTTACACTCCAAAGTGATGACCAATAAGCTTCTTCGATAAAATTGTATGGTTGATTTTTTTTTTCTTTTCATAAATTATTGATTTCTTTCTCGATTTTTTCCCAAAATTTCCTTCAATTGAGATTTCCTCCATGTTTTTCTATTCGGTTCATCCAACCACCCAAAATTTCATAGATATTTCAATAATTTATCCCAACATTTGTTTTTGCATGCTCAGAAAGAATATTAAACAATTTTATTTAGTCCTTCCTTTGCATTTTTGTTAGTAATTCCTTTGTTAATAATGATTGGTCTTGCACTATGGTTCATCTTGCCTGCATACACATAATGAAAATGATTAAATTCTACCCTTTGCTTTATTATCGTTAAAATTTGATTTGTTGCCTTTGGAAAAACCTTGGGCTAACATATTATAGGGGGAGCTGTACTTTCCACGACATTAGAGTCAGATTCAAATGACATAAAGTTATGATGCACGTCTCTTGAACATTTGAACATTTGGGTGAATAGAGAATGATGAAATTAATTATTCAGGAGGAATCTTTTAAAGTTGTACTTCGTACAATAAGATGATATGAAGTTATGACACATGTGTCTTGAACATTTGGGTGAATAGAGAAGGGTGAAATTACATAATAGGAATCTTTTAAAAGATGTAAAGTCATGAAAATCAAACTCTTGTCAATTCTATGTGCTCAAGAAACAATATGGTTAGTTTCAAGTTTGTATTCTCGCATAAGTTTAGGTATTCTTGATTGTGTTCATTCTAATGTTTGAGGTCCTATCTAAGCTCCTTTTATTTGTGTTGCATATTGTTTTGTTTGTCTTGTTGATGATTATTCAAGAAAATAATGGGTTTATTTTATGAAACATAAATTAGAGGTTTTTGGGATGTTTAAAGAATGGAAAAAAGAAGGTGAAAATGAAACAAGGAGGATAAAATATTTCAAATAAGATAATGGACATGAGTACAAGAGTTGAGGAGTTTAAAGAGTACTACAAAAATTCTAGTATCACTCAAACATTTCATATACGAGGAACTCCATAGCAAAATGGAATGACTGAAAGGACAAACAAATTGACATATAAGATTGAATGTTGTACACAAGTTGTTATATAATTAATTAATCTCAACTGTTACAATTAATTTCAAGATTACAGAAGAAGCATGGTTGGGTAAACCAATAAATTCTTTGTTCTTCAAATATTTGGTTATCTGGCTTATATATAAGTGCAAAATTAAAAAATAAAACTTGATCCAAAATCGAAAAGGTTCATATTCTTTGGGTTTAAAAAAGGAATTGAAGGTTATAAACTTACGGATCTAGAAATTAATAAAAAAAAGTGGTGAATAAAATTGTGGTATTTGATGAAAAACATTTGTTGAAGAAAAATCAAGAACAAATGAAATTGTTAATGAAAGTATTCAATCTGCAAAAACAAATTATTAAGATGGAATTTGAGAAAGAAAAAAGAGTACAATTTAAAACAAAAAAAACAATGCTCACATAAAGAACAGCCCGATCCAATGATTCTAGCTTAGAGCATTGGCAAAGAAAATATGCTCACTTAAAGCCCTACTACGGTATAGTTTTGAAGATATGGTTTCTTTTGCATTATTTACCGGAGGTAAAGATCCCTACCTTTTTTAGGATGCAATTGAAAGTGATGATAGTGACCAATGCTTGGTGTTATACTGCTATGTTATGAAATTATTGCAAAAGAATAATAAGAAAGGACTAATAAAATTGTTTAAAGAAAAAACCAATTGGATGTAAGGGGTCTATAGGAAAAGAAAGTCATTTCATATAAGGAAAGAGAAAAGTACAAAGCATGACAGATAGTGAAAGCATTTTTGCATGAAAAAGGAATTGATTACAATGAAAATTTTCTCTAATTATGAAGCACACTTTAATTCAAGTTGTTATTTCTATGGTTTCTATATTGTACATAGAGTTAGAGTAGAGTAGATATGAAAAAAGCTTTCCCATATAGTGATTTAAAAAAAGAAATTTATATATATATACCCAAAGGATTTATGAAGCTAGAAAAAAGAGTTGTGTATATAGATTGAGAAAGTCCTTATGTAGTTTGAAGTAAGCTCTTCGTTGATTGTTCAAGTGTTTCGAGATATTCATGATATCTCATAGATATATGCAATTTAAGTGTGGCTGTTGCTTTATTTTAGGCCCACTTAATGGTGAATCTTTTATTCTAGTTGTTTTGTATGTTGATATATTGATTGCTATAAAAGTAAGTTGACATTTAAAAAATTAAGGTGTATGTTGAGTAAGGAGTTTGATATAAAAGACCTTATGGCTACAAAGAAAATTATTGGCATTAAAATATAAAGAAACAAAACGGCTCAAAAAACGTGGATGCTTCACAAGATGTGTGTTGACAAATTATTATGAAGATTTAACATAAATGAAGCTAAATATATGAGTAGCATCTCTTGCTGTATATTGTAGATTAGGATCTCAAATTTGTCCTAGTATAGGAATGAGTAAGAGTTTATGTCAAAAGTTCTTTACTCGAATGTTATTAGTTGCCTCGTGTATGTAATGGTTTGTACTAGGTCTTATATTACATGAGCAATAAGTATAGTTAGCATATACATGATGAATATTCTTTGAAAAGGAACTTTGAAATGGTGTAAATTAGATTCTTAGATACCTTGTAGATAGATAGAAAAGATGCATGTACTAAAATTATTGTAATATGTGACTCATATTGAAGGAAAAACATATATGGAGAAAAATAAGCAAATGTCGAAGTGGAACGACGACATTTGCCATTCAAGCTTGTATTTTTATTGTCAAGAGCAAACAATAGGTTGTGGTGCAGTGTAGGGGGGGACCCGGTACGGTTTAAGGGTATTTTTGGAATTTCATTATCTGAGGATTAGTATAAATACCCTTTTTATGTAACCCTAATTTGACATATAGTGAAAGTTTTCTTCCCTATTCTCGTGCATGTAGGCAATTCGTCGAACCACGTTAAATCTGTCGTTGCATGAAGATCAATAAAAGTCATTGGATATATATTGATTCAAATTATGTTGGAAACATTGATTCTAGAGATCTATGATTAGTTATTAATTTACTTTTATTTGTGAACTTATTAATTGGAGGTCTCTATTGTAAGATAAATGACAATTACTAAAGTTATAATGGAAATTATTTAGTTAGAAGGCATTATATAGCGCAATTAACTTCAGCAAGGAAGCATTAATTGTTACATTGTAATAATCAAAGGGTCATTCATTTGGTAAAAAATATTCAAGATTTTCATGCTAGACAAGGCCTATTGATGTAAAATATCATAATATTATGGATTCCATCATGATAGATATTGCTATTGAAGACCCACATATTGGAGTATACAACTGATGTATATATTGATAGAAGTTATTCCTCTGAATCATCTCAAATAGTACTCGATCGACATTATTCATTTTTCATTTTATTTTCCTATATATAATGGATTACATTTTAACACTTCGGAGAATATATATTTAAGATGTTTACTCATTTTTAAATTGGAGTCAATTTGCAGATTGTTAAAAAGCCTCTCAAAATTTCTTTTCAGACCTTTTTTTTTTTTTTGAATAATATTTTTATAAGCAACTTTCTTATTATTAAAAATAAAATATTTCATGTGAGATTTTGTTATAGAGATAGGTTTATTCTTACATAGAATATTTTTAAAGAATATAAAAAGAGATTTTAAATTATAGAATTTTTAGGATTGTAATTACACTTTCCGGGTATAAAGACACTGTCGAACCATGTTAATTTTTTTATTTTCATGTGATTACATTTTTGTTTATTTTTGTTCATCATTGACTTGCTTCGGCATGATGCTTTTTAAACACTAAAAACCCACCTAATACAACTTTTAAAAATGTTAATGTATATACAACTTTCAAAGCTTGAACTCCACCCTTTCCCAACAGGCAAAATGGTCTATTTTCATTTTCTAGTTCCTATTCTCCCAATTATTTGATCATAAATAATGAAGAAAAGAAGTACAAATAGAAAAAAAATAAAAATAAAAATTCACATGTTACGTTCAGTCGTATACTCAACTCAAATAATTGAGCAAAAAAAAAGTGTGTCCCTGGAAACCCTAGTCTTACTCGTACACCATCTTGGTTCAGACTCCCATCCCTCTCTAACCCGCCAACAGTTTTTGAAAGGGAGGACAAAGTGCTTCGCTGTAATTACAGTGCCCTGCCTCGAAATGATGAAAAAATCATTCTCAATCACAGAAATGCAAAGAAATGAGAGAAACCCAGAAAAAGCAATGGGCTAAAAAGAAATATAAAAGTGAAGTGAAATTATCGAAAGAAAACAAAGAGACGCAGCAATGGGAATCCGTGAGACTGAACTTGTTCTGAAATCGAAGGCTTTCACGGATTGAATTGGGCCGGTCACGGATTGGTTATTGGTTTTCCCGATCCAGCGCAAAACTACAAACTTTTCAATTTAATTTCCAAATTAAAGCCTATATTTCCGAGCTTGGGGTTCTATCCACGTATTGTCCTCCTTCACACTTTCAGTTCAAGGTCACTAGTCACGGGTGACTCATTGAATTCCGCTATAAAGTCCTAGGATCAAGTTCATCATTTGCCGCGAAGAAGATTTAGTAATCCTCTGTGAACCCAAAGTTATGGGTTCTAAGGGTACAGCCATGTTCTTCATCTTCATGATTTTCATGTTAATGGCATTGCCGCCAATGCAGGCTTGTGGCTATTGCTCACAGCCACAGCCACCTTACCGCTACCCAAGCCCACCTTACCGCCGCCCAAACACACCGACAATTCCTCATCCTCATCCTCATCCTCCATCCAAGAAGCACCCACCCGGCCACCACAAAGAGCGACCGATAGTATCGCCGCCTTCAAATAATCCACCAGGAATAACACCTCCGGTAGTAAACCCTCCGGTGACCATTCCGCCACCCTCAAGCACGTACCCACCTTATACTGGTAACCCCCCTTCCGGGGGTGGCGGCGGTGGAGGTGGTGGTGGTGGAGGCGGCGGCGGAGGCGGCGGCGGTGGCGGAGGAGGAGGAGGTGGTGGTCTTCCAGGTCTTAACCCTCCCCCCTCTACTTCACCAACTTGTCCAGTAAATGCGATTAAATTAGGGGCTTGCGTGGATGTGCTTGGAGGTTTGGTGCATATTGGTTTGGGGAATCCAGTGGAGAATGTATGCTGCCCGGTGCTTGGAGGCTTGCTAGAGCTTGAAGCAGCTGTGTGTCTCTGCACTGCCATAAGGCTTAAGCTTCTTAACCTCAACATATTCATTCCTATTGCTCTAGAAGCCCTTATAACTTGTGGGAAGACTCCTCCACCTGGTTTCGTATGTCCTCCTCTCTAGTAAGTCAAGTCAAAAGTGTATTCCATTGTTGAAATAAGTTCTGAGTTTCTACTTTTCACGCTTGGTCTTTGCTTTCTGTTAGGGTTTTGATTATTGGTGGTTTTGGTTAGCGTTTGGTGTTTCTGTTGTGTTTAGAATTTGACTTGTGGTGGTGGTATACTCTGATGGCGATGTCCGAGTTTATTCTAAGTTATGTTTGTTAACTTCCAAAGCCTTCTCTTTTCAAATCACACTATATTACATTGAGATCACTGTAAAAATGCTAAGCATGATTCCCCTGGTGCTCTGATCTTCTGAGTTGGTTAACCCCATGAGCACCATTTTGGAATCACTCACTTATTTCTTTTCCCTTCATTCCTTTTTTATTAAATGGTAAAATTCATTCAGAGCCATCAAAGAAACAAAAAAGACAATCTTAGCCTAATTAATATAATATGCACAACCTCTATCATCAAACTCAACTAGAGCAAAGGCAGCCTGAGAGACATCAAGAACTTGACGTTTTGATCTGAACCATCACAAATTATTTATATATATACACTCTATGTAAGCATATCCCTAAGCTCTGATGATATGAACGTGGTTTCAAGTTATAAGGACATATGAAACCAGAGCTCTAATCCTAAAAGGAGCCTTTCATCTGCCTTCTTCTATCAAATGGATCATTGCAGTCTACTCAAGTCCAGAGACCCATCAATAGCTTAAACTCAAGAAGCAGAACTAATTAGGGGGCTCTGGTCCTAAAAAGTCTTAAGGGTCTTATATTATAACCTTCCCTCTCCTGGAATCAAAGGAGGGTTCCAGCTTCACATTTCTTTTTCTTCTTGGAAGAAATTCGTATTAATGCATCGGTTTTCAATTAAGTCTCCGTTTCCAAAAACGAGAAAGTGTTAAAGAGCAAAAGCAAGTATTATTCTTTGGACATGAAATATAATCTGGTAAAAATCTCTTCAATAAAGCAAGTCTCTTTGTTTTAACATGAAATATAATATAGTAAATATTTCCTCTATACAAGTGGTTGAAGTATTGCTTTTAATCTCTAGAGATGGAATAGAAGATTATGCTCAAGATATACATAATTATACAAATGAAACCTGGAAAGGATTTGTCGCACTTTTGGAAAATGTCTTCTCCAATAAAACGAAGGAATTAAAACATGCATTTTCCTTATTCCTTGTTATATATTTCTTTCACTTTTTTCACACTAAGAAGGGAAAGACTTGTTAGGCCATCGCATCCGGCTAAATACGAGTTTCTCGTATCACATGACATAATTGTTATGGAGCATTGAATCATGGCTGGCATCTCTTAAGCTCCACATATATAGTTTATAATAAAGTTGCCATTGTGTGCCCTTCTGAGCCTGTCTTATTGTAAAGAATATCATTAAGGAATTGATGTGGCAACTGGCATTGTATTCGACCATATATAATTAATCATCGGTGGGAAAGAACTTTAACAAAAGGTCATTTAACCATTAAATCTGTCTGTTCCCAATATTAGCTTGAATGTGCCAAAGGTGGTTCACGAGAGAGAAGTGGTGGTTAGGAGGGACTTCATATTTTATCTGGCTGATTGAAGAGTCAAGCCAAATATAACAGAATAGTAATCTATCACTCAGATTATTCACTATAAAGTGGGACTTGATCCATACCACCATTTAGCCTGCACTGGAAACTTACCATCATACAAGCCGTGAAAGACATGTAAGATAATAAAGAATGTACAAAGTCATGAAATAACAAGAAAATCTTAGCTTAGCTGGTTCCATGAAATTTCAAGCTGATTGAGGAGTAACATGATTCAAGTCTAGACAAAGTGTGGAATATCATATCAGTTGAACTATTACCCAAGGAATTAAAAAAAAAAATCATTACTCGGATTAAAACCCAAATTAAAGAAAGAATTCATCAAAAGTTTTGGATGTCCAATATGATTGGTTTTCTGACTTTTAATTTGAGAAGTCCAAATTACAACGGGGCAACGAATCTTTCCCTTTTGATACAATGATGAAGTGAACACTTTCTTCTTTCTTTTTCCTCTCTTTGCCATGTGATGATTCATCATTCTTACCAAATTCTGAGTCACGGGAGCAACTGTGTTCGCAATATATAGCTTGCAACTGCTATGAACTTCCACTATATGGGCCCGTTGACGGACCAAAAAGGATTTCGTGTCTTCAGAAGTTAGAACATTACATGTACAACCATCCTCTTGGTTGGCCATTTTTGAAATTAATTCAACACTAGAATGATGAAGCCCAACTATATCATTGTCATATTCCCTGGAAATATGTGGGCTGTTGCAATTCAAGAATCTTTTTAATGCATGGTACAATCGACAAAAAAATAAAATAAAATCTGAGGGCCGGAGTAACTATAAGCATTTGCTAATTTGTACATCCATCAACAATCTAAGCTATATAAAAATGATTAGATTTGATCTCGATGAAATATATTGGATTATAATTTCCTAGTTATTTTATTGCCTTAGAAAAATACTTACAATCTTGGTCTAGTTTAGGCTTATATCTATATATTCTCCATCCAAGAGTAATAATAAACATAGATACATAAATTTTGGTTAGCACTCTGTCTTCTATTAATTGCAAAAATTTGAAAAGTAAGAAAATTCCAATTAACTAATCAGTGTGAACTGTGAAGCAAATGATGCATTAATTAATTTTCTGCATGCAGTAGTAATCGCCGACACTTGCCTTCTGCATGCACACATGTAATGAAATGCCTTATCGATCAAAAGTCATGCATGAATGTGGCATGCATGCATGCATCAATCATAAACTCAAATTTTCACTTTCTTCACTGTAGTTTTAGGGCTGATCTACCTGCACTGCACTGCACTGCAGTAAAAGCAACGTCACAATATGATTGACACAATCAACTTTAAGGACAGTAGAATAAACTTTGTGCGGAAAGTATGAAAAGAACTTCGGACATTAGTAAACATAAATAATCTTTTATTTCCCATATATGCAGTTGCATATGTAAGTAGACATTAGGAACTGATCACTTGAGTTTACAGAATGGGAAGTTTATTCGCTATTATTCCAGCACAAAAACACAATTATATTGTTACAAAGGAGACGAGCAGTTACCACTTATACCCATCTTAAACCAGAACTTCATGTGACGCACGCAGAATGAGCAAAAGGACGAAAGAGGAGAAGGAACAGTGATTTGTTTAGGCACACTGGAAGCCAGATGGGACCTTCTTTGAGCAGACATTGAGAAGCAAGCTAAGAGAAAGAGGGATATTGAGGTTAATGCCCAAAACATTGGCTTTAATGGCAGTGCAAAGGCAAACAGCAGCCTCAAGATCAGCAAGGCCTTGGATGAGAGAGCAGCATGGGGTTTTTGGAGGGTTACCCACAACAACTCCGAGCAGCCCGCCAAGCAAATCGACACATACTCCCAACTTAAGGGTATCTTTAGGGCAAGTGGCCCTAGCAGGACTGGGGCTAGGAGTTGGCCTGGGGTTAGTCTTTGACTTAGGAGGACTAGGGCAAGTGCCACATGCAGAGACAATGGCAAAGAAGAGAAGGTTAACTAAAAGGAAGAAAGCCAATGATGCAGAGCTCTTGGAAGCCATATCCCAAGCCCTAATTTTTTTCTCTTTTCTGCAATAGTAAAAGAGTGGTGGCAACTATAGAAGTGCTTGGGATGAAGAGATTGGAGTGAGTGATCACATTTTATAGAGTTCAAGGAAGGGAAATTTTTTCGATTGAGGTACACGCAAAATAAAATATATATATATAAAAAAAAAATTTATATATATATATATAAGTAAATCTACGCAGTGGCCATGTGTGGCCTTGGGACGTTAGCTGGCACCGAAGACAGATTGTAGGCTAACTTTTGGCTGCTTCTGTGGTGGGGATTGACAAATTGCTATGTTGCTTGCTCTTGCGTCAATCTAATATTTTATTCAGTAATTCGACCTAGCTTATGGCTTGCACTGTACCAATCCTCATATTCTAGCTAGTACACCCATGGAAGATGGGCTTCGAAGAGGATGGACGTCTCCTAATCCTTTTTAAGTGTACTACATTTTATAGCAGTATGTACCCAGTAACATATAAACAGTTCTGAATTTCTAGAGCACAAAGTCAAGTATCCATTCCATTGGAGTGCTGTACATTTTTAATACTTATTTTGATTTAACAAGCAAAATCTTCTTATTTTCCAAACATGAAAATCTTGTTCTAGAAGGCTATACTTTCCACCCCTGTACAAATGCCCTCGCCGCAACGAAACAATTTTTGTCTACTTACTTTGACTTTAAAGCTAATATGCACCACTTCATTTCCAGCTTGCTTGAGAACCATGGAAAATCTTTATGTACTTGCTAGCTGGAATTAGATCCTGGACATGACAAGATTTTTCATTGATTCTTTCCCATTCTTGACTTGGTATGATTCAAAGAGATAAGCCTTTGGGGTAGAATACAAAATTATTATAAATGAATATTTGAGTGTATAATTAATAAATGTTGTTCTCAATAGCTTCTGCGGTGATCATGGTCTTTCATTTTGGCATGTTCTTGGTGCAAGTTGCTTGCTGGATGGAAGTGTCACGAGCATCACCAGAACCTACCACGGGCTCCACTGAACCTTTAAATGAAAAATTTGTGTCCGGATGATAATCCCACGTCAAATCATGTATAATATTCTTTTCTCCATTCACACTTGTTTACACATCTCTGGACCTTAATGGGACTATATGGTTTGATTCTACTGTGAAGATGGATTTTTATGGATCATCCTTGAACCGTGTGGAGCCATATGCGCATCAATTTTTTTCGCCATGTCCGATTTTAACATTTATTATAGATCAGTTTATGAATCTTTGTACCGTGTGGAGCCATGTCTGATTCTACAATATATGGCTGATGGTGATATAAAGACTTAGGTGGTGTTTGTTTTTTTGACTTTTTGCTGAAAATCATTTAGTTTTAGAATTTAGGTTGTTTGTTTTTTTACTTTTTAATGACTTTTTATAAACTTTTTACTAAATAGAAAAAGCCATATATATTCTGGCTTTTTCTAAATAGAAAAAATAACACAATGATTTTTTTTTACTTTTTAATACTTAATAGAAATAAAATACTACAAAAACAAACAATCTAATATTTAATACTATTAAGTATTAAGGTTCTATTTAGAATTAAGTAAAAAAACAAACGCCACCTTAGATTAACCCAGAGTCGCATGAAGGATCAACTGAAAATATGGCCTCATGTTTGCTCTATATTGTCATGAGCATGGGCGTTTGCCCGTGAATTCAAAGTAACTGATATCAGAGTATAAGTACGTACGTAGCACCAATTAATGGTTCACCACCATTGTCTTGACGCGTCGACATAGGTATTCATAGTATATCTTCTCAGATAGATCCAATTCTGGTCTATGGACAAATGAGGCAAAAGAATGGGGAGGCCAGTCTTAATTTGTTTCATAAAAGGACGTGACATTTCAGAAAAATCTATACATGTCACAAAGACAAGCCGTAATTACTTTGTCTCTTCTGTTTGGTTTTCTTACCGGAAGGGAACGCCTTCATACCTAGTCCCTGATGAAATAAAGAATGCATGAATAGAGGCCAATAATTTTGTGATCAGGATATTGGACAGACCTTCTATTGAACACTACTTTTTTAAAAAATCCCATGGCCAGAACAGCATTAATGGACTGAATTAATCTCATCACACATGTTCAGTTTCAACACATTAATCGAAACTCACCAAGGCTTGGGAGCCACACCAACAGCTCTCCTAAAGTCTACCATGCATTGTGGTACCATGTGGGGAGCTTCCCTTCACGTGTCCTTCTCAGACTCAAAACCCTTTGACCGACCAATGCAGACATATAACCCGTTTGGGATCACTTCGTCTGGACCAAAATAAGCTTCGTTTGACACCAAAAGTAACCCGTTTGGGATCACTCCGTCTAGACTATGATAAGCTCCGTCTGGCACCAGAAGTGAGAAGTTTTCATTTTTCTACAATGTCAAACAAAATGGACAAACCAAACCAGTTAGACCTTTCAGACGAACTCACAATGTCAAACGAAATGGACATATCAAGCCGACTGGACCTTTTAGATGAACAAATTATTCCAGTCAAGTCCTCATGATTTCTGACATATATAGTTAACCACACCTGATGTCAGAGCAAAGGCCTAGATGTCTGATGTCTGAGCGTCGACCTAGATGTCTGATGTCTGAGCGACGGATTAGACGTCATTTATATCTAAAAATCAATGTCAATTAATTGTCACACACAATTTTAGACATTGGCAAGCTAAATGGATAGCCAACTACATGGTTCAAAATTTTGGCACAATAATCAACAAAAGGCACAGTCAGCAGCCCTTACTTGATGTGATTGGTCAGTCCACGCAGTAGTGACGACATTGATTGTCCTATCAAGGCTCGATTTCCACCGAGCAATCATCATTACAAGAAAGACAATGACGGTGTCATCAACTCTATATAAACCCTTCAAAAATTACGAACAAGGCACACACTCACTCTCTCCCACAAAAATAGTTAGAATTATTTTCAATGATTTCTAATTTAAGCTTTAGAGGGGCATGTTCGGAACACCCGTCCGGACATCCTTCTGTGCAAGAAAGAAGTCCGTCTGACTCCAGTGAAGTTGGATGGACCTGAATCCAGTTGGCTTGACACCAACACCATGCATGTTCCAACTGAACTTGGGTCGACCAAGCAACATGTAAATTCAATCAAATGCTTTCCCTAGCAATTTTTTGTTTCGATTTTTCTGCTACTTGTTCTAAAAGAGAGGGAAAAAAAAGGCAAAGTTATGCGGTGGTTGCGTTGATACCAGCATAGTTTGGGGAAAGAAATAAGGAATATCTAATAAAAAGGGATAAAATAATTTCAATTCAAAAAAATAGGACTTGTTTGGCTGTTTTCTTTATAATATAAAATAGTTTTTCAATCTTAAAATCAGGATTGATAAATTTTGAATTGAAAATACTATTTAGAGAATTTGTTCTTAAAATATGATGCTTTTCTAAAATAAATTTGAGGTGCTTCTTAGGGTTTTTTTTTTTTTTTTTGTTTTTTTTTTTTTTTTGGGGGGGGGTCAATGTGTTTATATCTTTGCAACGGTAAAACACTTTTTGACATTAAAAAGGAAAAATCAAGAATATTTATGTCAAAATTACAATGCATCTATAATTTAACAAAAATTAAGATTGATATTTTTAAAATGGGAATTATTTTGTGCTTTCGGTACAAATATTCCAAGAAATTAAAGTTCAATAAAATAAGACAATACCATAAAACATGCACGAGAATTTCCTATAAAATTAGAATAGAAACATGGTCTGCATATATTCTTTCTTCCTCTCCTCGCTCAGTTACACACATGCACTCACACTGGCCCACTATGAGAGGGTTTTGCTTCCTCTCTCAACATTTTTACCCTAGTCCCAGGAAACTATCATGTTACTGGCACATTAACCAATTATTCCTCCATAAAATATAATTGAAAAAATTGCTAGCCAGGTGTTAAGGACCCATGATTCCGGTGGGCTAAAACCAAGCAGCGGGTGAGCATGGGGTTTCTTTTGGAATTGCCGTTGGCCACCTCACTCTTCGGCTCACCGGTGGAAGGATTCCTGTTGGGCACGCACTTAATGCGACCCAACAAATCCTAAACCTGGGTATGTTACGAAAAAAAATCTTAAAAAACCTGTTTTTGGATTTTTCAAATTGGGTTTTGTGTGGTCATCATGAGTTTAAATAGAGACTTATGTTTTGGGAAATACAGTAGAGATGAAGGAAAGAAACTTCTAATTTTTCCCTTTTCTTTCTTTGGATGAGAAAGTCTCTTAATATAAGATGTAAGTCAGGGAGAGTCTCTTAAAAATGACAACGATATCATATTAATTAGCTTTCAAAGAAAAGTGGAAAAGTACAAAATGTACTGTTTTTATCTAGGTACAGAGAGTAATTTGAGAAGCGCAAAGCATACAAGAACAGAACACAAATCTTACATGTAACAGATCATACTGATTGACACATGCAAATTAAATCAGCCAGCACAGCAAAACAAAAATCACCTTTCTCATTTTGTATTTGTATCAGCAGAGGGACAAAATTACGGTGCTGAAAATCAAACTATATATGATGGGACTCAAACTCAGCAAAAGCCATTCTCATTGGCTGTAAACATATGAATGATTCGCCTGTCCCTACAATTAGAGTTACGGAACCATCACGAGAACGCCTAACATGCATGTCGATTGGTCTATCTTGTGATCCCAACTACAAAATAATCAATGTGAAATTAAATAAACTTAATCCTTGTAACGTGGGATAGATTCTCTTGCTTTGCCAGCTAAATTCCTGGACAGCTTGCTTCACATGGCTCCATGCTCTCTCTTATTCTCTATATTTTGTTGGATTCATTGTCTCATTCATTCCTCTAACAAGCTCTCGTTTCATTCTATAAATACCCTCGTTCCCTCACTTTCCACCACCACAGCAAAACACATTAGCTAGCTAGCTAGTACTAATACAATAGCATTAGCGCTTTGTATAGTGAAGTTTGGGAGATGGATTCCAAGGGCTCTTCATCAGCTGCTCTCTTCCTCTCCATCAACCTTCTCTTCTTTGCTCTTGTAAGCGCTAACAAACCTTGCTCTCCGCCTAAGCCAACTCCAACTCCGAGTACTCCATCCACCCCTTCCAATGGCAGCTGCCCCAGAGATGCCCTTAAACTAGGTGTCTGTGCCAAGCTGCTTAATGGGACAGTTGGGGCTGTCGTTGGAACCCCTCCTGTTACTCCCTGCTGCTCCTTGCTTGAAGGGCTTCTGGATCTTGAGGTTGCCGCTTGCCTTTGCACAGCCATTAAAGCTAACATTCTTGGCATCCACCTCGACATCCCAGTTTCACTCAGCTTGCTTGTCAACATTTGTGGGAAGAAGCTTCCCAAAGACTTCCAATGTGCTTAATTAATTAAGCATGTAGCAGCATGGATTTGGTTTAATTTTTCCCCTTTTTTTCCCCTCTCTCCGTGTTTTTTTTTCCTCCATGGTTGTGTTCTGTGAGTGTGGAAGTGCTGAATAATTCTTGCCGTGAGATTATAATTCTCATTGTAAAATTTTATGTAAAAGCTTATGTTATTATGTATTTCTTAGTTTTTATTTGTACTTACTACTTAAATATCGTTGGATTGTGAAGTTTGAATAAGTTTTATTGTGCTTCATACGGAATGTTGGAGGTTGAACTGCTCGATCAGCTCGCGGGGTTGAGCTCTCTAACTCTTCTCATTTGTACAAAAGCAATTTACTTGTAAAAAAAAAATAAAGTGAACTTTCATAAATAATTTTTTCTATGAAAATTACTGCTCACTAAAACAATGTTATTGATAATAATACCTCACATAACTTGTTCCAAAAATAATTATTGTTTTATGAATTTGAAATCTTTTCATTATGATAAATATGATCTAGCTAGTGAGAAAACAATTTTATGATTAATTTTTTAGTTTCATACAATATTTACATTTTTTTAATCATAATAGTTTTAACATTTTAATATATTTTTTAACTACTTTTTATTGTCCATTTTAGAAAGAAATTAATGAAATATGGTTGATATATATATTAATGAAAATATTGGTTTTTATGGATATATCAAGAAATATTAATAGATATTTTAACACAAAATACCGGTGTGAAAATTGATCAAAACTTATGAAAATATTAAGAAAAAAAAATATAAATAATAATATAAATTTTGAAGTTGTTTTATTAAAGAAATTGGTATATGTATGATATAATTTGTAACATCCAATAATACTATTTAAAATTTAAAAATACATTTTATAGAGAATTATCTAATTTGAATGTATTTAATAACATAAAAAATGATAATACATATATAAGTATTTTTATTTTAAAATGTGGATAATTTATTTATAAATTTATATTTAATTATTTTACAAAATACACAAGAATTAAAATTAATTAATTTCTAATAATTTTATTTTAATAAATTTATAATATATATATATATATATATATAGTAATTCATACATGTATAATATATAATATGTATTTCTATATAGATAATATTTATAATATAAATGCACAAATATAGGATATTTACATTTATAAATCTTATATATATATTCTTTGTATTGTAAATAACAAAGTTAGTTTGGTGGCACAATTACTTCCTTTTAGACTTGAAGTGGTATTGTGGTTAGCCAACAATCAAGTCAATATCCAAAACTAGCAAGGAGTGTAACAAGATGTTCTATGTGAATGTGTAATGAAATCGAGATTTCACGACAACTTAACATCTTTTATTATTTACTTTTCCCAACCAACTTAATCTGGTGGTAATAGCAATAGTCCAAATCCATTTGATAGTTTGTCGCTAAAATTTTCTTATTGGTGACGAAAATTTCACATTAATAGACTTTTGTCAACACACCTTTCCCTGACTATGTGTCGGGATTATCCGTTAATAAATATTTATTCTGATAGTGTATATCAGTCGAGAAAACTCAAATTTCTTATAGTGTATATATATACTAAATTAAGGGAAAATATTAATATCAATCATGAAATTAGAAAATGTGTTTCTCTTGATTAATGGAAATATTGATACGAATGCTTAATGTTCTAAAAAAGCCAAGAGTGAATGTTGCTTCCATCCATTCAACAGAAGCTTATTCATTAATTTGATGTTTTTATGATTTATTAGTGGATTGTTAACTATTGATGTATTATGTGGAGATAGAGATCATATTGATTGTTGAATTCCATTAAAAATCTTGTTTTTTTCTTTATTTTTTACTTGTGTGTGCATGTGGTTTGGTTCACACACTAAATTAAGGGAAAATATTAATATCCATCATGAAATAAAAAAAATGTGCTTCTCTTGATTAATGGAAATAGTGATATGAATATTTTATGTTCTAAAAAAACCAAGAGTTAATGTTGCTTCCATCCATTCCAAATGAGTTTATTCATTAATTTGATGATTCTATAATTTATTAGTGGATTGTTGAATATTGATGCATTATGTGGATATAGGGATCACATTAATTGTCGAATCACGTTAAAAATATTATCTTTTTCTTTATTTTCTACTCGTGTCTATGTGTGGATTGGTTACCACACGCACGCATGCGCACACATATATATAGAAAGGAAAATCTTAATATTGATCATGAAATCAAAATATGTGCTTCACTTGATCAATGGAAATAGTGATATGAGTGCTTAATGTTCTAAAAAAGCCAAGTGTTAATGTTGCTTCCGTCCATTCAGAAGGAGCTTATTCATTAATTTGATGTTTCTATGATTTAGAAATAGATTGTTGAGTGTTAATGCATTCTATGGACATAAGGATCACATTGATTATCAAATCATGTTAACTTTATTTTTTATTCGTATGTGCACGAATATATATTTATATCGTGAAATCAGAAAATGTGTTTTTCTTTATTAAAGGAAATAGTGATATAAATGCTTAATGTTCTAAAAAAGCCAAGAGTTAATGTTGCTTCCATCCATTTCGAGCTTATTCATTAATTTGATGTTTCTATGATTTAACATTACTAAAAAAGTGGAGCGGGTCCAATTGAATAACTCATGTTACTACATAAGATTATGGAAACGTGTATAGTATGGTTGAAAATGTAGTTCGTGACGTGGCACAAATGCATAAAAATAGACATACATTATTGTTGAAGGTGAAGTTATGATTTGTAACGTTGCATGACTGTATGGTAGGATTAGTCATAACTTACACTCAACGACAAGATAGAGGCCAATTAATCATTTAAAACATACAACATCAAGATGGTTGTAAAGAGAAGTTACCATTTTTGTTCCCTATTAATGGGTTGGATCTTCAAGCTTATGAAAGAAATAAAAAATAAAAAAAATTAAGTTGCCATGAAAACAAAAGGAGGAAACAATTGTATATTTTTAAAATACATGATCATTTCATGTTTGAAATTAAATTGAATAAGGAAAGGTAATAAGTCAGAGTATGAAATATTTTGCTTAATTTTATTAGAGGATTGTATGATTTTTAAATTATTTTATTTTATTTTATTTCATTTCTTTTTTTTTTTCTGAACAAAAATTAATTGTTCATTTGATTTTTTCTTAAAAAAAATTTGAGAGTTGTACATTCATTTAGAAATTATTTTTCAAAGTTTTATTTTATTTTATTTATTTATTTATTTCAGTTTTGGATGCTATACCTTCTCAAACAATAAGACTTTCAAATTATTATTTTTTTTAAAAACAAAATAAAAAAAGGGGCACTCGAGAGGACAGATATGCATTGTGCTATCAAAGGCAAAATTAGGGATACAATGCCCCCCTCGTTTCTTTTCAAAGTTTTTTCAGTTTTTTCCCTTTAAAGAACATTTAGATGAGTACACCCATTTCTTTTTTCCAATCCACCCGCCAAAAATACGTCCTGGCCCTGTATTATTGTGAGCTCATAAGTCATAGTTAGGTATTGATTTAAGTGATTAGCCAAGTACACCTTGCTCATCACGTGTTCTTACTAGAGAGAGCTACAGTGAAACCGTTTTAATGGGATGTAGACATGAATGATTGACAGACCATCACGGGATGCCTGGTGTGATCCAAAAAAATCAAAACGTTGAATTTAAAAATAAAATAAAATTGAACCCTCCTGTATGATCGGATGTAGAACCTCTTGCTTTGCCAGCTAAATATCTGGCCAGCCTTGCATCACATGGCTGCATGCTATCTCACTTATAATTTTCCTATATTTTGTTGCAATTCTTGTCTCGTTCTTTCCACTAACAAACCCTCACTTCAATCTATAAATACCCACATTAGCTTTACTCTCACAAACCATCACAGAAAAATTAACTTATTCAGTTGTAGTACACTAGCAGTGGTACTTGGTGCATTGAGGTCTAGGCTCTGAGCTAGAGATGGATTCCAAGAGCACTTCATCAGCTGCTCTCTTCCTCTCCATCAACCTTGTCTTGTTTGCCCTTGTAAGTGGTTGCGACACTTGCCCTCAGCCCAAGTCAAAGCCAACCCCAACTCCCACTCCAGCCAACCCTAATTCGGGTAGCTGCCCCATAGATGCCCTAAAACTTGGTGTCTGCGCCAACGTGCTTAGTGGGCTAGTGGGGGTTGTGATTGGAACCCCTCCTGACACTCCTTGTTGCGCCTTGCTGGACGGCCTTCTCGATCTTGAAGCTGCCATTTGCCTTTGCACAGCCATTAAAGCTAACATTCTTGGCATCAACCTTGACATCCACCTTTCACTCAGCTTGCTGATCAACACTTGTGGGAAGACGCTTCCCAAAGATTTCCAATGTGCTTAATTAATTAAGCATTTCCTTCTACTTGTTCCTGTTGGGCATGGATATGGTTTAATCAATTATCCTTTCTTGCTTTTTCTTTTCATGTTTTTGCCTGTCGTGCTCTATGTAACCCTAAGTGTTTGAATAATTCTCATTGTATTCCTAAGTGGAACTCTTATGTACTAATTAAGCTTATTATTATAAATTTATAGTTCTTAAAAATTGAAAGAAAGTACGTGCTTTATCTGCATCTATTACCTGGATGTATAGTAGTGAAAGTGCAGGAAAAAAACAATGGCACATGGCTTGAAGCATCAGACGAAAGATGTGATGTAGCATGGTCGCAAGCTGCAATTGGTTAATAAGTCATATGCTCCACAAAAAGAGCCACAATATGACCTGTGAAGATACTGTGTATTTATGAATAATGTAGACGGTTTTTTTTTTTTAATCTATTATATATGTTTGTAATTATTTTTTTAGGACACTAAAAAGTAAAAACAAGAAAACAGATTAAATTTGTTCTAAAAATCATGCATTTTAAAAATAAAAAAAAAATGTTAAAATCTTATTTTCAAGATAAGTTTATTAAATGTGTTTTTGGAATTGAAAAGTTATTTTCTATTCTAAAAAATAAAAAACTAATTTTGTGTAAAAAATGCATAATAGTCATACAAGTTGCCCTTTTTGCTCATTTTCCTACTAACATGAAATTGGGTCTTGAAAATTGAGGAGAAACATTATTACAAAAAACAAAACAAAGACAAAAATAAAAAAAATAAAAAATAGATTTTTCTCATTTGATTTTGATGAAAAACAAAGAGAATTTTATACATTTTGAAATTCATCATTTTATATTTTAAAAAATAAAATAAAATAAATATCAAGGGAAAAATTAAAATATAAAATATATAAAACCTTTTGGTAATTGCTAAGTTGCCTTAACAATAATTTTATTTTCTTGAGCTAAATTTTAAATGGTTTTATTAAACAAATATTTACAAGGTGGGTGGTCATATTTGTGGGAACTCTAATCTTTGACCAAGGATATGAATTTTCTTCCACTTACAGGATGCAAAGTAAGAATTTAAAAAAAATAAAATTAATTAAACAAATAATTATTAACATTTACTTTTCAAAGTATTTATCTTATTTCTTCTTTAGACAAAAATTAAACAAATAATTTAAAATTATTAATTTAAATAAATTTTCACCCTATTTTATTTTTCCTCATATTTTCAATACAAAACCTTTTTTTTTTTTCTTTCTTTTTCCTTTTTGGTATGTTCCAGAGGTCAAATATGACTTCAGACTTTAAATTCAATCATGGATCGAATCCAATAAAAAGTTTCTATGGATTCTTTTCTTAATTCTCTAGAATGAAAATTTTCTAAAAATTATTAATACCAGTAAATAAATTTCATTAAGTTATTATTATTATTATTGGATAAAAAAATAAAATTATGAAAGATAAGGGTCAAGGTTTGTTAATCTACCATAGAGGATCAGATTTCCCTTCTAAAGTTGGAAACTTCTGTGGGTAATGATTCATATTTCAAAGTAAGAAATGGGAGTCTCAATTGGCCAAGTAAAATCAAGAATTCCATTCTCAACTAGACTTTCACCACTATCTGTTGGTTCACATGTCGCTACCTCTAACTTGACATGGTATAGGAGCTCGTGACTTCATTCCAATTTTTCAAATAATAAACCTTCCTTTTCATAAATTAAAATATTCTCCACTCGTGGAAAATTTTTGTTCGGCTATATGGTTTTTCTTGAGATTATATTAATTTCAAATTGACATTAGTTAGAAGGGATCATTCATTGCACAAAATCAAACCCGCGTTAGCAAGTAAGATCCAAAATATTAAAATTATAAATGACGTGTAGAAGGACAAGAACAAAATGTAATTAAGAATGCCCAATTGAGTTAGTTTATTATCTTGTTCACGAAGTGGTAGATACCTGATATGTGGGCGACGACAGGCCCACTGTGTACTCATACTTAGCCCTTTTTAGAAGCCTCATGTGTCATTATTTATGTATAGCATTATTAACCTCTAGGCCCTCAATCCTTCAAAGCCCAAGTTATTAAGTCCGTTGTCTTCGCCTTGCTTCTCTTATGTCTTTTTCTTGCTTCTCTTACATGAAGGGTTGACATGCATGGAGATAAATCCCACTTTAAGAAATATAATCCACCATTTTGTAAGGTCTCATTGGCCTCAAAATTAAGGGTAATTTAATATGAAACCATGGTTATTATTTTTAGGAATTATTTAAATTTTAGCATCCAATGTCTATCAATTTCATAGTCGAAATTATTAAATCATTTTCCTTAGTTAGCCAAAGTGGAGGGGAGAGAGGCAGATTGAGTTTCTGAAGGTGATGAAGACACCAATGTTATTTTCTCTTACCTTCTAGTAATCATGAAAATATCTAGGGTTTTAATTTTTTATTTTTTTTCCTTTTCAAATTCTTTGTGATTGAAGAAGTAGAGTTTCTTTAACATGTTAGGAAGGCCTTTGTAGTACAATTTTGTGAAGTATTACTAAATAAACCTAAGTAACCATCTAAAAGGCAGAGTTAATTGGGTAATAGTCTATTTGTTAAAACTTTTTTACCAAATTATAAGATAAGCAATATATATATATATATGCAAATAATAAAACTAAAGTGCTTGAGATGAAAAAACAGTAAATTAAGAGATATTGCAAACAAGGCAATTTCATTGTGATTCGACATCTTGTCGACATCCTACTTACATTCATAAGTTCTAACTTGACAATTTTGAGATTTTCATTATTCTAAAGGTACTCTCAACTAAGACTCTCTTTATTCTTCTTTACACTTACATTCCTTAGATTTTAATGGACTCTTACAAATTCTCAAGTGATATCTTGCACTTGATAAACATTTAATACTTTACGTTTAACAAACATTCAAGAAATATCACATACTTTATACATATACTCAAGTGTGAACTCAAGTGACTCCTCACACTTGATACAAACCCCTCGCACAATGTAATAAAAAATAACTCTTAATTTTGGTCTCCTAGTTTGCAATTGAAGTTCAAGAAATAAGAATAAATTGGGGTTAATAATTAAGGATTAGCTAGTGGATGAAAATGACGCCCTCAAGAACATGTTTCAAAGCTAGCTCTTTAATGTGATATAATTGAAGTTCAAAATATAAGAATAGATTGGAGTTAATGGTGCACTAATTAAGGATTAGCAAGTGGATGAATGGTATACTCAAGAAAATCTTTCAAATCTATTTAATGTGATGTAATATTAATTTCAAGAGCTGCTTATGCCATAAATAAACTTGTAAAGTTTCAAATGGGAGTTTTGGAATGAAACAACCATTAGGCATAATTTCAACTCAACTAATCAATTAGATGGACAACCAAAAACTAGCTTTTGGACATTTTGCAGTGCCAGAATCAAGACCCATTAAAGGTTCGATTGATCGATCCTCAACTAGGTTAGGCCAAACCTCATTTGCCCCAAGGTTGGTTATTACTATTTGATTCCCATCTCAAAATACCTTTAACCGGTCAATTGCAAAAGTTCCATTTTTTTCTTTTACAATATTTTAAGCTTAGAAAGCTTTAGGAATAAGTTATGGCAAAACTCCTTATGATTTTTGAAAGCTTTTTAAGGATAAATGATCCTTATTAAAGTTGGTTTTCGTTTGAAAAGAACTTCATCTAATTTTTTTTTTAAATAATATAATTAAAGTTTTAATTAGATGAGTTCTCAATCAAAAATAAAAGTATTTGATATCTTAAACCATATCTACATCATCCTTACAATTTTGAGGTTGTAATATTAATCTTGAAAATGGCCTTTTAATTTACTTTCTTCTAAGCTCCATAACATTGAGTTGCATGGCCTTATATAGCTTCTCTTTTATTGACAAGAAAATCTTTTTATCTATCATACTTAAATTAAATGTTAAATTCAAGTTTTATTTTATCATCAAAATTTAAGTTTAATTGAGCCAACAAATCTCTTATTCATTACAAACATAATCAACATTTTTTTTTATCATCAACATTTTGTGTTTTGTTAGTTTTTATGGTTGTCATTTAAACGAGTGGATATTGTAATTAGCTTTATGTAACTTTTTCTTAACTAACAGGAAAATGTTCTTATTTATCATACTTAAATTAAACATTAAATTCAAGTTTTATTTTATTATCATCAAAATTTAAGTTTAATTAAATTTCTTTAACTAACAAATCTCTTATCAATCACAAACATAATCTACATTTTTTTAATCAATATCTTGTGTTTTGTTAACTTTTATGGTTTTCATCTATACAAGTAGGGATGGCAATGGGGCGGGTTTTTTCGGGTACCCGCCCCGCCCCGCCCCGCCCCTAATGGGACAAGATTAAATTTTATTAAACGGGTTTGGGAATGGTTTAAAAAACCCGGAGCGGGTTCGGGGCGGGGGCGGGTATTGCCCCACCCCGCCCCGATCCTCCATCACACTTTTGCCCTTGAACTCTTCCACCGTTCTGGGTATGGCAGCTTCCTGTCGCCGGAAACCAAAGAGCTTCTTCTCCACTTCCAAGACTCACCGGAGAGGACACGAAGAGAAGAACCGGAAGGGGAAGCTGGCCAGTCTAGGTTGTGATGTCGTCAGATTCAACAATCGGAGATCTGATCGCGGCGGCACTGCGGCAGTACGCGAAAGAGGGGCGGCAGCTGGAGTTACCCACGGAGATCTGATCGCAGCGGCACTACGACAATACGCGAAGGAGGGGCGGCGACTGGCGTTACCCATGGAGATTTGATCGCGGCGGCACTGCAACAGTAAGCGAAGGAGGGGTGGCAATGTTACCCATAGAGATCTGATTGTGGCGGTGCTGCGGCAGTACACAAAGGAGGGGTGGTGGTTGGCTTTACTCACAGAGACCTTATCGCGGCGGCACTGCGGCAGTAAGCCCTGTCTCGCCGGTTTCAATGGTGAATTCAAAAAAAAAAAAAGTTAAACGGGGCGGGCGGGGCGGATATAGGAATTTATTGTACCCGCCCCGCCCCGCCCCACCCTGTTTAAGTTTTTAAATGGGACGGGGATGGGATTTATTTTAAATAAACGGGGTGGAGTTGGGATGGGGGCGACCCGTCCCGAACCCGCCCCGTTGCCATTCCTATATACAAGTGTGTGTTGCAAAAGGACAACATATATATATATATATTTAGTTTTGGAATATCCTGTTTTTCCTTTTTATAGTTTTTAACCTTAATTTTCTCTACTCAATGAGGTTTATGATTAATTTATTAGTAGTAATAAGATTTTTTTTCTTATTATGAACAAATATCGATATATCCATCTATTAAACAGAAGTAAGCTTGGAATAGATTGATTTGAGATTTTTTTGTCTTTCAATGGAGTGTTCCAACTTTTTCGGACTTGTCATCATCAACACTCTAGAAGGTAAATTTTGACTTTGTCATTGTTATTAATTAACTAGTAATGACTCTCTATATGCATTGCATAGGATCGCATAGAGAGTTGGCATCCAAAGCCGGCCATTCTAGAGTTTGAGTGCATGGACGAGGATGTCAAAAAGAGATCAGTGTAAGAGTGTGATGTTTCACCCGTTAACTTTGATTTGTGGAATAAGGTTGATTTTAGGATTGATTAGTTAGGTAATGCACTCTTCGAGTGCCGTGTAGAGTCTGTCTTTTTGGTCATTACAGTAATACATCAAATATCATATTTCAAATCAAGGACATTAATGGGAACACGTTGTATGTTTACTAGAAATGCCAATAATAATATCTGGGATCTCCCTTTTTCTAATCTTCTTAGCAGCTAGGCTGTTGAGCACCCAAGATAACCTTGCATTCAAATATTACGATTATTTTCCACAGGTTTCTTCTCTGCAAATTTGAAGGGTCTTTACTTCTGCTTGCCATCCTCCAGCATTAATGCTGTAGAATCTAGAAACAAAAACCATTATTGAGGCTCTCGAAAGTCGTCACCTCGTATCTTTTGCCTTCAGTTATTACCAATTTCTTATTTCAGTATTTGTTCCTATATATTAAAACAATTCTTCTCTACGTGAACCGATATTATTGGCTCTCTCTCTCTCTCTCTCTTTGTTCGCATTTACTCGGATGCATACTCATTATATGTTAGATAATAAGATCAGAATATCTATATTGTATCACAGAAGGTCAAATAGCTAGTTTCTCGATCTTTTTCCTTGGTTAGCCGCTCTTAATTTTTGAAACCATAATCAATGTGATATAAAAGAAAGGAAAGTTTTAAACAAATAAATAAATATACAAAATAAAAATTGTAAAAACAGATGTGAATTAAGCTAATGCCGCTCTATCTGAAAAGCAATTAATAAGTAGAAGTAGAACATTATTTAGAAGAGTTTGACTTAGACACTCCAACACCTCGATCGCGCGGCTGTCTGAATGGGGTTATACATGGACAAGATGCGCAGTTTCTCCAATTATTGTTCAACCTGCTCCCATTAAAATTTCCACAGATGTAGGGCATCAGCTGGCAGCCGCAGCCCCACGCCACACTCCATCCATTAACTCTTCCACTTCTTCTCTTATATCCTTTCTTTTTTTTTTTTAATTTCTCATGATACCTCCATTTTGTTCAAGATCCCATGAAACCCGGCCCAATATAAATTTCTAGCTTGACCTTTCACTCATCTCTCACGTACCTTTCAAACCTATAATATAAGGTATAAACACTTGATCCTTTCCAATTCTTCCACCTCCCTTTTGTGGCTTCCATGAAACCCATATAAATTTCAAGTTGGCCTTTGAGTCATATCTTAATGAAATCAAACAACGAAAAGAGTCGCTAAATCCGAAATCAAAAGGTCTCAAAGTTCTAGATGATGATTTCAGCAGGCTATCCATGGACATCCTAACCCTAGTCACCTATTTTTATGCAAATTCTGTGTGGTTGACAATTTACGAAAATTAATAAATAGATATCCTGGTAAGCACGCTCGTGGTTTGCCACATCGCATATGACATCTTATAAGTCCCCAGTCCAATTTAATTTCTGATACGTGACTTGTTATAAGCAGTTCTTAACATGCTTTAATTTCAATAGGAATACTAATATATATGGAAAAAAAAAAATTATAACTAACATAACGCTCAAATACTACGAATTCAGTCCAATCTTCTTTTGACAATGTAAGGTTGGTTTTGCCGTCCATGGATATGTTACTTTATATATAGACTGTTGATTAGCGGTATGCATGTATGGCGCTTCAATATTTTACAAAACATGGGACAACCCTACCGAATCACAGCTATCTTCCACGTGGTAAGCTTTTTTCTTTTTCATTCTCTCTCTTCTATAATAGAGTTTTTTATTGAGGGGAAATATTCATCTCCATGGGTCAATAATTGTATTTTAATCAAATCCGACCCTTTAAGGCACTATATTTTAAGCCACTTGGCATGTCCTATCTGGAGGATTGCCTCTTGGGGCTTCCGAAAGAATACCGTGGAAGATCCCTTTTGATACATTTTCTCGCACTCCAAGCAACTTGGTTCAACCATTCTTCAGAAAGTGTCAGCCAATGGAAGTGCGCCATGAGGCCTGTAGAGGGAAAAACCCATTTAATCATGTGGGAACCCCACATCCATGGTCTCCTTTAATTAAAGAAATAGAGAAAGGGGAAGAATATTCAGTTGTGTAAATGGGTCCCTTTCAGAACCGACATGTAAAGTCTTTTCTCATTGGCTTTCTGTAGACTTAAATTGTTTCCTTTAGTTTCCATCTTCACATCTCTCCAATATTAATTTAGTCAGCATCTTGGCTGAGCTAAGCACCAAACCAAATTCATTTTTCACACAAGAAAACCGTGCTGGAGTGGAAATTCAATCATCGAGTCGCCCGTCCACGTATGGTCGGTCACTTGTGTCCAAATTTGATCAGACCAGACCACAGTAACTCGATCCCCTCTTTAACTTTGAAGTTAATTACATGAACTTTATTTCTGAACTTAGTTATATTAATTTCAAATCCTATGATGATTTCCCTCTAAATGAAAGATTTCTAGTTTAAGTCTGGTTTACATCACATTGAGTAATTGATTCTCTCTACACCTCACCTTTACATACATCCTTTACTTTTCTTAGTATCTTTAATCTTAGTTTAAACATACTTGAAAGCATGGTTTACAAAAAAAAAAAATGTATTTAAAATTAACTAGAATTTAAATTTTATTTTGTTTTAACAATATTCAATGAGAGGCTTCAACATCTTGAATTCATAAACATAATCAAATTATATTTAGTATATGTCAAATAATAAAGAATTAAGACGTTAAGTCCACTTGAAATGATATTTCTGAAAACATCAACACAAGGCCAATGGAACATTTAATTGGGTTTGAAACTTTCAATGGCTGGAGATTTATCTCATTATGTGTATTAGAATTTAGAAGTTGTAATGGATAAAGACAAAGAGGAATAATGTTCACCAACCCAATTTTTCTATAATCCTTGGTTTCAACCTAAATGAAAACATAAATTTTTTTAATGGTTTGGATAAACCTACACCATTTGAAAATTTTAGAGCAAGTTTGAAAAAGAACAAGTAGTGAATAAAATATATCAACTCTTGAAATGAACTAATGTTTTAGTTAAAATTTTGGCAAACGTTCATGTTGGTGAAGTAGTAAATAATAGTTTTATATAAATTTAGCATCCGTTGTTTCTTTAATTTTCATTGGTTAACCTATTTGAATTTCTTAATAATTCCTTTTATCTTGATATGAATGAGTTGAACTTTTTGTTAAAATTGTAAACTTAAGCATCTAGTTTAAACAACTTACTAATAAGACTGAACTATCAAACTAGAGTTTAAACATCTCATATCACATTCGTTTTGGATCTAATTATCTTCAACATTACACATTCGGGTCATTTTCTTAATTATAATGTCAAGGACTTAATCATCTCATTTGAAAATCAATTGATCAATATCACAGTTCAATGTCATATATTCATTCGTACTTCCAAATTTTACTGTCCAAAAACTCACAGTGAAACTTGATCATCATCCCAATAAACATACCCGTCTTGGGATCTTCTCTCATCCCAAGCCTTAAAGCAGTGGGTTTAACCTTTCCAAAACACACCATTCTAGAGTCTTCACTCATTATGAGGACAATACAAAGGCTGTAACCATCTCCGCCTTTACATATATCCAGGGGTTTTTGGAGGAGCAACATCCTTGCATATCTAACACTTTGATACCTTAAACCCTCTAGACCATCCCCAAATCACAAAAAAAAAAAAAAAAAAAAAGCCTTTGACCAATCTTTTTCATGTATCCTAAACCCTAGATCGTTACCCTTCTCCCACCCCGAAGTTGAGTTTTGAGGCTCTAGTGCTGAGGATTTATTACAATCTGTAAGCTCGATTATGGCTTCTGTTATTCTGTATGGTGGGTGAATAGATGGATGGCAAAGATACGCATTCAATGGTTAAGCATCAGCGCACCATTCCTAGACCAGTGGCCCACACGGCAAGGAAACTCCTTCTGAGTCAGCCTTGTATTCATTGCCCTCCATGTTTTGATAATTTTAGTATCCAAGGAATTGGGAAGGGATAATCATGGACCTTTTAACAAATTTGTTGCTTTTACCATCTAGGTGCAACAATATTCAAGAAGATGCTTTATCACGATTATATTATGAATTCCATTATGTTGTCTTAATTTAATAGTTTCAAACCATTTTAAGAACATAGTCAATGTTCACCAATAAGTAATGAAGCTCTAGTTTAATACTTTAACCAGATTTTCAATGAGAGAGGAGCTATCACACGGCCCCTTAATCAAAACCAGAGAATGTTACGCGTAGAAACGGATAAGCGTCAGTAAAGATTAGTCATGATTCAAGTTGAATTTCGGTGAGGAATGAGGGTGACATCTTGCATTTAACATGAAAGACGGATCCATCAGCTATCATGAGTTGATCACCTTAATTCCAAGGAAACTATCTATTATAAATACAGTTCTTCATAATCATCATCGATTGCCTTGGATAAAAGATTCCCAAGGGTGATCCACAAAGAATTCAGTCCAATCTTATTTCTGTCTTGTCAATTGAAGCAGGCTCCACAATGAATATCGAAGCATATCCAGGATTTGTGAATTGAATTAATGTCATTCGTGAACAAGGCCATCAGGAATAGTAAAAGGGAGTAACGGGAAAAGAAACAAAAATTAGATCACCTCTCTTTTTGAGATACTTCTCCTCCGGGCCATGATAACATTTTTAATTGAGGCACTTTAGGAGTAATAATAAGACCACGTACATGCCAAGTTGGGTCGTCTCTATTGACGTTTGGAAAACTCCTTTCGTTAAAGATGCTATTATAAAGAATCTAAGGGGGTTACATCTTGTTAATTTTACATGTCACTTACAATAAAATGTCAATTTGATACGACTCGCAGATGATGTGCCCACGTTCCCTTCCTTTTTACTACCACCGTTCTCCTCCATTCATATTTGCTTTCACTTTCTCTCATTGTTGTTTTTCTTTTAGGTTCTTGTCCCATGATTTTCATTACCTATTCAAAGTTAAGGTAAACTACTACCTACTGATCATCCAACAATTCCCTTGTATTGGAGTTTTGTTGCCGACATTGATTGGTAAATTTACTCCGACCTAATTGCCTATACTGGACAAGGTTAAAAGCATTCTTCTTCAGGGAGGTTGATTATTCAATACCAGTGGCACTCAGTATATACATATTTAATATTTATCATTTTTATATTGATTATTATAGAATTATCTGAAGTATTGATTAAACATATTTGAAAGTATTAATGTTTATATTTAATATTTGACAATTTTAATTAGCTGTCTTGAATTGAAATCCTCCCAACTCATAATAAATAAAGTTAAATCTTCCTTGAAGTAGTAGGTGACATGGCTCATTGGCTGATGTTTTCTCTTTGCCTCTGCCATGTTTTTCTCAGGTAAAACTTGCTCCCAATGGGTATACTATAAAAGGAGAAATGGGTATTTTATTGACTAAATTTAATGGGCAGAAAGATAAAATGATGTCATTAGGTTGCCCAAGTTTGGCTATAAAAAGGCCACAAGCCTCCGCCATCGACGTGCCACAGCTCAGTCTCTCATCTCTCTCCTCCTCTGTAGCTCTGCTTAAGTGCTACCTGCCAATCTCGATAACAAAGCCTCTTCAACCAATTCAGACCATGTCACTCCCTCAAACTCAAGGGGATACCATCCTAGATGCTTGGGACTATAAAGGGCGTCCAGCCGAGAGGTCCAGGACTGGTGGCTGGATGAGTGCAGCCATGATTCTAGGTCCTTACACCCTCCTCCTTCTCTACCTTTGTTCTACTCCTGGACCCAACTTTCTCTTCTCAGTGATCCTATCAACTTCTCGTTTTTGTCTCTCTCTTATGTGCTTCTGCTTTTTGTGTCAGGGGTTGAGGCTTGTGAGAGATTAACCACGCTTGGTATTGCGGTTAATCTGGTGACGTACTTGACGGGTACTATGCATTTAGGCAATGCAAGCTCTGCCAATACAGTCACCAACTTCCTTGGCACCTCCTTCATGCTCTGCCTGCTCGGTGGTTTTGTGGCTGACACCTTTCTGGGCAGGTTTGAGCTTTGCTAATGGTGGTTGCGTGGTTGGACCAGTCTTTTGCTGTTATTGTAAGAAGGTGTTTCTCACTGTTTTTGTTTTATCATTTGCTTTACAGGTACCTCACCATCGCCATCTTTGCCACAGTTCAAGCGACTGTAAGTCTACCCTTCTTGAATTGAATCATTTTCTTTGAATAACGTGCTGGGTGCACCATATAGAATAATAAACCTAAGTGTCCCCTGCTTTTCTCTTCCGACACTCTGTTTTTTCTGGCCCCAAAATTAAGTTTGATGCTGCACTTTTGCCTTTTGAGAAATATCTGCATTCCTTTAAAAAGCTGGAGAATTCTTTTTATTTAACAAGATCAAGTGGGTACTCACAAAAGTAGTATTTTTGTTCCTGGTTCATGAGATTTATTAGTTCTTTTTACTTGTTTTGGTGATCAGGGTGTTACAATCTTGACAATCTCAACTACAATCCCCAGCCTCCGGCCACCCAAATGTGCCATGGAAACCGGCCCATTGTGCACTCCAGCAAGTGGCATGCAGCTGGTTGTTCTTTATCTAGCATTGTATCTGACCGCCCTGGGAACCGGGGGTCTAAAATCGAGTGTTTCCGGCTTTGGGTCTGATCAATTTGATGATTCGAACAAGGAGGAGAGAAACCAGATGACAAACTTCTTCAACTGGTTCTTCTTCTTTATAAGCATAGGATCACTGGCTGCAGTCACCATTCTTGTATACATACAAGACAACCTGGGAAGGAAATGGGGTTATGGAATTTGCGCATGTGCAATTGCGATTGGCCTAGTGGTATTTTTATCAGGCACTAGAAAATACAGGTTCAAGAAACTCGTTGGTAGCCCATTAACACAGATCGCCACAGTGTTTGTAGCTGCTTGGAAGAAAAGAAATCTGGAATTGCCAACAGATTCGTCGTTTCTTTTCGATATCGATTATGCTGCAGCTGAAGGGCAAAAGAAGAAGAAGCAGAGGTTACCTCATAGCAAGCAGTTCCGGTTAGTACTGTTCCTGGAACTTATCTTATTAACCAACTTTAATTTATAACTGTTGAAACTGTCCTTGTTTGCATTTCTTCTAGTTCTAGCCAGTCTATTGGTTTTAGGAATATTAAAGATACCCCTCTCAATCTAACTCTACATTTACATTAAGAACCTTACTATAACAAAGATTTTCTATTTCGAATGAACATCATCTAAGACACAATGCGCAAGCAGTCTTTGATAACAGCAGGTTCTTTATCCAACTAAAAATTTTGATTTTCTTACTTAAAAAAACATGCATGATAGTTGTAGCAATGGTATATTCTTTGCCCAAAAATTAGGCTATGTGGCAAGCTGAGGACCTATCTTTTTCGTGGGGTATCTCTGGTGGGTAAGCTTCAACTGATGCAATAATTCCATTCAATCATACACCAGAATAATTTATTGTGTGTCTCTCTCTATATATAGGCTTTATGATCATATGCTAGGCTTGATCTACTAATTACACGCATGTGCACTACTCAATTCTCAGTTTTGGTTGTCCATTTTGGAAGTGAGGGCAAGAAGCAGCTGTCCTCGTCAAAAACTGAAGAAATAAATTAAATAAATATACAATCCACCTCCACAAGTGATTCACATGGATTCCTGTCAATTGAATTCCTTGCCCCAAAAAAATTCCATTGAATCTCATCCTCTCCTTAATATGGATCTCGTTTAATATTCTCCACCGCATATCACAACCGGTACTGGTTCATGCATCCCATACTTTAATAAATATATAAACCCACTTCCTAGAAAGAAGACAAACCTGTTATGAAATAAAGGCTGGTTTTGGCTGTTCCACGGGGTTGGCTGTGAGAAAATCTACATATGGCCGTGATTAAAGTGTAAATTATGTAAAGAAAATGTTGAATATCAGTGACACAAATTACAAAGGAATCAAATATCACGAGCTTTGCTTGTCCAGTCTGTCTTCACGCCTCTTGTCTTCTCTCTCCCACTATCCACCTTCCCCAGTTAGCTCACGGACAGACAGACTAGCATGCATTCGTTATTTGGACTGACTGTTCCTTTGCCTCCGTCACAGGCAGCCTATTAATAGAATATTATCATCAGAATTTAACTCTTTTCCTGATTGGTTCCTACTTTGTCCTGGTCTGTTATGCAAACGACACAAGTGATGAGCATATTGGAGATCAACTTGCTCATATGCTTCCAGAATTTCACTACTTTTGCTCACATCTTCCAATTCATGCAGACTGGAAAGCTTCTCTATAACCGCCAAATTTCCACTCCAGGGAACAGTTTCACTATTATTACAGCAAGATTAGAAAGTACTATGTTTATCTATTTTATGTGCTCACCTAATATAGATTGTTTTATGGTTCTGTAGTTTCCTTGACCGGGCTGCAATCAAGGATCCTCAGATGGGTAATGGCATTAATGCTGTGGTGAACAAATGGCAACTATCAACCCTAACTGATGTGGAAGAAGTGAAATTGGTGCTTCGGATGCTCCCCACCTGGGCAACTACTATCTTGTTCTGGACAGTCTATGCTCAAATGACCACATTTTCTGTGTCTCAGGCTACCACCATGGACCGGCACATAGGCAAATCATTCCAAATCCCACCTGCATCACTAACAGTTTTCTTTGTTGGAGCCATTCTATTGACTGTTCCAGTGTATGACAGGATATTGGTCCCAATAGCAGCCAGGATACTTAAGAACCCCCAAGGGCTGACCCCTTTGCAACGTATTGGTGTTGGCCTAGTCCTCTCAATATTAGCAATGGTAGCAGCAGCACTGACTGAACTCAAGCGGTTGCATGTTGCTCGATCCCATGGTTTGACAGATGATCCCACTGCAGTTGTCCCATTAGGTGTGTTTTGGCTAGTGCCCCAGTTCTTATTGGTGGGTGCGGGTGAGGCCTTCACTTATATTGGGCAGCTTGATTTCTTCCTTAGGGAGTGTCCTAAAGGGATGAAGACCATGAGTACAGGGCTGTTTTTGAGCACACTTTCATTAGGGTTTTTCTTGAGCTCCCTCCTGGTTTCCATAGTGCACAAGTTGACTGGGGACAGAAAGCCATGGCTAGCTGATAATCTTAACCAGGGAAAGCTCTACAATTTCTACTGGCTTCTGGCAATTTTGAGTGTCTTCAACTTGGGATTCTACTTAATTGGTGCTAAATGGTATGTGTACAAGGACAAGAGGCTTGCCGATGAGGGAATTGAATTGGAGGACGTTGGCCCTACTTGTCACTAAAGGGTTTTCTTCTTTCTCTAGTATGGTCAAGTTTTTCTGGCTGATCTGCTTTTCCTAAGCATCTGCAGAAAGAAAAAATATTATGTCACAATAATAAATACGCCATAGAAGCGATTCAGAGCAGCAGATGGGAAAGCAAAATGATTTCCCCCTGTCCCTTCTTTTTTTTTTCAGTTTGTTTTTGTATTTTAGTTTTGCTGTTACCAAGGTTGTAATCCCCTCTGTACAAAAGAACGGAAAAGGGGACTCAATGTGAACATGATGATAGTCTCTTGAGTTTGCACTTGCACATAAATAAATAAAGAAATGTAGTGTTGCTCATCATCAGTCGACCATGACACGTGGTGCATATCAACTCCTCTGTGATGAAATTATACCCAAAAAATAATAATAATAAATAAATAAATAAAATAAAATAAGGAAATCGGTGTTGTGTACGCAATTTCTCCTGTCTACTTCAGAAAACGAATTAGGACACAAGAGCCCCCTACCCCATCAGATCCTTGGGTACAATACATGGATTTGTAGCTCATAAGCTCCTTACGTTTTTAGTTGGGAGAAAACAGTACACAATATATCTACATATATATTTCACTTCTAATTATTCTTCTTTTTTTTTAGCTATAGAAAAACTAGAAGCAAAAATAACCATTTTATTTGTTAATGATTTTATATTGCAAAACCATATTTTTTTTAAAAAAATAAGAATAAAAGTAAATTTAATATTTTAAAAAAGTAATTAAATATTTATTATTTGCTTTCCACAAAAATAAATTATTATTTAGGTGGTGTGACCACTATTTTTTTTATTTTTCACTTTATGTTAAAATTGAAACGTATCCCTATGTTCCTAAACATAGATGTGAAAAGAATATCTCTTCAGTTCATAAATAAATGGGCGAATCTTTAATATAATCCGGCCCATGGTATTGTGCATTAATGTCATAAGTTAATGGGCATCCCTAGCCTGTTTATAGATATGATTTGAAGCATTGTCACGTAAAATGTGGGAGTCTTTCACAGGTTAAAGGAGACGGAAAGCAATTTAGAATATGATAGTTGTGACAAATAATTAGTCGGTGAGTGGAACTAGTTATTTAAAGTGGGATGAATGTGAAAGTATAGCCCTTTAATTACCAGGAAGTGAAATCACTGGGCTCCACCGCCATGCATGCGATCAATATCCATTTTTTTTCTTTTTTTTTAATATTCAAAAGCATGTACTGACAAGACCCGGAGGGTGAGGATATCCAGCGTCATTACAGAGAGGAACATTGTTTGGATTCAATTATTAAATGCTCCACAATAATATTTTCATTCCTTTATCCGACATAATAGTACATTGCATACAGAATGGATAAGACCTTTGTCACAAAGTCTTATCAGATTTTGGTAGATATTTATTGAAAATAATGTGAAGAAGAAAAAAAAAGGGAAATGTTGTAGATGCAGTATGCAGTAAGCTGAAATTTATGGGTGGGCTCATCTTGAGGGTATTAATTGTACCATATTTATCATTTTATGATTAGGTGTCAAATATTTTCACATTGAATTATTCAATGGTTAAAAAAATTATAAAAATAATGATTAAGCATCATCTTTTTTGGGGTGATGATCAAAGTTGAAGTGGATAAGGAGCATTAGATAGAATCATAAAGTTGATCATGATTGGGTGCAGCCAGACATGGCATGAGACCCTGAAGCAAATGGTCCTTGTTCAAAGCATATGATTTGACTATTCATAAGCTTAATTCCAAGGCTGGGAGGCATGCCCTATCTGGTCGATCCAAGTCTCAGTGTCAGTGAATTTCAAGAATTTTTTAACTGCATGCCATGCAACATCTCGTGTTGTTTTCATCCATGTCCAAAGTTTTCAAGAAGAACATATAGAATAAATGAGTGGCACATACACATATAGGTCCTTTTTAATACGAGTTCCATAAAACTAGATGGATAGCCTCACTTTTTATCACTATGGACCACTTCAAAAGTATTGTCAACACAACATTACGGCCAGAAATTGCTTTGGCTGGCGATTGAAATTGAATCTTGTCATTTGGTGATGAATCCTTGTCTCACGCCATGCCAACCCACCTTTGTTGAACATAAGGGGCGGGGCCCAAAACCAAAGTATATATTATACACATACCCAGATCATATCCCCATCTCTCTCGCAATAATTCCATAACCCCAATAATTTAAGCACTGAAAACTGATGATGTGAAGTGTCATATGGTAAAATAATGGTACGTATAGATCAAGATATGGTTGGACGGCAATATTCTTGACTTCGATCTCTTTGTTGTCGTAGTGGTGCAACTCAAATGAAGTGTATGCAGCAGATTAATCTGATGCCCAAAAAATGAGATTGCAACATGGGCAGGGCGCAAGGACAACAATTAGCCATATCTGCCATTAATCACCCCAATCTTTGAAAATCTGATTAATTCTTTATTTTTTAGGAAAAAAAAAATCTTCTTTTTCCTCTTTGAATTCCATTTTGCACGCCATGTTACGACCTCCTACCTGCCCAACCCCATACATTCCCCCGCATCTCACTTTTGTGGAAAGGGGAGTTTCACCTTCCAACAGGGTAATAATGCATTGAATCTTTATAGGATTGCTACCAGTGATTAGTGTATCATCTATATGAACATATAATGGAGTCAGCAGAAAACTTGAGAAAAAGATAATGATCGACCTAAGATGAGATAAGACCAAGTTGCAATGATGATCTGAGCTTGTCAAACACCATGTAAAGCTTTATGTAGTTTGCATACCAAAGGTCTCTATTGATCACGTTGTTCAAACCCTAGAGGTTGATTTATAAATACAGTTTCTTAGGGAATCCCATTCAAGAATGCATTATTCACATCGATCCAACTGTCAATCTCCCAACCTTTAGCAAAAGCTATTTTAGCACCACATGAATTGTTGTAGGTTTAATTAACCATTGGAATGAAGGTCTCAATGAAATCAAAACTAGGCGATTTGTGATAACCTTTAGCCACCAAACATGCCTTGTACCATGAGACAGCCCCAACAGGATTCCTTTTGATCTTGAACACCGATTTGCAATCAACTATCCTTTTATCAATTGGTTTTGGAACTAGAGACCAGGTCTTGATTTAAATCAAGCTAGTACACTCTTGTTCCATGGTAGCCTTCTAATAATCACTTTGTAAAGTTTCCTGCATAGTGATATGCTCCACAATAGTAAAGTCAGGATTCAAATAGACCTTAGCCTTAAATTCCCCTTTCTTAGATTAACATAGGGTGAACATTACCATGAGTATCAGGAACTGGTTTGTAAAGAAGGAATAGAGGATTTGTTGCAGTGGCAAAGGCTGATCCAGAGATTGGAAAAGAAGAACCATCACTAGTTGATGATGGAGAATGTTGATCACAACCTAGTTTAACATAATCGTACAAAACACGTTAAAATTAATGGGTTGAAATTTTATCAAATAAAAGCTAAATAGTGGACTTATTTTGTACTCCAAATGAACTACTTGATATTCTAACAAAGGTTGCACCGAGTGGATCATTTCACAAAATAATTAATAAAATAAAAATGGAAAATATCTACTCACCAACTTAAGAGGAAGTGTTAACTGATTTGATTGAAGATGTCAAAATTAATCTCCTTAATTTTTTAGATTTGATTGAAAACATTAAGAAATGTATAATCCATCCTATATTTCCTCTTTTATTTTTTTTTTAAAAAGGATTTCTAAGAATTAATCAACTTTCTTTGTATAATTTAGTTTCCTAATTTTGTTGGATTGTATATTATAAATATTATTTCATTTTATAAAAAAATGTAATGAAAAAAAATATATCATTCTTTTCCACAAACTTTTATCAACTGAGGGTCATGTATCAATTTTTTTTCTTGAAGGGGTCAATTTTTGCAAATTAGTGATTGTTTTTTCCCTTTCTATTATCTTTGTGATTCTTAAGAATAACTTGATTAGGAATAAACAGTGTCAAGGACAAGAATCAGAAACCCAATGGTCCATCAATACAAGGTAGCCCAGTGCAAGGGCTTAGGGGTGGCCATGGTCCTTGTCTTGAGTTTGACATACTGGGCCCAAGGCCCATTTAAATTTCTCTTGAAACGAGGGACCATTATTCTCAACTTCTAAAGGTGCTTTTCAAGGCCCAAGCCATGTTCTACTCGTTCTACTCAAAAAGAATCCCTTAAGCACTTTTACTTGCTTGCATACGAATGAATGATTAAACACTCAAGTCGATTCCCACTTCATTATCCAATTGGCATGCAAAAAAATAACTTCCAACTCTCCAAACCAAATCAAAATTCAATTAACAAGATGATGGGATCAAATGAACACATGATCTACTCAAATTATCTTTATAAGTAATAGAAATTAAATGAAATTGAAAAAGACGAAGATAATAGGCAAAAACACACAATACAATATAGAAATATAAAAAGATAAAAATAAAATAAATAAATATATCACAAACCCGAGGTTTGAAATTAATTCACTATGAAAACGAAATTGATGCAAAAGGTTTACCTAGTTTGAGCATCTAGATCCACCTCAGATTCATCGATTAATACATTTTAAACCTCAAATTTTCAAGCTACCTTCAATGCATAAACATCTTAGAATTATCCTAGTTCCGAAACCTTATCAAAGAAGATTTTGGATTCAATCCAACAAAAAGGTAATATCAAGAGAATGGATTGTATGATTTTAATAAGTTATTAAATGTGAGAATCAATAGAAGAATATCATTTTTTATTGGAAAACTTAAATTCTAACGTTACAAATATATTTGATGAAACTTAATACTCACTATTTAATAACTCAATATAATTTTAAGTTAAACTGTACTTATATCATTAAGTTAATTTGTTAAAGTTATTTTAAATTTTATATTGTAATATTAAATTACTTAATCAAACATAATTATTATATTTGATAATTAAGTCATATTATGTCAATAAACTGATTTATCAAACACTCAATCAAAAAGTATGTCCAATTTTGTGAATACCCACAAGCAATTTACGGAAAACTCTTTTCTCATTTTCCTTAATTTTCTTTAAGGGTATTTTTATCTTTCATATTTTATATCTTTAATAATAATTATACTAAATATGCAGACTTTAAATCCATTATCAGTTTTGCCTATCCTAAATCATAATTGTCCCTAAAGAAAATAGAACATAAATATTATAGAATTTTGAATCAAATTGATACTTCAAACAAACAATATGTAAGTTATTGGTATGAAACTATTGTTCAAACCAACCATTTTTTTTTTCCTTTAAATTGATTTGAAACAACATTTTCAAAATGTTATTTATAAATGTTTACTCAAACCAAAATTTCAAAGTATGGTTTCTAAATTTGTACCGAAATTGCAGTTTTTAAATGGGGCATCTAACAAGTTTTTCAAAAATAAAAAAATAACAAAAAGAGGAACATGGCAAAGAGAGAGACCATTTTAAATAATTGATTTAAAAGTGACCTTAAATGTATATTTTAATGGCCACAACCCACAAACCTCGGCTTGAACCAAAACTTAAGATTATTTAGGTAAGGTTAGGACTTAGGACACAATCCAACCACTTAGAATACGCCGGCCCGTTATGGTTTTATGAACCAACTAATCATCATCAAGCCGGATCAAGGATGACCAAACTAATCCATCACTCAAAATAACTTCAAAACACCTTGGATATGCCATTTCAATTTTTGAGCCCTGAGAATACTTCTAAGCCTTCAAGAAGTGCTCTTTGGAAGACGCGCAATCCACGTTATTAACGGACGCTTTTCCCATGAGCACCTTTGGTGGAGTTATGACGCGGAAGTGCTAGCGTGGGACAATTCACTTTGATTCAAGCAACTGAGCGCGCACCGAAGAAGCCATGCCATGAGCTATTCGAATCACAAACTCCCATACTTATATTTCATAAAATAAGATATACATATTATAAAATATTATAATTTATTTGATAAAAAATATATATGATATGATTTACAATAAAAATTTATATTCTTATATATTAAATCTAATGGATATAATATTTTAAGATAACATATTAAATAGGATATGTTATGTTTTATTTACATTTACTTTATAAAATAAATAAATAAAATTATATATATATATATATATATATATATAAAGACATTATAAATTTGCTATTTAAGAAAATGAAATTTCTCTTACATTCATCAATATTTATAATTAAAATATTTAAAATGTATAAATAAAAAAAATTATATAAGCTTGTTCAATATATAAAAATAATATATATTAATAATATTTTAAAATATATTTATAAATATTTTAAAAAAATTAACCAAAAATTTATTTTACAAAATAAATAATATAAAATTTTGATAAAAATAAATGAACTTATGATGCATAGGATATATACATCTTATATCTTAGCTTAGAATTAACATATATTATGTATAAAGATATAAAAAAGAAAATGAATAATATATTTTATCATTTATCTTATTTTATATTTGGTTAAATATAGGATAAAATAACTTATCTTATCTTATCAACAAGGATGTGATAAAATATAATATTTTCTCTTTTATCCTATCTCACGCTAATCTAACCAACCAAACTTAGCATTAAGTTTTCCAATATGAATTAGCTTCATATTAAACCCCTTTATTGCCAAAATAAAATGAGAGAAACTTAAATCAATTAACCATGGACCCAAAATAGCATTCAAGCCCAAAGCATGTTGGTGAAAATTACACCCAAAAAGCCATTCACAATAGCACGCACTCACTATGATAGGCCCAAAATAGCATATGGGTGTCTAAGGCTGTAACTTGAGCAGTTTGACCCGACTTAATGTTAGGATGAACTTGCATAATTATTTTCAATATTCAGATTGAGTTTTGGTTAAATTTTTTTAACCCAAACTCATTTTGGATTGAACTTTGACCAAGATTCAAGCAAATCAAGCTTAACCCAAACTTAATTTTATATCTTTATAATATCTATAACGTATAATAATAATACTCGTTTTTTCTATACTTTCTAGAAAAATATACATAAATTTAAGAAAAATATCACATATACATATTTATTTATAAATTTATGTTTATTTTTTTCTTACTATTTTAAAATTTTATTGTATTTACTATTTAAATTTTCATAATAATATATAAAAAAATTAAAATATTATAAATAAATTTTAAATTATAAAACCCAATCAATTCAAATCTAACCGACCAGCCCGAACTTAAAAAAATGATGTTAGATCGAGCTTGGATCAAGTGTTTTGAGTTAAAAATTGGATTAGACCATCCCTCCCAAGTTGCAACCTTATGGGTATCATAAATGCCAAAAAATGAAATTCCATGTTTGGACAGTTGGTGCAATACAACCTTTTTTTTATCTCTTTCATTTATTTCCAACGAAAAGGTGGGTGGGGGAAAGAAAGAAAATACAAGTAATGATCTAAATAAATGGCCAACCAATGGATACCATAGTTGGAGGACCTATAACAAATGGAGAGGTGAGAGAGGGGAGGGAGAGGGAGAGGGAGAGTGTCACAATGCAATTTTACCATCATCCCCTAACTAAAAGATTCAACTCTTCGCTTTCAAAGGTCCTTTAGGATCAATTTCGTTAACCTTGTTCCACAATCCCTGGCTTCACTTGCAGAATTGGAAACCAGTCAGGCTGCCTTCTGTGCACAGCTTTACTTTGTGACAGTCCTGAAGGTTTCTTATTCATCCTCGATTACCTGCAATGTCCCATACCATCAGATCACATAACTTGCCTGACCTAATGGAAGTAGCAAAAGGGGGGAAAAGTATTCTAGAGGTGTCAACATGGTTTTCCAGAAAAAAAGTATGCACCTGAGTTATAATCCAGACCCTTCATAGGAATTAACAAGGTCTTCTGTGAATTCACCGAATATATTTGGGCACCCATCCCATTTTCCCTGGTCCCGAGCTTCCCAGTATCCGCCCATATAACGAAAGGGTCCATCTTCACCTTCTCTCTCGAACCACTTTGGTTTCCATCCATTTTCTTGTAATTTCCTTGACTGTACAAGAGGAAGTATGTCAGTAACCACAGCAACAAAACCAACAATAATAGTAGTAATAACTGACAACTGACTGGAAAAAAAACCTTAGTTAAACATAGATGCTCCAAAAGAATCTAGATGAATTCAGAAGAAAGCAAAGATGAAACACTATTGCCATGGTACCCTAAAATAAATGTTCACTCCCAAGAGAGCCAAAATTCAGAACAAAAACCAAAGCTCAAAATCCTGAATTTACACATTTCCTCTTACTGGGTCCTCAAAGTGCATCATAAAACAGTCGCCCTTTTTTTTCTTTTTGATGAAAGGAGACTACAAACAGCCGCCCTTTCCATGCAAACAATTAACTGCCCGTACCATAACAGAAAGAAGGCAATCATTTGCCAGTCCTGCAATCTCTCATTGCAATTAAGCTCAAGATTGTTTGCCATGCATATGCGGCATCCTCTTGTCCCCCCCCCCCCCCCCCAAACAAGTCACAACTTACATGGAAGATAATATCCATCCCCTTCTGGAACATCACCAATCAAGGTGCTAAAATGGGAAATTGATGAACCAACTTTCTTGACATGCAACAATGAATATTATTGTATATCTATTCCTAACACTTAATGAGTTGCAAAGAATATACAAAACCCAGGAAACCTTTTTCAGCCAAGTGACGAGAGAGATGAAACTGGAAATAACAACCAAAGAGAGAACTAAATAAACTTCTTTTTGTCAATTGGAAATCTATGGATTGAAGATTTTAACAAAAGAGGATACTGAAGATGCAAATCTTTAAAAAAGATGAAGAAATCTTACAACATAGTCCCTTTCTGTGCATTTCAAATTCCATAAACACTGATACTTGAACACAAATGATGCCAACACAGTTTTGAATGTTTGCACTATATTAAGTTTCCTGTTTTACTTTCAAACCACTACAAAATTTTAACTTTCTTAAACATTGGGGAGACATTTGAAATGTACAAAGACATAGAAAACAGAGTTTCCTGAAAGCGAGCATGAAAGATATGAAGGACTGGAATCCAACAAAGCAAGCAACCACAAATAGAAGGTGAAAAAAAGGAAAATGCGATAAAGAAATTTGTTTTTTAACCCTTGTTTCATACAGGAAAGTTCTCAAGAAATCTCAAAGCTCTCCGATGTGCCCCTAAAAAATAATTGGATTTCTACATTTACAGATCAAAGAATCCATTTAAATGAGATGTCTCACCCAGCAGCTCTGACTCTCTCTCTCTCCCTTCAGTGCAAACTTGCAAGAAACCAATTTGCTATCCAGTGCCACTCAATGGTATAGGACAATTCCCTTCACCTGCAGTCCTGAGTTTCCCATAATTCTGCATCCCCAATTGTTTCTAAAAGTGCCCCTAGCACCCATTCTAAAATTTAACTATCCCATACAAAGAGGAATCCATTTAAAAGTGGGGTGCAAGATGGCTTAGACTAGTCAAGAAGACCTCCTTTCAGTCCTTCAAAATATACTAATGAGGAACTTGTTCAAATTCTTTCGTCATCAAACCCCAAAGAGAAACAGGGAAATTGATTCAGCCTAATCTGCCTCTAATCCCTTTGCTAAACTTCAAAATCTAAAACATTTAATGCTGTTCCATGAAGGAACCCAAGTCAACTTATCCTCAATGAATGCATGGCATGGGGCAACTGAACTCAGATTGACTTTGGTGAATGCATGCCATGGAGGAACCCAACTCAGCTTTGCTCTAGTAAATGGGAAATGTAGAGAAACATGGTCACGCCTCTAGAATAACAAACAAATATTCAAAGATAGCATCTTGTAAGGTTTCTACCATGAAGCAAGTTGTATGGAACTTTATGGTGCGCCACCATCAAGTCCAATGTCCAAATCTTGGGGAACGTTTGTGTTCTAAATCATTTTGTGGGAAGCAATTCAAAGTTGATAGGAACAACTGATTATGTAACAACCAAATCCTCAACATAGCCCTCCAAGGACTGAAGGAAAACCACAATTGCAAATCCAAATTCAATCAACTAGATGCAAATTCTGAAGGAAACAATAAAGAAATCCTGGCCTGATATCCACATCACTTCGTACCAAGAAGCATTTATTCATCAATCAAAACTGTGGTGACTATGTTATGGCTGTGCTTTTGGCACAAGAATCTCCAATTTGGTTAAATAATAAAATCATCAAACAATGATGCCATGAATAAAATGGATTGAAGAAATAGGGAAAGGAGGAGCTACTCATACCATCCTCTGCCGCTTCTCTAACCGTAGTTTTTCTGCATTTGCCTTTTCATATTCTCCATTCTCTAGATGTCGTTGATCTGGTCTAAGTCTTGAATCCGTGGGTGGGAGCTTCTCCTTAATCCGTGATCAAATACCCGGGATCAGACAGAGCTATAAAAGACAATTAGATATGCATAAGAGGAAAATGAATATGCACATAAAAAAATTGATTCAATACATTATCTCTACCTGCAGTCCTGACGTCAGCTCATTTAGTGTAATTGCAAATGACGTTAAGTTGTACCGAGTGAGACAAGGAGGTGCCCTATTCCTTTTCCACAACAAGGAGGCATCCGGGGACCCATTACAGTCCTTCAGCTTGCCAGTTCTGTCTCCAAGAACGTAATACATGCTGTCATCCCACTTCCCAAATAGGGTAGCAGCCCTTTCCCCTGTGAGATCCTCAACAAAACCATGTACCTGCATAGAAAGTAGGTTCCATTTAAACGATTCTGGTCACAATCCTAAAAAAACACTAAATTTGAACAGATTGGATAATAACAATATAGAGTGATGCAGCATGCAGATACATACATATGCAGAGAGGTTCCAAAGTAGAATGCTTACTTGGTGAGGATTTCTGTCAAGAAGAGCCTGCTCTTTGAACTTGAGTTTGCATGAATGTTGGTGATTACCTTGTATGTGCATTGTACCATGGTGATCACAATACACTTTACCAAGGATAAGATTATAAATGGTGGTCGTGACCTAAGGACAATATAAACACATTTTAGATTTTTTTTTTTTTTTTCCCCTCAAAAAACAGGTATCCAAAAAATGAAAACACACAAGCAAGCAATATTTCTTGCACAAGCACAATAGCAGCAGCACACACCTTGCTCCATTTGAAAACCTCACCATCATCAAACTCAAGGGTCAAAACTCCCACAGGGTCGAGCTGAATTGATCGTCCCCAAAATTTTGTTCGTAGGTTACTGTCAGCCCAGAATTTCCACCCTTTACCTTCACAATGGCAGGCAATGAGTGTTGGGTGATGACTAACCTGTTTCAATAAACAACACAAAAAAAGGGGGTGATGAAATGACAATGATCAGAGAAAAATAAATCTTGCTAAGGAATTCAGGACTTAATTGATAGAAGAGAATAAGTAATCAAAAAGTGGAGAAGTGATGCAGCTGACAAAGGAAGGTTATAACTTCTACCAACTTGTCAATTTCACGTAACTTTAGATCTTGGGAAAAGGTCTATTCAAGACGTACACTAGTATGGCTGGGATCACAATAATTTTTGCAGCAACTAATTTTCTTAGTCATTAATTTTTTTGCTAGGTGGACATTGAGAATAAATATTTAGGGTTCTATTTAACAAACAAGGTTTTAGTCAGGCTTTTAGAGAGAGAGAGAGAGAGAGAGAGAGAGAGAGAGTATAAAGTATTGTGAAGTGTTTTTGATGAATAATAGAATGAAATTCAGAAAATTTTCAGCATGTCCCATCTTCCTTTTCTCGTCTACACTTTTGGAAGAGCACAGACTTACAAATGTTTAACCAGACAACAAATTTCTTTCCAGAAATTATTTGCCACATAATTAGAACCCTTCATTACTTTGATAATGGAGGAAATTAGAGTTCAATATTTAACTACTATTGTTCTTGTTCAACATAAAACCAAAGTGGTTAAATTTGGATGATAAGTCATAAATCTATGTTCCAATTTCTTCAAATAAATTCAAAATATCCACATTGTATTGCGAAAACTTGGAATGTCCTAATTCAATGAAGCAGGGAAATGAGTACTGTCATTTTTTATCTCTTTAAGAGTCATTCGAGAAAATTTTCAAATGCAGGTCATGCTTTTCATCCATTTTTTTCTCTTGCAATTTTCTCAGTAATTGCAAACTATTGATGTTATTTTTTGAAAAATCCCAGTAACAGTTTCTTTTCTCAAGGTTGCACAGTCTCTTATGGGTCCCACTTAAAATTTAACAATATTACTTCTTCCCTGTCACCAATTTCTACATTTGTCCTTGTGTATGTTCCTATGTTGCATGGATTCAAGTACGAGTGTCAGATGTGGGAATGTGTCTAAGTGTCCTGTCCATCACAACTCAAATTTTAGGATAAGGGACTCGGCTAAAAGGGATCTCAAAAAGGGTATGGGTACTAGGATACAGCATAAGAAAAGAAAATTCAATTAAAAATACATTGGAAGTGAAGATATCCTTCTCAAAAGCTCTCATCTTTCCCCTTTTATCCATAAATATTCTTATAAAAATTCACTTTTTGGCCAACTCTTTCTTTTCTCCAATGTAATTATTACTAAGAAAGTTGAAAGAATAAAAGGACATCAATGAAAAAATCAAACACTCACACCTAAAAAAAAATAGGAATATCCAACAAGGATCTCATAACCATATACCCATGTCATGCTATGTCCACATGTGTGTGTTGGTGAAATTAAAAGATTCGAGTATCATAGATCTGTTCTAACATCCTTAACTACGGACCTTCTCAGAGAAAAAACGAATTCCTTTATCAGGAAAATCAGCTTCATAAGTTTCCCCTAACAATGGGTTGAAGGGTTTGCAATGCCGACCTTCAGAGGACGCATATCCAGAAACCGCAAAAGCTGCAACATGTAGAACTCTTAGGAGACTGTTTCCCTAGAAACAAAAAGGAAAGCCCAATGAGGGAAAAATGTCAGATTTCATGAAGATGTTAAAGCAGTAAACGTCTTTAACAATCACAAAATATTTTAGCATTACTAAATTTGATGTAAAGTGTAAATGAAGGCTAATCTGGAAAATGCTCATTGAAACATAAACTCTGGAAAAAAAAATGTCAACCTTACTGTCCTAGTTTCAAATTTTTATTAATTGAATGCTAGGACCATATGTATTAATGAACTTGAAGAATTCAAAACTGCAATTTACATGATACAGTTTGACAAGTACAACATTCTTAATTGGGTTAGGGATTAGTACTCTATACAATTTCAACTCACATGTTATTAATTGCAGAGAGACTCATGACAGTTAAAATTACTTTTCCTTGTGTGCTGAGGCAGTAGGCCTCTGATGAACTTTCTCTAATAGCAGTCACATATTCACGCAATCTTTATTGGTGTTCTAATCTCATTTGGACCCACACTGAATCTATTTCTTTCACCTAAATCTTTACTTTTTCACAGGTGGAAAAGGACATTAAGAATAGAATGAATGATGCAGAAAAGAAAGGCATTAGACCATTGCAATATAGATTTGGGGAAACTTCAGACATCCCACAAAGATTGAACAAGTGCTTGTGTTTTAAATAGTATTATTATAGACAAGCATGTAGCATAATAAGGAGAAATAACCAAAAAGAACAATGCAAGTACACCTATATCAAAGGGAGAGAGTAAGAGATAAAGATATGCATACCGCTTTTCCATATTCATATGCTCGATCCAAAAGATAAGAGTACTCCAAGTCCTCAAAACATTTCTGAAGGGATGATATTGGCTCATTAAAATAAACAGGGAGACAAACTCGTGTGAGATCCTTTCCGACATTGTCTTTGATCATAGACCAAAGACTTACCCCTTTCTCTTTCTCAACTGGATCGGGAAGCTTCTTTCGCCTTTCAATTTGTGGATATCTAGATTCACAAAATCTATTCTCAGTATGAATCTTCTCTGCATTATCAAGTTGAATTTCAGGTTTCATTTGCTTATCCATGTAATTTACAACTCCTGTTATAGACCCACAACTGACTGTGGGTTCAGCAAAATCCTCTCTAGTGTCAAAGAAAGAGGTTTCCTCCTCATCTGACACTTCCTCAAGCTCTTGTTTCTCAATATCATCAGATGATTCAGTTGTGCTGCACTCTACCAAAATGAAATGTAGAGAAAATAAGAAGGCATGCTAAAAAGAAAATAGTAATTACAAAATTTTTAATGAGAATCCACAGAATGAAATTTTCAAAACAAAAAAGAAAAGAAAAAGAAAAAGAAAAATTATCTACCAACATATCTAAGAATCTTGATTCAGAAAATTCATGGCAATCATGGGAAGTTGAGTGATTTTAATATCACAAGCACCCATACAGTTATTAGCTGTGCAAATCACTCAAAGAACATAAAAATTTTCTGCTTTTGGTAATTGAAACTTCAATTTAAAAATAACTAACTCTTAAGCTTCAGTAGAGTAAACAAGGGGCAGTTAAACACTACAAGAATATGGTTAAGCTTTTGGTTTAAAAGGAAAATTTATGAAGTTGTGATCCACTTGGTCATATTCAGCAGGAGAAAGATGTACCAAAATAAACAAGTCACTAATGAATCAAAACAAAGCCATATTTAATCTGCATGGTGCTGCAGCACAGTTTTTCTAAGAGGTAACCACAATCTGCAAGCAGTCACTGGGATATGCAATTAAAGCTTATACCTTAAGTCCTGGCAATAGAAAATGCCAAAGGAATGATAAACAACAAGAAGTCATGAAAAAGGATTCACCATTGGCCTTAATTGAAACTGAAATAGGAGGACTAGATATTTCAAATTTATGCATAAATCTTAGAAAACTATGTATTACACAAAGCATGGATGCAACATTCATAAAACAAGAACACAGACCTTGCATTAAAAGCTTAAAACAGGAGGAAAATCTTAGTAAGTACATGGTTTTATGTAAAACGTATCTTTTACATCTTTTGCTCCATTTTCCATATTGGGGCATGCTTACAAATTTTAAAATGATAAAATAAATGAAGCAAACAAAGAAAAGGAAGGATATATATTCAGGATCAGAAGTAATGCACATTAATCATACCACTATATTTTCCACGCCCTAGGCTGGACAGTTCATGCTTTGTCAATTGAAATTCACTATCATTAATTCCAGAAACTTCAGCTTCAATATTAGCTGCCTGAATATGCAAAAGAAAAGTGATGAATTTAATCAATTAGCAAGTTCATTCTAGAAACACATAGGGAAATAAGACAAAAAATAAGGATCCAGTAAAATATATTATCAAAGAGTAAAACCACATTTCAAGATCATTCAATTATACAACTAAAGAAATTAATATGTTAAACGCACCACATTTAATAACACTGGGTAAAGTATGAGAATCTAGATGTGACTGTATTAAGGTGTATATTTACACTGAAAACTATCTAAACGCAAACTTTCTTCACCATTTTGCTATTTCCAATTATTTTCTTTAATGCCATACTACACCAAAGACACCACCTATGACAAAACAGAAAAAATTATTCGCACTAACAGTTCATGACAACTGCTGAGGCAATGTATAATCTCCTCAATAAACTAAAAGCTAGATCTTGAATTCTGAAAAATGTCTAATGAGCAACACCAGGAGTATAGTCTTCACTTTTATCCTAGATGTATATTCCCTTGAACCGTTTTCCATGTTACTCGAATATCAATCACAAGTTTGAAACTAGGGTCATCAAACAACTTGAAATATCACTGAACGCACACTTCAAATCTGTCATTTCCATTTTTTTCTCTAGGTGCAGGTTCTGATATGAATTTGTAAAACTTTGGGCTATGAAAATTTTTCATTTTCTTAACTAAAATTTAGCTTTTTGAACTACTAATATATTTAAATCACTCTTTTTTTCATTTCTGATTTTTAAAATTTTTTATGTTATTTTTTATTTTTGGGTTTATTGGAGCTTATAAGATCCCAAATGGGAAAAACATTCCATCTACTGATTTTCTAGGAAAGATTTATTATTTTGTGGTGGGGCTGTGCAGGGTGATCTCAATTGGTTTAGTATTTAGATTCTAAATGTTCACATAAAATTTATGAAAAGCAAGCAGTTATGGCATTTCCTATCCACAATGAGTGTAAAATCAGATATAAAACAAAATATCCACAGAAAACCATGCCTACAGGTTGAATGAAAATCATCGGAAATATTAGTATAAGGAGATCTGGGTCAAAACATTCTCATCATTAACATTCAAGAATTTTATTAGCCCAATGAAAGATTTCATAGCACTGATGCTGGCATTCCACTGCAGGGCATCCACGGCTCCAACCACGATTTAAAACTCAAGCACCCCATGTAACCAAGTAGTCTAGCTAGTGACTATCCTAAGATACTCCAAGACCAATCATCATTTACTTGAGCTTAAATGCCTGAAATGAACCAAAGATACCATAATACTTTGGGCTTAGTATATATAACTTAATAACAATTGTATATCTTTTCCTTTTTTTTAACTCATATGTGAATTTGTACAATGGTAGATATTTATTCCAGCACTGGTAAATACTTGTCCCATGAAATAGTAAAATGACCAAAAAAAAAAAAAAAAGCAAATTATTAGATCAACCAAGAACAATTATCTCAAATATGCTGCTCGACATCTAAAACAGTTAGAATAAGATGTCAAAATGGAGGAATCAAGGACCAGAAGCAAACACAAAGGCTAAGATGGATTGTCATGTTCCACAAAAAAAGAATTACTGCTATTTGGTTCAAGTGCAAGATGCTACAAGAATAAAAGAAGGTTCGGAATTAAGGCTGTATTTAAGTTGATCTTGCAGTTGCTCCCCTAACATGGGACGGAACAAAACCACTTCAATTGATTACATCTACAGTCTACCCATTAAGTAATTTATAATTTATTATGCAATGGGAATTCACACTTCCAATAAAATGCAAAATGCAGTTTCAGATACATTAAATCCAAACTGCCGCGTTGTGGCAGTGTAACTGTCAACTAAAAGATTGGAATAAAAAGAGAAAGAGAAAAGAGAAGTTTCACCCACTCCATTGTCGAGGCATTACTTATAATTAAGTGCAAAGTTACCTCCAGCTGTCTTAATGTATCGAGCAAATTGGATCGTTCTTCACAAAGAACTTTAACTTGGCCTTGTATTTCCGAGAACTCAGAAAGCATGATCTGTTCGCAATCTCTAACTAGTCCCTCATGGGCTCCCTCTTCAAGCAAACGATTTTTAAGCCTTTCAGTTGATACAGATATATCATTTGGTACCAGGGAGAGATTATCATTTAGCGGTCTAAAAGAAAATAGGCTTCGAATTGAGACTAAAGCTTCTATCCAAGCCACCCGATCTCTCTTTGACTCGGTCCTTAGATGAAGGGTTTTTGTAGCAGTAAATATATAAAATCTTCGATCATCGGACTTGCTCTCACGAAATGACGAGATCTGCCAAAAGATCAATAGCATCACTGTAAATAATGCGACAAAGCTTATAGTTCCAGTTCCACTAATCAGGTTAAAACACTGTCAATCACGAAACTAAATCTAATATGAAATAATTTCCAAACACAATTACCCAAAAGAAATGTACACGGAAAAGCTCTAATTTCAGAAAGACGAAAATAAAAACTCCTGGAAAAACCAGCACTCGTAAGAAGAACACAATGGTACCAAATTTCAAGAACATAAACCATTAGCTCGAACTCAGCCCATCTAAGCTTCTTCAAGCCCCGAACCATACAAACCTAGTTTGGCGATAAAGCCACACCATGCCAATCACGTAAAATCCCCAACAAAAACAAGACTCAAACCCCAATATCCTCAAATCTATTGCCGCCAAGAAAGAGCTTCAAAATGACATATGGTAAATGCTCAAAGGAAGTCAGTTTCAGGTTTCCCGACCACGCCTAGACCACCATGCTTCAAATGGGTTCAACTCCACACAGCCTCAGCTAATCTGTTCAATTTCCCATACATTTCCTAAAAAAGTCTAACCCGTATTGTTTCCCCCATCTTTTCACGAAAGGTCTAGCCCATACCTTAAAGTCACTTACAACACAAACCCCTTCAAATCCCGTCAAAAGTCAAAAGAATCCAAAGCACCCAAACCACGGAATCCGCGAAAAACACACTTACAGAGGTCAGATCCACCGTCCGATTAAAAAATATATATTTCCGAGTACGAAATGAGGTTGAGGAGCAGGAAATGGAGAATATGAGAAGAGGCGGAGCAAAAAAAGAGGTCAAAATCAGTGAAGAATTCGATGGCGTTGATCACAAAACCATCGCAGGATGATGTGACCACAGCTTAAAACCTAGGCCTACAGCACAGCCTATCCTGCCCTAAAACACCTGCTGATGTGACCCACTCTAGATTAACACCCAGTTAAACTGTAAAAAATTTAAAATCATCAAAATAAAAATAAATAAGTAAATGTTTCCCACTTCCCCCTCCTCTGATTCGCAGATTGCGTGAGAAACCAACGGTTCTTAGATTTTGCAGCTCAGATTTCAAAGCTTTTTTGTGGCAGACGGATACACAGAAATTTTTTACTGACTGGGGTTTGGTAAAAATCAAGTAAAATTTTTTGAATTGAGATGTTTCCGATAGGGGAAACTTTTTCGTGAACTACCGCCAAAAATTAAAAATAAAAAAGAGAGAAAAAAAAGGGTGGAGTGTGCCAATTGTAGCGTTGTGGTGTGGCGCAGATCGCACTGTATAATTACTCTTTGGCTTACGATCCGTTGAATCGTTCTCTATTCATACCTTGAGATGAACGATGCCAACATTTTTCTGGTGCTTTCGTCTGCCGCCACCACTGTCCAACCTGGAGAGGCGACTCGTGGAGACGTCGCCTATCACCCGGATGTCGTCTGCCGGTGATGGTAGGTGGAGGCTCTCCGGCCGGCGAATCTTGGAGTAAGAAAGAACGCCGTTCCTTAGCAGGAACCACCGGGATCTCCAACCCTTGCCGTAATTTGTCCACTTGTAGAGAACTCCGGCGACGCTGGTATCGGATCCCGCCGGCCGCCCCGCATTGCCGTCAGATCCGCCGGAAGAGGCTGCAGTTGCCGCTCTACTCACCTCCGGAGACTGGTCTCCTATTCCGGGACTCTCCAGCGATATACAACACAATGGATGCATCTCCTTCACCCGCATTCCGATCTATAAACACCTCAATTCACCAATCAAATATCCATTCAATACGCTGCAGAAACACGCCGAAACAAACAAACAAAAAAGAATCATTACTTCAATATTCTTATTCAATGCATAACATTATAAACAAATAAACAAAGAGAGATTCGCATGTAAATGAATTTAGGGTTTTACAGGAAGGGAAGAGAGAGAAAGAGACGATGGGCTCGAGTTTTGGAGAGCTCTGAAACTGAGAGAGAAAGCAGATGAGGGAGGGGGGATTTGAAGAATTCCAAGGATTACTAAAATAAGGAGGCTTTTGCTTGAATTGAAAACAAAGTATTTTATTTCATTTTTTATTTTATTTTATTTTGTTTTTATAATATTGTGTATTGGAAGGAGGAGTTGAGATGTAGTATCAGGTAATTAAAGTAGGGGATGGCAGTTTCGTAATTAAGTAGGCATTCAAGCAGAGAGAGAGAGAGAGAGAGAGAGAGAGAGAGAGAGATGTCTTGTATATTTTCTTGCTTCTCTCTTACTCACTGTACTCAGGAGCGGAAAGAGAGAAAAAAAGGTGGGGAGGGCGGGGAGGAGAGGAGATATCGCGAGATATAGAGAAGGAAAATATCAGTAAAAAAAAAATCGAGGGGTGAGTTGGGTAGTGGGGCAAGAGTACGGGGAGACGACTGAGGAGTGATGAGTGGGAAGTGGGACGGAAGTGAGGACTGAGAATGAAGACTGTGACGTGTTATTAATAGCATTTACTGCGTAATCATCAACTTTTTCTCTCTTTTTTTTTTCCTCTTCACACTCACCAGTTCTCATCCACTTTCCATTTTATCTCTTTTTCTTTTTCCTCTTTCCGTCTTCCCATTTTTCAATTTATACGGTATATGAACAAATTGTCCATACGATCTTTCCGTATCAGGTACATTTACTCCCAAATCCCAATTTTGTCTTTTCCTTTTTTACCTATGAAAACTTAAATGTTAAATTTTCACTTTTTAAGTAGTTTTTATTTTTAATTTTAAATTATTAAATTAAAATAACACTTTCTACTCAAAAACCAGAATAAGAAGCAACTAATTTATAAAAATGGATCTCCCCACTATCTCTTGAAGCTAAGTTTTGATAGATCCTACCAACTAGTGTTCTACCTTTTAAATAAAATAAACAGGTGTTGGGTTCCACTTACAATATTTTAGTATATGTCTAGATATAAAAATAAATCAATACTATGCGTTGGGTTCCACATACAATATATATAATATAAATTAGGAGTTATTAAAAATTATAAAAATAAAATAGTATAAAGAATTTGAATGATTTTTGTAAAAATTAAAAATATTATAATTTATAGCATCCCATGTAAGAATTTCCAACAATAACAAGAAGGGAAAAAAAATTTGAGAAACACATTTAATTTAAGTTGTATTGTAAATAATAGAGAGAGCTTTTAAACTTATTAATTATTGTAGTAGGCATAACATATATATATACACATATATAAATAAGGGGGACAATAAAATATCTTTAAAGAGTGACAACAGCCAGATATTTCCAAAAGTTTATTTTAGAACTTATGCCAAAATATCAAGAGGGGTATTTTAATGAAATTTTATTCTTTATTTTTTGGATAAAGAAATAGGAAAAAAAATCATTTTGTTGAACTTTTCTTAATGGGTCTGAAACTGAACCAAAAGGGGAGGAAATGGAATCAATGGGATGGACAACTCAGATTCCCAAGTATTCTTTTTTCATTTGGTTCATTCACTTACACTGTGTCTTTCATGAGGGTGACAAATCAATGAGTAGAGTAAAATTATTAAAGAAAATAATGGCATCCTAGCTGTTGTAATTATTGTATATTTAAATTTATAGATACGATAAGCCAAAAGTCGAAGAAAGTTCTAGCTCAGTCCAAATGTTGGCTTCAAGCGACCTTTCAACTTTAACCCTAACATAGGCCATGGACCCCCACTCTACGCCCTTTTAAGGAAATTAGAGAGGTCAGTGGACGCCACTCTTCAATTTTTTTGTTTCGCTCACTAATCTAATAATTAATGCAAATATCATAGTCATCATCAGTGTCACATTAACAGAAATCATTAATGGACCATGCATGATTTGGCATAGTAAAAGAGAAGATTATTTTCATGATGACATGTTGACCGAATTTGACTTTATTTTCTTCGACTTTTTGATGGGTAAGTGGTAACATCACAATGTTTTAAATAATTTTTTTTAGGTAAGACGTGGAATTATTTATGTTAATTAATGTGTAGGAGGGAAAATTAGTTTGAGTAACGGAGAGAGAAAAGGGGGTTAGTAAATGAGAGTGAGAAAAGAGAATAATTATTGGAAAATGGAATGATGTAATGAATAGAGAAAGAGTGTAGTATGGGAAAAGAGAGAGAGAGAGCGCGGGTAACGATGCGTGGAGGGGCCGGGGAGGAGAGGACGCCTCTTCCTCTGACACGTGTCAAGGGCAGTCTCAACAACAAGAATAATGCTGCTCTCACCCCATGTGGCACGCTATTCCACTGCCCACGCTTCCCACATCCTTTCTTTTCTCTTCTCGAGGACCCCCCCCCTCCCCACTTCCTCCCCCGCCCCTCTCCCCACCGCGTGCGCATCAAACACCGCGGTCGTGTCCTCACGAAGCCGATAGAAGCGTGAGGATGCATGCTCTCATGGTTTGTATCTAGGTGAGGATATTCGAGCTCATGAGCTGCGCACATGCTTATGTGATCAAATTCTTCCACATTTCCCTATAAATTTTCTCTCTAATTATGATTGGTGGAAGGGTTTGGGGTTGGGCAAATTTTTCACATGTCATCACTTTCCACAAAAATTTAAAATATGCAATTATTTTTTAGAAAGCGAATAATAATATTGGGACCTTCGATGGCTTTTTCAGTTTCGCTTTTCCGGGAAAAAGCCTAAAACTATAATTTAAACAAAATATTAATTTTCTAAAAGCCCATAATTTTTATTTTTTTTTCTAAGCATCTTAAATTCAGAAATTTAAGAAACAGGACAATTTATGATGAATTTAGGGTGCATTCCAATTTCACAAATTCCCCCTCGCCCGCGCACTTGTCTAACTAAAATTGGACCAGCATGGGCTTCCAAATCTGCAATGGATTCATTTAGAAAGAGCCAATTATGCCTATCCACATTTGAGTTACCTCAATCTTATTCCCAATTTGACAGCATTTTCCAAAATTTCAGTATCAACAAAAGAATTCCTCCAAAGGGGTGTATTTTTCTCATACTTGGCAAACACAAAGGGATAAAGAATTGGGTGGTTAAGGAAGGCCCCAATGAACTCATCTCTCTTCCTATTCTTCTTCAAGCTGCAATTGGTTTGGTACAACTAAAAGAAGCAACTATTTAAAATTTGACCAACCTCAGGTAGGTTCAATTTATTCAGACTTTTTGGCTGCAAGGGTAAAAAAAAAAAAAAAAGATGTAGGAGAATCTCATTATTAAATGGTGGGGCTCCTTTAGCTTGACCTCTTTTGGGGAAATACTTAGTATAAAGAAAGTACAAGCACAATTGGGCTTCTTTTTTTTTTCCTTTTTTTTTATTTATAATATGGTAACAATTTCGATGGTAAATGTTTCCTTGTCAATACCGTGGGCTTTGTTTAATTGGATAAGCGTGTTACTTGGTAAATGACTTTTTTAAAAAATCACTTTTTTATGATATTTTTTATATATAGGTATTAAGTAAATTTTTTAATAATGTTATAAATAAAATCACTCCCAAACAATGTTTTCGATAATAACAATATCTTATTAGAAAAAATCATCAGTGACAAATAAATTATTATTATACTAAGAAAAAAATGTAATGAAGGAAAGAAAAAAATAAGTAATGTTAAAATTTTATTATATTAATATGGAAAACTGTTAATTCTGTTGATAGTTTTTCTAATATATATATATATATATATATATATATATTTATAATTTTTCTTAAGAATGGCAAGATTCGGGTTTAGGATGAAGATTATATCTATTATTATCGGGTCAATAAATAAATAAATAGGATGAGACTAATATAAGAAATTTTCAAATCTTTTTAAAAAATTTCATCATTTTTAAAATTTTAATTTTATTAAAAATAAATATAATTTATAAATAAAAATCATATAAATATTTACAATTTATTTTTATAAAAATTAATATTTTATTTATATTTAAAAAGTTGAAGAATGAAAAATTTTAGTTAAAATAATTTTTTGCTTAAAATTATATATAATAGAGACACAGCAAAAGCGAGACCTCAAACTACTTCTATTCTATTTGGAACTTTTTAAATCCATTTTCAACTCGTTTCTCTTTATCTTAAGGGGTGGGATAGGATAACCTGAAAAAATTTACCTAATTATCATCCCTAATTTTATAGGAGGATTTAAAATTCCTATTAGTTAATTTTGGGTTTTATACTCCTTTTAAAAATTTGAACCAAACACTAAATATAACAAGTATTTATCAATCAAGGGCCCTTGTCCTTCCGGAATCAAACACGAATAATTACTAATTAGATGGCTGTAATAAACAACTATAACTAAACTGATTAAGTTCACGCTTGGATGTCAATCATAAGTAACGCCAAAAGGCAATGATAAAAATAAAGTGATGATAGATAGACTAGAGCGTGTAGGGGTGAGCTATCAGAAGATGAACACATGTAGAGACTAGGGAAAGGGGGAAAACTCATAACTGTCACCCACACCAATTTGGATAATTTGGAACACCAATTATAAAAGTTTTTGGGAGCCATTGACCTTAAATGGCGGAGGAAGGAGCCCCTTTTGCCCTCCAATTATTTGATTTTATTGGTAGGTGAACTGGCTTGAACTACAACTGGAAATTGACACATCCAAATTTTGACGTTAGAGAAAATGACCACATCCCCTCCCCCATCATTTTTTCAATTTAAACATATTCAAACAAAGATAATGACCACATCCCTTTTTCTTCATTTGGTGGAGTCTATACTGTTGAAATTTTCGTTTTTATTTATGGTTGTAGTTGCACGCCTTCACATGAGCTGCTTGGAAAGTTGGAAACCATGCCGTAAAGAAGAGAAAAATTGGGCCATCCGACCATCCAATAGAAGATTCCTCCCGTGGGGTTTTATTTTTATTTATTTTCTTTGCGTTGGGCTGACGTACGAATGATCTAGAACCTTTATAATGAAGGGAAGAACGCATGGAGGAGTATACCATAAGCTTAGTTGCATGCTTAAAATATGGGTATTTTAGAGGGTCGAACAATAATAATTTATTATTTCATACATTTGGGAAAATATTCGTCCACAGAGTGTAGTCCATCTCCATTTCAGAGAATTTATTGGACATTTGATAAAAAGCATTGGGGGCAGCTGGTAAATGGGAATGAAAAGGCATAAAAGGGATTCTATGCGACTAGCCTAATTTTTATCTAGGGAGAAACGAATTCTCAAGAGTACTACCAAACTACAAAAGATTGTATTGGTTTCTACAAAAGCAGTGGTGAGTGGTGGGAAGGGTCACCCTCCTCCATAGTTGAATGGTCACATCAAGTAATGTTGATTTCAACCTCCTTTTTAATTTTTCAAAGCTTTGAGCCCCTCTAATTTGTCTTTCCAGATAAAGCCACATACTATTATTACTTTCGGACGGGTAACAAGTTTAACCTTAAGAAAATTCATAATTTAATATGATATCAAAGTTCCATATTAAATATTTAAAAAAATAATAATTTAATAAAGATAATATTTAAATGGATAGATAGTAAAATTTATCAAATTCAGGTTAATGTGAAATTTCTGGAGCAATTAATTTTAGCAATGAAAGGACAACTGAGAATGACATATTGGGAACTTTCATGTCTCGATTCTGGGATATACGTTTGACACGCATACATCATAAAGTCACAAGATTGAGTTTTATATATATATATATATATATATATATATATATGTTTGATAGTTGAAGAAGAAGGGGGTAGAGATTCAAGGACAAGTTTTGCTGTAGAGACATGTACAAGTAGAGAATCGAAGAGGTATAGGAATTAAAAATGGTCAAAGAAATCAGATCACAAACACTAACCCCCAAAAATAATGGTGTCGTCCCTTTGTGAGACCAAAACTATGTGTGTTATCTTCTAGCCATGTGTTTGTAATAAGGTGTGTTAATACCCCATTTCGTATGACCCCACCAAGCTTCCTTATAATATAGTCTCAATCACAAGTCGCTTCCAAGAATCATCTCTTAAAGCCAAAAAAGAAAGAGAAGGCAAATTTTACTCGCATAAGAGGAAGACTAAATCTCACTTTATAGCCACATGAGAAGGCTTGGCCCTTTTATCATCACTTCATATCTTGAGCACTTTATAAACTTTGTCATCTTATCTTCCCTCTTGTTTTGAAGCCAAGTTGCAGTGATTGACGTGGGTATAATGTTTGTTTTATAGAACCAATAAGATTATGTCTTCTTCCTTTTAAATAGTAAGGTTTTTTGTGGGGTTTTTTTTTTTTTTTTTTGGGTACCGATGGATGATGGTGGGCTGCCACATGCTCATGTGTCCCAAGGAGAGAAGGGCGCCTTAACCTTAGGGCTATTTCCTGATGTGATTTCACCACACTCTCCCTCTCCCTCTCCCTCTCCCTCTCTCTCTCTCTCTCTCTCTCTCTCTCTCTCTCTCTCTCTCTCCATGTGCTGTGCCCTTGAAGCTGAATTACTCAAGTGGGGATTGAGAATTTGAGAGTTGGGACATGCGGTAAGAAAAATATAACCCTATGAAGAACTGAGGTGACCTTTGTACCCGCAGAGAACACCGAGTATTTTTGTTAACATATGGTAAAGACCTATGATAGAGAAATATCAAATATGTGAATTATTAGATGTAACCATGCATGGGTAATCTAACATCTACGGCTATTTTTAGACGGGTACATCATCCTTCCCTCTTTTTATTGTTTTTCCTAATTTAGAATTTTATTCAAGTAACAATATAATTTTCAATTTTTATATAAATTATAAAAACTAAGAAGTACGAAACTCTCTCTCCAAAAGATTTTTTTTTAAAAAAAAAGGCAAAAAGAAAAACCTCTATTTATATATATATTTTTTTAAAACAATAAAAAATCAAACTATTTATAATCTTAAAATATCTTCAACTTATTTTTAATTCATAAGTTTGTTTAAGCTTTCAATTCATTTTGAAATTTATAGTACTATATACCTAATATTTTAACTAAGAAAATATAAATGGGAAATGAAATTTTTTTAGATTAATATAAGGTTTAAGCCTACAGTTTAAACACATTCTTAGAATGTGGTGAATGAAATTTTTTTAGATTAATATAAGGTTTAAATTTACACTTCAAACACATTCTCAGAATGTGATGACTTGAATTTTATTTGATTCTATTCAGAAAGTTCACGAGACTTGTGATTTGATATAATGAATTTTCTTTTTTTTTATTCATATTTTTTTTAATCTAAGATTTTTCATATATAAATGTGTGTATTTATTTATTTATTATTATCTATTCTTTTTATTGTGTAACAGACCTGCAATACAATATGCATTAATTTGAGCTTGATTTTTCTATTTTTCTTTTTAATTATATATGGGATCACAACCTTTTCTTGAAAGATATTTTACTCGAAAAGTAAAAGAATCTAATTACTCACTTACCAAGGGGGGAGAGTGTTAGGTGAATGATTTTCAACTGCTACCACACAAATAATAATAGGCTAATGTTGCCAAGGAGATTTTGCAGACCGCGCACATTATTTTAATCCAATAAAAAAACCAATATTCAATAATTAGAACTCACCCAACAATGCCCTTTTTGTCAAAGTGCTTGAGAGCATTGAGGGCATAGCTAGCTAGTCTTTGGTTTGGCTTGTTGGCTTTTCAAAAGCAGATTTTGGGATGATGTCCTTATTTATTTGGCATCTTGGTGGCAACCTCACCAGAAGAACAGCCTTTGTTGCGGTACATATGGAGGCAAAGAGAGGGTGGAGACCATCATCATCATCATCACTTCCAACATCTCTATTTATTAATACGAAAATAAGCTTTAATTTAAGGATTAGATGTGGGCACTGCGTTGTCTAATGATGATACCACCTGATGATCACCATGACTGAAGCAATTAATTAAGTAGAAGCCATGTGAGATCTGTGCATGTTTCTATTTCCCTTAACAAGGTGATAGGTTAACCATAAGGAGATCAATATAGATAGTGATGAGGAGATGGTCCCACTACTCCAGACTCCAGAGCCTCTGCAGATGGGTTCAACGGCAACCTCCAAGCCAGTGTCAGAAATGTCGAGGCCATGGTGATCATGCTGAGCTCCTTCATTTTAAACCATGCATTTCAATCCAAATTAATATTACAGCACATGCCTTCACTGCCATGTCTCCGATTAGCAGTACTACTACTACGACTACTACTGCTGGTGTCACACCACCCCAGTGTCTAGAATTTCAGTTCGTATCAAAAAGATCACACACCATACATATATATATGCATGGCAGGTCTGTGGGCTTGTTCCACATCTATTTGATTACTCTTGCTGTTCCACCATTGACCAAGGATTTTTGACAACCTATTGTATCTTCCACTCCAATCAAAGATCACACATGTAGGCCCCCGTAACACAGGAGGGTTCTCTTTTACCACTGCCCCATCAGATTCTTTACCTTTTTCATTTTTTTTTTCTTTTTTTTGAATGTCACATCTTACATAATTTCTTACAAAGTTGAAGATGGTTTGTTTGCTTAGAAAGGAATCTCGTATTGGTATTTTGTGGAATTCATTCTTCCAAGGTTCAAAACGGTGATCACTAGATCTCCTTTAATAATTGTCTTAGATAATTTCTCTTTTGATGCCTTGGAAGCTGCATATGATATAACTTGACCCATGAATGACATGTCTACATCGGACCCTTTTCATCAACCTCCCTCCGGATTGGGAAAAAGGTGATTACATTTTGTATACAAATGTTAGCATTAGTGTCAAAACATGTTCCAATGGATGCCCATGCCCATGCCTATGTCCATACCCATGCCAACAACTTTATAGATTACACAAATAATATAACCCATCACATATGCTTCTTTGACTGAAGACAAACATCATATACATATGCCTAACTGCTTCAAAGAAACTCAACAACAATATGATTCTCAACCTCAGAAATCTAACATTTTTTTTTTCTTTTCAATATTTGAGAGGTTTGGAGCAGCCCATGCAAGGTGGAGAGATAATTGAAAGAAATCATTTCCGAAAAATTAGGTCATTCTCCATAGCAGATATATACAAAGGAATATCATATCATGAGAGGTCATAGGTGTTTGAAGAGAGTCCAACTACTAGAAGCAGTCTCTGGGGCTATAATTGAAATGGAATGCCAACAAGAAATAATGAAGACTAGTTGAAAACCTAGCTCACAAGATTTATAGCATGCAGACTGAAATCATGGGTGCTCCCTAGCTTTACGGGAAGGATGTCCCAAAATGAATGAGATTCAAGATCCAGCTAAATTTTCATTTTTAAGGGTGGGGGCGTCCATTAATTGATAAATCCTGTATCCCATGTAAATTTGAGTCAAAATTTGGGAGATTAGATGAAGAGAATAGTGGGAAGGCAGCTGTGGCAAGGTCGGTTGAGAAGGACCAAGAAACGAACAAGAAGCAATCAAATCCATGTTTCTCAAGTACCGAACAATGAACCATGAACAATTTTTCCATGATCAGGTTTCACACACACACCCCCCACGAAGGTCATCAGCCCTTCCAGTTGGGAAACAACTCATTGAAGCACTACCAACCGGCCCCTCCACCTCTCATGTCTTCCATGCATGGACCCAATATTTCTATGCTCCCTGTATATATACATATATAAATTTCTTGAAATGGGTCTCAACAGCACCACATGTGCCTGCCCATACTATCAGTCTTTCGAGGCATGAACCGTAATATATGATATGGTCTCCATGCAAATTACATCACTGGCGTAGGTTAGATCCAATTTTTGGGGGGTTATTTTTCGTGGTACGTTTGATAATTTGAAGCCTGTGGGTGCAAGACAGGTCAGCTTATAGGGTACTCTTTTTTTCTTTTTCCTTTTTTATCTCTTAATGTTATGTGGAAGTTTCTAGTGTGAGTGACATATTGACGTGTTTGTGACCCAATGGCTGATAATATGTTGACCAAAATGAGCATCCCTTACACGCTGGAATTATTGTGTCCTTGAACTTCATGTTTGATATGGGTTGCGTGCATTTTATATAAGAAATTATAGATATTACATACGTTATAAATACAACATTGTAAAGAGGCCATATATGTTCCTTGTACTTCAAGGCCATTTTATATACTCCCTTTTTCAGATTTTTAAAAAATTAATTTTTTTTAATAAATATAAAAATAAGGTACTTTTGACCATGTTAGGATATGAACCCCTTCCGACTATTTTTGTTTCACCTTAAACTTATCTTTTAATTTCGATTTTTTTTATTGTGAACTCATTTTTTCAAAAGATGAATTTACTTTTCAAACAAAAAGTTTCTATATTAAACTCATCTTTGAATCATGAACTATGATAATCTAAGAGTTATTATTAACACAACAATTTCTTTAAAAAAAATTAATAATTACCATATTTGTGCAAAAAAACCCCTCTTTTTTCCATGGTCATATGGATTGTGATGCAATAACTTGGTGCATTATATTGTTAAAGAGTGGTACCATATTTTATTAAATTATCTAGATGATCTTTTATTTATTTTTAAATAAACATAGTGCATAAATAGAGGTATAATTACATATTGTTAATTATGTAAAATATATGGTAACATGCCATCAAATAAGTCAAAGAAACAAGTGAATGAATTTGTTAATTTTCATGATTAGTAAAAGGTGTCAAATTTTTAATCCTACCTGCAAAAATAATTCTACTTGGGTGGGTATTTTTTAAAAACGTCATCATGCCAACTCTTAACTTCTTATTTTATAATTTTTGAAAATCAAAATATTGATATTGAGGAAAAATATTTTCAATAATCATCTTCTCTTTTGTATCTCTGGATCATCCATTTTGTACCTTTCAAATTCTGTTGTCCTTGGACTCTCCAGAGCAAAATGTTTAAAAAGGTAACGTGGCGTCACTGAGACCACGGAAAGTGTCTTCTCTTCCAAGGGCAAAAGGTCATTCTTCTGACTCCAATTTTTTCTTTTTTTATTTGGGAATATAACATAAAAGGAACTGCTTTTTACTCGAGAAAATCTTGTAATACCAAAGACTGGTAAAGGAGATGAGCGTAAGATTGGAGTACAGAAGGTACGATACATACGTGTTGCCGTCCAGTTAACCTTTATAATCCATCAATGTCCTTCAAGAATCGTGTTCCGTCCTAGAGATATATGTGACTAATGATTACGGGTTGGATTTTAAGGCTCCGTAACTACAAGGAGCAAAGCATTTGGGAGAAATGTTCGAAGTCATTTGTTCACATGGGAGTCTGAGAGGTTTACAGATAAGAGGTGTTGACATTTGATGCACTCAGGAAGGACAATTGAATTGACTGCTATTAGATACCGAGTGGGCTTATGATGATGAAAAACGCATTTATGAGATGCAGTCAAACTTGTCACGGGTGGCAGCCAGGGAAAATAAATAAATGCAAGCAGATACTGTGAGACATTCAGCCAACTCATACTCAAAACATTTATTCTTGTGCTTTTCAATTTGTTGCAAAAGGAAATACATATATGTTTATTTTTGAAAAAAAAGGAAAAACGAAAAGGAAATATATGATGGGCCTATTTTGGTCCTAGGAGTACAGTAGTTTGAAAAAGATAAACCATAAAATGACAAAAGGCATCCACAGTCACAGGGTTGCCCATAAACATAATGTGATGTCAGGGTTTCGCAATGAAAATTAGTGTAAAAGCCAAAAAGCTTACTCAAAGGGTGAAAAATCCAAGTAATGTAAAGCAAGATAGAGAAGGTACCCATACGCAGGCAACTATTTGGGAATGGTGGTAAACCACTGGGAGCATAGTATTGTACCCGTAGTAAAATTCTTTGACAGTTTAAAGCCTGTTTCAATTACTAATGTGGCGGCAAAACATAATTTGATAAAAATAAATTCTCCTGGACGAACATATTTGCTCCACATTTAGGACGGTAGCCATAGAATTTTGGGTTTTTTTTTGGAGAAAAACAAATAAATTCTAGGGCTTCTAAGATGGAACCTGGTCTGCACTTAAACCCAGGTTGAATAAATCTATATATCCTGCTATTTATCCCAATATAATGTGGGTTGGTAGTATGATTATCCACCTTTATCCTGGAAACTTAAAATTGAAATTTATCATAACAACTTTATATGGAAGATTAAAGTTAAAAATTAGAAGCAAGAAGATGTTAAACAGATGTAACAATATAAAAGTGCACAATTAAAACTTAATAAAAGCAAATGAATTTAAAAGGAGTAAAATGCTGTCTTATACACACCCCACACAATCTGAAAGCTACATGACTATCTCTTGGAAAAAGAAAGCTGTTTCTCTTTCTCTCTCTTTCTTTCTCTCAGACAGACACAAACATAAACACAGAAGAAAAGAAAAGAAAGGGATCACAAGAGGGAGCTGAAATAGTAGAGATTTAGAGCATCATAAGTGGTGGGGTAAAAGGGGCAGAGCTTCTAATGATGCACTGTCCACATCCCTCCAAACTCCCTCCAATGTTTCTCTTTCAATGCTGTGTCAGTCCTCTTTTTGAGTCTTTCTGCTCTGCATCGCTCCCTCTCTCTCTCTCTCTCTCCAGGTTCTCTGCTTGTGCCAGTCATGAAGTATTATGGGTACCACTCCACTGCTAACATAGAGGGCAGGTAAATTATATCCCTTTGCATTTTTCCTGTGGTTCTCTCTTTTTTTTTTTTTCCTTTTTTTTCCTTTGAAACCTTTTTGGCTGGTGCATGGTCTCTATCCTGAGCGCTGATGTCCATTACACATCCATCCAAAACTCAGGTTCCACAAACCCCAAAAAATTGGTAATTGTACAAATCCCACTTATAGCTTCACATGGTTGCATCACTCGCTCTCTGGGTTTGCACTCACAAGGTTGCATTGTAGAGTGAAGTGAGAGAATGATGATATCAGCGTCATTCATCTTATCTCAGATCCTGTTCTAAGTATAGTCGTAATCAAGGAGGCTTGACCGGTCTAACATTTCAGAAACTCAGGCTCTGGACTCTGGACTCTGGGATTGGTCCAACCTCAAGCACCATGACTCATAAAAACAACTCCAGCAGCCACAACAATATGACCTAAAAGATCAGATTGTAGTGCAATCTATCTTTGTCATGGCCACATATGATGATCACATGATCTTACTATTCAACTAGCTGGCCAAAATTGGATTTGGTCCTAGTGCCCCTATTCAAAGAGGGTATTACATTTTGCCAGAATTTTCTAGCATAACATGCAGTCTGTTAAACAAATTAAGGAATCAAAGGGTAACCCTCAATGTGCATGACCCAAAAGCAATTTCAAATAAACAGTGCCCAACATGATACTGGGTGCCCAGTATTTTCTTGATAATTGATCAATGAAGTTATGCCTCAGCTTCTCATTCATGTTTCTATTACCATATGGAGAGCACAAATGTTTTCTAAGAGGTGAATTTTTGGTGTAAAGTGATTGGTATCTTGTAACACACTAGAACGAAGGGAACATGAAGACTTGCAGCCACTTGGCCAGGAAGACAAAAATACTCATCCTAGGTCCCAAACAAGAAAAGGATTAAAGTAAATAAGTCTCAGGCCAAAAGGAAAAGTGCGCTCATCTTGCCTAAAGGTCAGACAATTGAAAAATCCATTGGAATCTGGGCGTGTTCTAACTTTCTTTTACCTATTGCATTATCTGATAAGTTTTAAAACTGTGATAGAACAGCATCTCTACCCCACATAAACTCTAGCCCACATTGTTTCATAACTTTTCTCCTTCCTTGAATTTTCTTTTTGCCATTTTGGAGCTAATCTAGCATAGGCACATGCTTGAGCTCAAAGGGCTTGAATGATTTTCGGTAGGGACAAGTTTCCAAAAGAAAGCCGACCTTGTAGAAATTAAAAAGATCATAATGGACAACGAAGATGACAAAGCACATTTTCATGTCCCACCACTAGGCAAAATCCACCATTATTCCATAACCAAAACAAAACGTCCCTCATCATCCAACAGCAAACTTCCATCTCCGGTCAATTAAAAATCTGGGGACCAGCCATAAAGACACAGAACAGACCACCAATTCAATGTTTAATGGCCTTGGTAGGACCAATGGAGTAGTGGTTCCAGCCTAACACTAGGATAGTTACATTTAACTGGTGTTGAAGACCGAACACCATTAACAAGTTTCTTTATTTTATTTATCTAAAAAAAATAGAACATTTGAAGTTTAACTTCATCCACAATAAACATACTCAGAAGTCAGAAAACATGCATAGCCACTAAAATTGACACCGAAATAGCAATAATGCTAAAGTCCTGTTGGAAAACACCAAACTAAAAGAGCTCTTAGGCTTTCATTTGATCCAACAAGTGGCAATATGAATTGGGACTCCTTAGGTCCCCTAGCAGGTATCTTCCCACACGTCAACTCAGTTGATCCAAAGAAATACCAAACCCCATTTATCTGTATGTTTCACATTCTTTTGAATGCCAACAGAAATGATGGTGCTAGCATATCAAAACAATCATTGTGGGAGCTAATTTAGAAGAATAGTGATCACTTTTTCAACTAGAACCAAAAGCAAAGAATCAATCAATCAATCAGTCAGTCAGTCAATCACTCGAGCAACATAATCTTATCTGATAATCTTATCATAAAGCAAGTGCTTTGAAATGATTGGGCTTACTATTTTTGTATTTTATTTCTTAACATATATAGAAGGGTAAACAGGACTTATATGGAGAAGTATAGGAGGAAAAGGGGCACTTGAGTTGATACATCCAGGAAAAAAATGGTGGAAGTCTATGAAGCAATGGACTAAAGCATTGAGTAAGGTGATCCTTCATTCACTGAATCCAGGGTCCTTGTTTTTCTTTTATCTTCCACTATTGACTTGAGATAAAATGAGAGCACATCCAATTTGACTTTGATTTATCACCACCTTACCAGAACCAGTTTTTATATTAACTTGATTTAACATTGATAATGTAGTAAATTCGTACACTGGAATGCCTTTTTACAATGAATGGGACAGTAGTCTTGACAAGTCTCAAAAGCCGAGATGATGGCCCAGCCAATCACCTTGGCACCTGTGTTCACCTAATGTATTTTCCATATGTGCTAAAGCAGGATAACAAATTAAATTATCATAAAATTTTTAGGCTTAATTTTCTATGCGAACCTCATGATAGATGAAAATACAAACAGAAGGCTTCACCAATGACAAACCGAACAAATGAAGAATGAAGTAAAGAAAATCTGATAGTAGTCTATTAATAGCTTATTGACACATTAACAGAATTTTAGGCACAAACAAGCCAGCCCAATTTGAGTACTAACAAGCATGCTCAAGCTTTGTTCATCTGTCACTAAACAATTCTGAGCTCACCTAGCCAAAGTAAGCTTAAATAGAGTTTAGGCCTAAATGCAAGCTTGGGCTTGATTTTATGAATTATGCTAGAATGACTTGAGGACTAAAAATATGAGAGTAAAACTATACTCACAAACAAATGGGAGGAAAGAAATAATAGAATAAACGGTCCCTATTTCTTGTATCTATACATGACCATAGTGACTGCAAGCCCCCCAATTCAGACTGTAGGTTGCTTGAACCTGGTTCATTGACCATTAAAAAAATGAGTGTTAGACTAAGGCTTGAGCTCGCCTCATAAGATAACAAGCCTTAGATCAGGGCTCAAGCTAGGACATGATAAATGGTAAGATGAACAAACCTGTTCTTGAGTTGAACTAGTTAAAGTGGACAGGATCCATTTGCACCCAAAACACAAGCATGCTAAACAAGTGACTAAAAGTCATAGAGTCAGTCTAATAAGGTTGGGGGAAATCATGGTGCTGAAGTCTCAGAAGCTATTTAGATGGATTGATATTTTTCAAGAGATGTGGATTCTTTTAGAGTGGGTAAAAAAAAAGGTTGGGATTTTAGAAAGATGCTGAAAAAATTTGACCTAGGAAGGAATGTCCTACGAGCATTTTTTGTTTTGTTTTGTTTTTTTGTATTTTTTTTTTTTTTTTTTTGGTATCACATAGCAAGGATGTTTGGGAAGAAATTAAGCAGTTCAAAACAGAAAAGGTCATGCATTGGAACTTGAGCTGCAGTACTAACCTAATCTCACCTATGGTATTGTGTTCTCAACCCAAACCTCAGTTAGGTCAAGTTGCTTGGGCTTCTCAAGTTAGCTAAGTAATTAGTTCTGTTTATAGCAGATATACTTTTCTTTTCTTAGTACATCTATTACATCACACGCCAATCAATCATAAATTAGGTGGATATGTTATACTGTAAATATGTGGAAGTTGAAATAAGTTGCAAAAACATGAAACATTCGATGAATATGTGGTGAAGATAACTATAATTTTATATACAATAGAAACAATTGAAATCATCCAGAATTAGGGTTCTTACCATTTTTATATTTGCTGAAGGACTTAGTGCGATAGATAATTTCTTGCAACTTTAAATTTCTGTACCGTTTTTAACCTAAAATATTAACATCTTACCATATTTATCAAATGCTCAATGGGCACTCAAGTCACATACTTCACCTAGATCCTAGAAGCAGAAACTAAAGGAACACACCAAGGCAGTCTAATGAACTAATGCAATTTTATAAAATTTTAGCATGCAATCGTATAAAATTTTCACAGTTGTATCCATGAAAAATGAGAATCCAAATGGATTGGCAAGATGGGCTTTAGACAAATATAGAAGGCATGGATAGAATTTTGCATTTCTTTAGTTAAATTTTCCATTTTTGGTGAATGGATTCCAGACAGGATTCTGTTAGAATCCTAGGGCTTGTAGGGCAGCCATCTTTCCCACTATTTGTTTGTGTTACTGATAGGGCCCCAAGCAGGCCCTCTTTCCCCTGTTTGTCCTAGTGTTGGGGACCCTTAGTTTTCTCATCTCTAGGGCAGTGCACTGTAGATTCTTCAATGGGTGTAAAGTTGGGAGAAGTGGAGACTGGAGAGGCCATGGAGGTTTCTCACCCTCCCTTTGTGGACCATACACTCCCCCTTTTTTATGAGGCTAGTAGAGAATAGTCAATGTATTTGAGGTCGGTATCTATATCTACTTTAAGGTAGTTTATGGCTAGAAAGTTAACCTTGGGAGAATGGTTGTGGATCAAAACTACCTTGACTATGGCTTTGCTTGGAAATGATTGTGAAGGTTTGCACTAGAGAGAAATTGTCTTCAGAGATGGATCATTTTTTGGAAATTTGGGGAAATATACACAGAATTGGGGCCCTAGGAAGGCATGAGAAAAATAAATTATTTCTAAAATTTAGAGAGATTGACAAGAATTGAGACTCCGGGGAGTTGGGAGGCAAGGGGTATCAATTAAGAGAGGTTCGCAGGAGTTTTGGCAACAAGGATCTAACAAATGGCCTCACATAGGAAAATTCTGGGCTTATTGATGGTGTTTGTAGTCTCCTCTTAAAGATTGATTTCCCACTCTATATGGAATTTCCTCTAACAAGAACACATATATGGCAGGTTTTTGGGTGGAGGACATGAGCAAGGTCATGGGCGAAGTCACTGGAGACCTTACCTTAAGAGATCTTTCCATAGAGAGATTGAGCTGGTGATTGATTTTTGGAGTGCATTCACCTTTGGCTATTCAATGGAATAAAGAGAATAGATTGGTGTAGATGCATGCAAGGAATGGACACTTACATTATTTTTTTTATTCTTCTTTATCCTCAAAGATTTTCTTTCATTTTCCTACTAAGTAAGAAGATTCATGGCTTGAAACCACCTCTTAACATGTGCCTTTATTTTAGTCTAAGAAGCTATTTTGTGGGAAAATTCTAATAATTGATTATCTTATGAGGATTAGGTGGTTGTAACCAATAGACGCTGCATGTGTAAAAATAGGAGCTTGCAAATCATATTCTCATTCATTATAAAAAAACTCATCTGCTATGAGACTTTTTGCTCTACTCATTTGGGTTTTAGAGGGTGCCCTTGTGGCAGATTAAAGGGTCGCTTTTGGGGACCATATTCGTTTGTGGTCCCTTTTCCTTTCCTGATTATTTCCTGCTTGCTCCAATTTTCTAGTTTTATCTTGTCCATCAGCACTAGTCTACCTTCACTTGGCCATGGCTTGTGGCAGATTAAAAAGGTTAACAACAATGATCTGTTGTAGCTAAGGAGGTTTTCTAAAGCTTTAAACCCACATGGTATATTCTGTGTGTGAGCAATAGTGACACTCTCAACCATCTTTTTTTTTTCACTGCTTTATAGCTCTAGCCTCTAGGATTATGGCACAAAATTTTCAAATGGGTTACGGCTGTTCAAATTCCTCCTAGATCTATGGTTGATATCTCGTGATCGCATTCCAAGGTTTTGGGCTAGTAGGCGCAGGGTTCTTTAGAGAGATTTGGCTAAAGAGCAATGCCAAAATATTTGAGGATAAGGTGAAGCCAGTTGAGTCATTATGTGACTCAATTACTTTCTTCCTTCCCAGTGGGCATTAGTAACTTCAGAATTTTTAGGCTCAATATTGCCATGATCATGTTGGATTGGAGGTCTATTTGCCATTCCAATACGAAAAGTGATGAGATAGTGGTTGTATGGAAACCTCCTTCCTTAGGTCTTTCTAAGTTTAATTTGGATATTCGATCTTTAAGAAACCATGTGGTAGGGGAAAGCCTTTTAAAGTTTATTCAAGGAGGAAATGGAAGACCTAAGTAAACTTTAAGTAAGGTTAATATTAATTAGAATTGAATTAGGATTGGTATTTGTTAGAGTCTAATTAGAATTAGCTAGTTGAGTTATAATATAATTAGAATTTGAGTCATGATGGGTTATTAGAGTCCTAGTAGACTTTGAATGTTATAATTAGAATTAGAATCATAATAGGTTATTAGAGTCCTAGTAGACTTTGGATTTCTTAGAGAAGCCTATAAATAGGTTAATCAATGTAAATCAAATAGATGAATTGATATTAATAATATTATCTTTTCTTTCATTGCAAGGTTGCAACCCTCAATGGTGAGACTCCATTGATTTTCTTCTAGGTGAAGCTCCTAGAAGGCCTTAGTGAAACTCTAAGGTTTTCCATATTTTCTTCATTGTTTCTTCTTTCTCTCTATTTCTTATCTTATAATTTTCTCTACCATAAAATTTATTCCTTGTTCCTCTCCTTACACCCTAAAAATAAAACCCTAGTCCACCTACCCTTGAGTGTAGGCAACCATCCTAGGGTTGTCCTACATCACCATGATACATAGGTATTAGCATAGTTTGTTGTGATCTATAGAAGAGAAATGGTCAAGTGTTTTTTCTCAACCCAATTTTAATAGCTTCTTAGTGGAAAGTGTTGCGGCCATACTCATCTAGGCTCCTTGTGAGGTCCTTGAAATGGGAGAATTGGTTACACAAAGTGTTTGATCCATCTACCGAATTGGGTTGTTCTTTTAGATGGAAGTCTCACCTCGGCTAAACTACAAATAGGTTAGCTAAATGGGGTGTTTCCTTGTTAGAGGTGTTTACAGAGGAGTATTTACCTCCCTGGACATTGTGATTTGGTTTTGGGGTCAGCCTACAATTACCTTTTTAGCATTTTGTGTCATCCTTGTCTTCTAGTGATTCAACTATATATTGTTGATTCAATTGCATTTCATTTTCTTGATTTCTTTTTGGAAGGACTGCTCATCTTTCATTTTTTTTCTTTGAAGTGTTAATCAATAAATTTCATTGTTTTTAATTGAAGAAGAAAGGAGGCCACATGATAGAGATAGAGAGAGAGTGATGAGGACGAATCTCTAAAACATACATCAAGAAAGGGAATTAGTATTAATTACAATTAAAGTAGGATTAGGTTGGAGTCAATTTAGGATTAGCTAGTTAATTTATAATATAATTAGAATTTAAGTCATGATAGGGTATTAGAGTCCTAGTAGACTTTAGATGTTATAATAAGAATTAGAGTCATAGGTTATTAAAATCTTAGTAGACTTTGGATTGCTTAGAGAAGCTTATACATAGGCTAATCGATGTAAATCAAAATAATGAATGAATTGATTGATGTTAATAATATTATATTTTTTTCATTGCAATTGTTGCAACCCTCAATGGTGAGACTCCTAGAAAGCCTTAGTAAGACTTTAAGGTTTTTTCATCGTTTCTTCTTTCTCTCTATTTTTTTTTACCATAAACTTTATTCCTTGTTCCTCTCATTACACGCTAAAAACAAAACCCTAGCCCACCTACTTTTGAGTGTAGGCAACCATCCTAGAGTTGTCCTACATGAGAGAGAGAGAAAGATGTCGGTATGCAAGGTGGGCATGCTTGAGAGTTAGTGCATCTTTACTTGTTTTAGTGTATTTGTAGAGAGCATAATAGTAATTTCCTTTTAGGATGAAGAGCACTCTAATTAGTCATTGAAAGTGTTCATTCTCAATTTTATTTTTTTTTTGTTTAAGAGGAATAGCACTATATGTAGTAATGCCAATATTATGCCATTGAATTTTTGTATTAGGCGAAGAACTTGGCCACAAATGTTAAGACAAAATATATAAGCTGGTAGATGGGTTGTATAAGCTTCTAGCTAAAGTGTAGGCCAATTGGTGAGAAAAGTGATTTCCAAGTTCCAAAAGGCTTTTGTATAGGGAAGATAAATCTTTGATGGAATGCTCATAGCTAATGAGGCAATGGATTTATGCTAAAGAACAATTCTAGTGGTGTAATTTGTAAGCTTGATATTGAGAAGGTGTATGATCATGTTACTAGGACTTGCTATTAGCTATTCTTGAAAAGATCTTGGCCAAAAATAGATTAGATGGATTAAATGATGCATTTCTACAACAAAGTTTTATGTGCTACGTAATGGTACACCAGATTTTTTCAAAGTTAAAGAGAGCTGAGACAAAGGGGATCTTCTTTATCCCTATTTATTTGTGCTTGCGATGAAGGTGTTTGGTTATCTTTTGGAAAGGGCTAGGGAATGTGAATTTTTTGTCCCAATTTAGGCTGAGGGGATAGAGTTGTTTATATGTTGTTTACCAATTATACTCTAGTTTTTTGTGAGGCTTCACAAGCTCAAATGGTTCATTTGACTTGGCTACTCATGTGGTTTGAAGCCAAATTGGGTCTTTTTTTTATTTTAATTATGCTAATATTGAATCAAATACACCTATTTCGCTTTTTATCTTTCTTATTTTTTTTAATATTATACCACATAGTAGTATTAAGTAAATTGTAATATAGAATAAAGAAATTTTCAATTAAATTCTAACTTTGGTAATTGAAGAAGTGCTTTATCACTTTTTAATTTTTTTTAATTATAATAAATAAAATTTAAAGATAAATATAATAATTAATATCATATAAAGTTTAAAGATAAATATAATAATTAATAGCATAAAAAATCCAAAAATATATATAAACATTATTGCTTTAAAAAATCTAGAGATGAATTATAATAATTAATATAAAAATCAAGATTACCACATGATAAGAAATTGTATAGGAATTATATTTTATCAACATCTAATGTATTAGAAAATTATTATTGTAAAACTAATATAAAATTTTAAGGTTCTAAATGAATCAAAGTTCCTAATAATGTGATCATGTTTTCTTAAAGATTTTTCCCATTATCTGATTAAAACAAAAGACCTATAACAAATAGGTTATTCATGTACAATTAGCAATAACACCAAGTAAAATAATGCTTAGCATTTTATTATATTTTCTAACTATAATTAACCATGTAATATTATAGATAAATTATACTTATCTTATCGTGCTTATAATTAGTGTTAATTTATTTTTCATGAATATCATATCCAAGTACCCTCAACTATTATATTTTCTAATTGCAATCAACTGTGTAGCATTAAAGATAAATTATGCTTATCTTATTGCACATATATTTATTGTCAATTTATTTTTCATTAATAGCATATACAAGTACCCACAACCATAGTTGAGATCCATTTTAGTCAAATCCACGCATCCTAGAATTTTGGGATGCAAAGGATTTGACACCTAGACACATACCTGCACCCGAAACCCCTACATGAACCCATGTAACATAGGCCATCATAACCTTAGATTGAGTCGGAATTCTCAACTTAAGCTTACACGTTTTTCAAGTTAGGTACAAATTGGCCATGTTCAATCAATCCAAGTTATAGTTCTAATGCACTCTTGTTTTGTGAGAGATGGCCATGAGAACTTGAGTCAGCTCTTCCTTTCTTTGATAGATTAAATTCAATCATTGTAATATGAAATTGCAAGGTAGTTTGTTGTGGAAATAGGCTCTAAGGGTTTGCTTTCATAAAACCTCTTTCTGCATTCCTTCAAAGTAATTTAGATTAGGAAGGGGGGTGATTCCCAACAATATCATATAAGGATGATAGGTGTGGAACTAGTAGACTATCTCTTTTGTTATTGCCTGGTGGCTAGAATTCTTCAAATGGTTGTGTTTTCTTTGTTTGAGGTGATCTGGGTCATAACAAGGTTAAATACCAACTAGGGATGGTAAAGTTTGGTATGATTTGCCAATATGACTCAAACTTGACACATTTTTCAAAGGGTTTAAATTTAGTATAATCATTTTTGGATAAAATTTATGTCGACCCACATAACTCATTTAATAAGAAAATTAATTTAACCATATTTACTAATTGTGTTGGCCCACATAAACCATTTAATAAGAAAATTGTTTTAACCATATTTAATAATTATGCCGATTAACTTTATAATATCCATAAGTTATTAACTCACATTTGATTCATTCAAAATTTGATTTTGAATAAATAGATCAATGAGTCATACATATTTCTTACTGATCAAAAAAAAAATCAATGAGTCATAAACATGTCAAGTTGGATATTATGGATAGATCAGTGAGTCAATCATATGGGACTCAAACAAGACCTAACTTCACCTGATTTTTTTTATTTTTTTGATAAGTAAAGATAAATATGTATAAATTAGTAATAGAAAAAGGTACACTAGAGTACACAAGATTTATATAGGGAGCACAAAAAGGAAGGTCTCGAAAAAAGCACACAAAAAACACCCAAAACACTCAAGAAGACGACCCAACCTACTCTATAAATTCAAACAAAGGAATTGAGCCTTCACTTATATACATGCTAACCGAAGCAGAAAGAATACATGGTAATGAAAGTTTTAACTTTTGACATTTTGTTCCTTATCTTCAAAAGCACTTCGATTATGTTCCTGCCAAGTCGTCCAAAAAAAAGCGAAGGGACTAGATTATTAAATAGGACTTGATTATTAAATAAATTACATAATGTGTTACCTATTTAATAATTCGATCATGTTTAGGTTCATGTTTTTGACCTAATTATAATTCATGTCATGTTTGGGTTGACCTATTTCGCCAAGTGTTTGAGTTTTGATACAACAAGAATATGACCCACCAACACATATTGTCACCCCTAACACCAACTTGGTTCACCGTTAATGGACGAAAGGTGGTAGTAGAGTCAAGAAGGAGGTGAAGAGGGCTGCAACTTGTTTCCTTCCAGAATACAACCATGAAGAGCAGCATATGAAGAGCATCTAAAAACAAGTAGCTTCTCAAAAGATGTTCTCTTGAAGTTTTTCCCCTTTTTTTCTAGTTTAGAGCTAAGAGAACTTCAATACTAGGTAGACTAACCATTTCTTTTAATGTTCTTGATTCCAGGATTTGTGATGGACTGAACTTTGTACACATCATGTGTGTTCGTTTCCCATCTTGGTTTGCTCAATAAATTTTCTTCTTAAATTAATCCAGAAACATTATCAAAGCAATGGCCAAAAATTCACCAGACAAGAAAGAATTTAGAGCTCACCTGAAAGGCCTATCAAAGAATAAGCTATGGAGTGTCTATCAAAGAATAAGCTTTGGAGGCAAGCTCAAAAATCATGAAAGAAAGTTGGCCCACTGGAAAATTTGCGGTTTTTTTTTTTTTTTTTTTACTGTTTAGCGATAAAACTGTAGACTTGTACTATTCAATATTTGAGTGCTTTTAAATCAAAAGAGGGCGCACAGGGATCTGAACCTGGTCCTCCCAAGTGGTAAGGTGAGGGCTTCACCAATAAGCCACTTTTTAATTTATAAATATTTATGCATATGAAATATAAAGATCTTATTTATCTCCCTTAAAACTCCTATTAAAATATTAAAAATAAAATTCTAATATACAAATAAATTTTAATTATCTTATTTTCAAATTTCATTAAGCTAAGGGGAATTTTTTTTTAAGTCTTAAAGCAAGTTGCTATAAGATTTAAGATAAAAGTAAAAATAAAAAATAAAATAAAATAAATTTTCCATTGTGAAAAGTTAAAAAATAAACAATTTTCTTTTTTAGGGAAAAAAATCAATAAATTAACAAGCGCCTAAAAAGGCCACACAAAATACACAAGCACGTTTCGAAGCAAAAGAAAAACAAGAAGAGAGAACAAAAAATACTCCCTACAGCCTATCCAATTGGCAATCAAACATGGACATGGACATGGACCCAACCCCTAGTCCCCCTTTGTTCCACTCTAAAAAGTTACACATAAATGAGGATTTAAGCTCTTGATCAGATAACTCAACACTTTCAAAACCCCTTCTATTTCTCTCTTTTCCAAAACAAACAAAAGATGTAACATTCCAAGCCTTCTTTCTTTTCTTTCTATTGACCATTCCAACTTAGAAGTGTTGCTTTGATTGAGGAATGCAACACCCATACCACCCCAAACAAAGAGAAGACCAATTTCCATAATAAATATACCTTGGAACAGTGAAGAAGGATGTGGTCACTAGATTTCTCCTTGCCTTTGCACAAAAAAAAATTGTTCACCAACATCCAAACTCTCCTCTTCATGTTGTCCATAGTTAAAATCCCTTTCCAAGTAGCTTCCCAAAAGGGAAAAAAAAAAAAACTCATTTTTAAACAATTTTAAAAATGATTTAAGTCTTCAAACAATTCCTTTAAGACTTTACTGATATTTTCTGAAATTTTGAATATTTCATCAATTTTTGATATTTTCATCCTTGACCTAACCCGCTCCCCACCAAGAAATCATGACAACATAAAAATACTTCCACCCATGAAGAACCAGCCCAACTAAGTTCATCACAAGCACTAACCCAGAACATGCTAAAACTTTTGGTTCATTGTGTAATTTCACCAAAAAACAAAGATACATTGAACAGCAAACACAAACCAAAATGAAACAACTTGCATTTTTCATTTTGAATTGTTACATTGCAATGTCAGTATTTAGATTTTTCACCCTACAATCCCATATACAGTTTTTCAAGAAAATCTCAATAATTTTTTTTGAAATAAAAAATGCTTAAATTACAATGGGAAATCTAGTTCTCAGCTCGAAATCGAAATTCAATACCTGAGAAAGTGAAACACAAAAAGAGCTTCCAAAACACCCAGACAAGCACCGGCAACAACATCAAAAACAAAATGCCGGCCAAGCAAAACCCTGGAAATTGAAGTCGCCGCCGACCATAAACAAACAATCAAAACAATAAAATCAACCGCCTTACCGGAATCATCGGAACCGAATCGACTTTCAGTCGATCTCAATTGAGCCACCGCCTCCCCGATCAGCGCCGTGGAAAGATACAAAAACGCCGCAGCAAAGACAACTCTAGAGGAATGGCCACTGGGGAAGGACCAATGATCGACGGCAACAGTGAGATGCATGCCCTTATTGTAGACCGGACGAGGTCGCCGAACGATGTACTTGATGACACCGACGAGGAGGAGATCGAGGAGTAAGCCGATGAGGAGCGGGATGAGGATGGGGCGCAGGGAGGAGGAGGAGAGTAGAGAAACGGCGACGGGGAAGAAGAAACGGCCGTCGCCGGCGAGTTCTAGGGTTTTGAGGAGGGAGCGGGGAACGGGTTGGAAAAGGGTGTGAAGGTGGAGAGAGAGGGTGGTGTCGAGGTTGATAAGACGGCGGAGGAGGGTGGGGGATGGTGGCGTTGTAGGGGTGGTGGTTGCCACTGGTGATTGGTCGCGGTCCATCGGTGCCGGTTGGTCCGTGGCCTTCTTCCCTTCCTTCTTGGTGTCTGCAAAACAGAAAGCAAAGAAAAACGGTGTCGTCTGGGATGAAAATGGAGCCCAAAAAATCTACATGGAAATGAGTCACCCGAAGCTGGACTTGGTCTTGGTCCGCCAATTTTAGCTGGGATTTGTATCGTGGGCTTCAACTCAGAGTCTGGACTTTTGTCTGGTCGCATTTGGAGGCAATTTGGTCCAGCTACTTTTCAAAGTGGGTTCCTTCAATTTTTTTTCAATTTTTAATTTAAATCACAGAAAAAATAAATACATTTTATAAATAAACAAAAATTACAAAATTTTATAATCTATTATATTGAGAAATAATTTTTTGAATTCCTAAATCCGGTTATCATTTTCTCAAACCCATCCCATTAGGAACGGAATGGATGGTACCCAAAAAGACCCTCCCATTGCTGATCCTGACTAGAATTGGACTTTTTGCATGTCTGTTACAGGCCCAAAATCCAGCTGAAGCCCATTCATACTGGTCTCCTGGACTTGGACTTGGACCCATTACAAAGTTGTCTTCTAAGTCAGAAAAAGAAAAATGGACTCTCAACTGCATTAGAAAATTCAACATGGTTCCAATTTTTGTTAATAACCCTATCTTCCAACTGTACTAGACAGGCTCTGAGTTGGACCCATCATAAATCATGCCTCCCAACTCTTTTTTGTCACCTGGCCTAATTTGAGCATAATTTTAATTTTATTTACATTTCATCTTTAGAAAAAAAATTAAATCAATCAATCAATTCTGTCCTTGAGAGAATTTAATGACAATGACTTGTTACCAACCAAAAAAAAAAACTATTTCAAAATACCCTTTCTCCTAATAATAACATGAATAATACAATATTCCCAATAGCCATATATTTTATCTTTTAAAAATAAGAATCAATTGGTCTTCCATTCTCTAGAGCATGTATAGGAAATGACCTCCCAACAACCAAACTTACTTAATCAGTAACAACATCTAATCAAACTATTTCAGAATTGCTGGGTCTTTACGAATACAATTCATTTTTTATAATGTATATAGCAAAATGACACGTGTTAATAGGGAATAGGAAACAAAATAAAATAAGAATATACAGATTTACCTAGAAAACTCTAAAGTGAGAAAATTATGAGTAAAGGAAAAGAAAATATACTATATCAAAAATTAGTATAAAAGGAAAAATGTGAATGACTATCGTAAAAATATAATCATCATAACCCTTAAATTATATTATATATATATATAGACAATATCATATATGTCGCACCACATGCCCCACTAAAAAATTTCATAAATTTAGTTTTATCATATATGTTGCACCACGAACTTTTCAGATTCTGACACTAACAACATGAATAGACATAATATATAACATCAACTTGACAGTATTAATTATATGAAAAATTCTACGATATTGAATCGATATTCATTAAATATGACGGTTCGATTATTGAAAGTGTACGATTAAATCTCAATTGTTAAACGAAGGTATAAAATAAGAAACCTAAGTACAACCGTGATCCATATTTTTTGAAGTGTCAATTCGGTACTGTAATTACATATAACTTGATAACTAAATTGGAGATTTGTTGAAAATGAAAAACAATAGATGAGAGATGGATTAGTTGAGGAGGCTCTCCACATGTAGAGGAATGAGAAGTCAGCTTCAATGAGAGGGAACGCAGACAAAGGGCCACGACGCATGCATGTGTAGAAAGAATTGAGTGGGAGCTACGCAAGAATAAAACACCCATTTGTACAAATTGGAAACCCCACAAATGCGACAACTATGTTTCTTAGATCTAAATCAATCACATAAACATGTAGAATTGTCTTGTCAAATTGTAGCCTAGCATCCATCAAAACAATGAGGAAGACAAGAATTGAAGTTTCTTATGAATATGAACATGCACATACATTGTAGCTCACTTTCATTGTTTTAACTCTTATAATATGACCTTATCCTCTTAAATGTCATTTCCCAAAGTACAATATAAGTCACATTTTGAGATTAGAATGAATTATTTTTAGAATGGGGACCATTTTTGGTGTCAGAAAATTTGAGAAAGAAAAAAAGAAAATGAAAGAAAGAAAATAAAAAATAAATTTAAAGTTGTTAATATCTTATTTTTATATGTTATTTTAAGCTGATTTCAATTATTTTACCTTTTTTATATAGCAATGACATAAATATAAAAATATTCATATATGAAATCTCGACAAGTAAATATTCTCATATTTATTTGGAGTGAGAATCCTCAGAATATTCAATAAGAAAACTCTTAAAAAATATCATCAATATATCCTTTCACATATGGGCAATGACATATTTTCATGCTGACTAGCACAATCTAGATGTAGCTTACTTTGGTCTTGGCTTAAAAGGAATGGGATTAAACTTTGTTTACATGGCTTTACATCATTCCCATTCAGGATCATAAAACAATGGTGAATTTAAAAAAAATAGTAAGTGTAAGTAACAAAATGAAAAGTACTAAAAGTTTAAAGTTCAAATAAACAATAAATGAATACTAATCACATGAATTTTTAAATAAATTTAGATTTACCATGATTTGGCGGACAACGCTTATAAATGAGGAGCTTTAGACGCAAAAAAAAAAAAAAAAGTTACTAATATTGGAATGACTAGAAAGGTAAAATACATGAAAATACAAAAGATTTTGGTACAATAATTTTGATGGAATTTTCTCTCTTTGTGCTATGTATTATTTTTGTCTTGAAGAAGCCTTCTTTCATAGAAGATTGACGAATTTTAAATTGCCTTAAGTTTATGGATTAAAGATGTTTATCATATTGATAAAGTAGAAAATTTTGATACAAGGTTATCTTATCTTCGCATTCATATTGAAATATCTTTGAATGGTGAAGGAATCTTATTCATGAGTAGTAAAAATGTTAAATAGCTTTTAGTACAAATATGAAATTTTTTTTCATATTATAAAATATACAACTTTGTTTAATGCTAAGATTCCCCAACTATCAAAAGAAATCTTTATGTGAAGATAAGACAACTTTGCCTCAAAATTTTTACTTTATATATGGGAAAACCTTTTAAGTCCATGGGCATAAGACAATTTTAAATTATTCCATTTTCCATTAAAAGGAATTCTTCAATACAAAAATAGTATAGAAGAGAGAGAGGAAAAAAAAGGAAAAAACGGAGAGTTGAGAGTTCTAAAATTCTTATATCCAAATATTTTGTATTTTCATATATTTTACTTTTCTAGTCATTCCAATATTTGCAACTCAAGCTTTTAAATCTCAAGCCTCTTATCCATAGACTTTGTAATCAAGGTCATTGTAAGCAAATTCTTTTAAAATATCTCTAACTATATATTGTTGGTTTACCATTTATTTAATCTTTGAACTTTACTTTTATATTTTCATTCTATTACTTATATTTATTGTTTAATTTTAAATTTACTTTTATTTTATGAAAGAAAATGTTCGATGGAAAATGAATCCAATGGATATAGTGATAGACAATCATTGTGATTGTGATGGATCCTGTGTATGTAACGAACAAATTAACAAGTGGTTAAAGTTTAATATTAGAAATGATAAAAATAAATAAATAATTTTATCATTCAAAGATAATATACAACAAAGCCTTTAAGACTTAATACATATATATAATGAATAATGAAAACAATAACCCTTTTGTATAAAAAAACATACTATGAGGATTTGAAAAAGAGAAAATTAGTCCAACAATACCTTAAGATTTGCATTATGAAATAAATGATATATAAAAAGGAAATAAAAGAATTAAAAGAAGAAAATAGATCACTTACCTATGGTATTCTACCAACATTGTTGGAACGTTGTTAAGAATGAAGTATTGGGTTTCTCGAGGGAATTTAATATATAGGGAACTTTTGCAAGGAGTCCACCTGCCACATTCTTGATTCTTAAACACCCCATTTCCCCTGAAAGATTTGAAAGATCTTAAACTTATTAGTTTAATGGGAAGTTTGTACATACTACTAACTAAAATTAATAGTGAAAATAATGTCAAATACCCAAAATGCTTTTATGCAAGGGAAAGAAATTTGTACATACTTCTAACTGAAACTAATAGTGAAAATAATGTCAAATACCTAAAATGTTTTTATGCAAGGGAAAGAAGTGTTGAGTGCAGCTCTAATTGTGAAATGTGGCCACAGATTCAAGATCATGAAACCAAAGAAAGGAAATGACTTGTAAGTTAGATATTGAGAAAGTTTACAATCATATAAGCTAGAACTTTTTAAAGGCAATGTCGCATAAAATGCACTTCCAACAAATGTAGGTTGATTGGATTTAGTTTTACATCTCAACAACAAGGTTTTCAATTTTGGTAAATAAAGTGTCCTCTAGTTTCTCTTAGAGTTCAAGGGAATTGAGAGGAGAGAATCCTCTATCCCCTTATCTATTTGTGTTAGTAATGGAAGACCTTAATTTTATTTTTTTATTTTTTTTTATATTTTTAAGAAAGGCCATTGAGAGGTTTTTTCGTTTGAGGCTTCAAGGTGGGAGGCAAAAGAGGAGAGCGAGTAAAGATTTTCCACCTTCTATTTGTTGATGTATCCTTTTCTTTTGTGAACTTTGATCAAACCTATTGACTCATTTAAGTCTGGTCTTATTTTGGGTTGAATCTTCTTTAGGATCAAAGTTTAAATCGAATTAAAGTGAATTAATTCCAATGAGGGATATTTCTAATATCATGGAGGTCACTTCTTTGTTGCGTGTAAGGTGAGGAGCTTTCAACTACATATTTAGGCTTACCCTTAAAAGTTTCTTTCAAATCTCCAACTATGTAGAATATGGTTAAGGAGAGGTTTCATAAGAGGTTAACTCTTTGGAAAAAGACTCTATTTTATGTCTCTTTTTATCACTCCTATGGTTGAGAGGATTGGGCAGGGAGTATTGTCTCTCAATAAAGCCTTGTTTGGAAAATGGTAGTGGAGATTTGCTTTGTAGAAGGGGTTTCCTTTAGAGACAAGTTATAATAGCAAAGTTTTAGCAAGAGCTAAGAGATCAGTGCTCTCATCCAAGGAGGAAAAGGCATGAAGTTGGCTTGTGAAAGGTAATAACAAAATGTTGAGCCTTTAAGGTTATAGAAAAATTATTGGTTGACAATAGAAAAAGAATCAAATTTTGGCAAGATGTTTGGTGCAAGAATGATCCTTTAAAGGATTTCTTCCCTCTCTTTTCTCTTTTATAGCTAGTAAGGAGGAATGGGCAATGAATACTCAAAAGGTTGTAAGAGAGCCAGTTGTTTGGAACCTAGGCTTCATAAGGTAATTTCGAGATTAGGAGTTGAATTGCATTGAGGAGTTACTTAGGAGGCTTTAAAGGCTTGGGAAGTATAGTAAGAATAAAAATAAGTTGATTTGAAATATCAATAAGAGTAGGAAATTCTCAATGAAATTATAAGATTCTTTTTTAAAGTTGAATAGACGAGTGTCTTTCCCTTTGGAGGTAGTATGGGGCTCTTAGGTGCCTTTAAATTTTTTATTTTTTTTAATTTTATTTTATTTTATTTTTGCTTAAGAGGTTGCATAGGAAAGGATGCTAATGTTTGACCAACTAAAAAAAATGATGGTTGTTTACTAATTATTGTTGTTTACCTAGGAATTCAAAAGAATCAAATAATCGCACACTCATCCATTGTAGAAATGCAAGGGGTCTGGGTCTGGATTCTCCTTTCATTTGTGAAGGATTTGTTAAAGGGATGACATAAGAGTTTCACGAACAAAACAAAAAGAAGATCTAGAAAACAACTCATTTTTGGTTGTTTTGAACAATTTGACAAGAATGAAACAAAAGATTCTAACAAATGTTCAAAAACCTCTCCTATGTAATAAAAGTCCCTGTTCAAGGCTACATACATTCTAACAAAAGATGCATAATGAGAAATAATATTATGAATTTTTTGTCTTACATTTAATTATGCCTTTTTATTGTGTGAAGAAGGAATAAAAACTCATTTGAATTCATGAAAACAAAAGAAATAAATATTCCTACAGAAAATTTCACAATGAAAAACTTAAATATTATTTGAAATCTTATCATCAACCATTAATAATGGGGAAGATTTTTCAAAATATTTTTTAAAAACAGCTGTCAATTATTTTTCAAAAATGAAATTTTATTTGAAAAATAAAATTATTTTTAAAAACTTATTCTAGAAAGGAATGGATTTTCATAATAAATGCTTTAAAGATAGCTTTCTATTCAAAATTTATCAAACGTATTTTTTGAGTTAAAATATATATTTTTTTTATTTCAAATGACATAAGAATTGTTCTCAGATGCTTAAGGTCTGTTTGAGAACTATTTTTTAAAACAGTTTTTTGTTCTTTATAATAAAAAAATGTTTGATAATAAAAAACTACTTTTTATTTTTTTTAAATAGAAAATATGTTATTTTTAGATAACATCTTTTAATTATTTTCGTTTTTTTTTATGATTATTTTAAAAAATAATTATACAAATAGTAAGAATGATTACAAATAAAATATTAGATATAAAAATTATTTTTAAAATATTAAAATATTTTAGGTTTTCAAACAGATTTTTGTCTTACAAAATTCAGAAAATATTTTTTAAAAATTGTTTTTAAAAACTATTTTTTAGAATTGTTTTAAAAAACAATTATCAAAAGATAAACTTACTTTTCCTTTTTATTTCCCAACAATAGTTAATGTTTTTGTGAGGGAATGGAGGGATATATTCAAGGATTCAGAAAGTGCATAAGCAGCAACAGACATGGAATCCCGAGTCGACACAATCCAAGAGATAGGAGGACTGAGTCAGTGAATCAGTGAGTCAGTGAGTCTGTGAGTCAGTGGGTCAGTGTGTGTCTTGATTAATCCTTGATCTAATCGAATTACATAGTGAAAAAATAATTATTTTGATCCATAAACCATGATTATGGAAAAAGACCACCATTAAAGAGGTCCCACAGCAACAAAGCAATAGGACAGTGTCGCAGAGTACCCGACCCCACCACATGATATGATTGTTACCCTTCACCTTTCTCATTACGCAGCATTCAAATACAGGCTTTGATTTTCATTCATCCCACTTAAAGTTAAAACCACACCCATCTGGTTCAAATTCAAGATCTGCCACCTCATGCCTCAAGCATCATTTTGATTCATGCCATTAATGACATCAAGAAATCAAGTTTCACATAGAATTACTAAAAGAAATGTATACATAAAAGAGCAGGGAAAGGAAGAGTGGGAGTTGTTTTTCCCGAAGCAGCATTAATGGCGCTGTAAATGAAGCCAAAGATAAGAAGCAAGATGAAAGGGTACATTTATTGGATGGAGGAGGGGGAGAGGGAAGCATTTAAGGGGTTTGAGTTCCTAGTCCTACAAGACATTAATGATTTTATTGCTCCCAAGTTAAAGTCAAAAGCCCCTTGTCCAATGTGATCGACTGCAATTTGGACATCCCACCCTCCTCTCTAATACATACAAAATGTAGGGGACATTTTGAGACCTTTTCAGAGGCCATTTGGGGTGGCTTTAAGATGTCAGAAAATACCTTTTTGTTTAATATATATTTTGCTTTTGAAATATCCAACATCCGGTAAAAAAATTGTTTCATCTTTCAATTCTTTCCCCAATATAATCATACAAAAACCTTTCATCCACTTTTTAAAGCTGTTTTTCTTTAAAAATAAAATATAAGTGAGTCAAATAGTGAGATGGAGAAGTTTTTTTTATTAAAAAAAAAATTATATATTTAATGGGATGATTTTTAGGGGAGAAGTTTTTTTATTAAAAAAAAAATTATATATTTAATGGGATGATTTTTAGGCAATTTTTAGAAATTCCAACTTCCAAAAACTATTCCTTCCATTCAACTCCAATATATTTAAATATTAAACTATTTTATATAAATATTAAGATTTATAGAATAAGTAAAAACCATAAGAATGAAAACTTGTAAGAAACTTCCATTTTTTTTTTGTGTGCGCAAAAGTACTTAAATTTAGGCTTTATACAAAAGCTCTTTCAATCTTTTTCCTCCTTAATGTAGTGAATGACTCCATAGCTCATGAACGCCCCCACAATCTAGAAGTGCTTTTCAAACAGTAAAAGGATAATGGCAAACACAGGTGGGTTCGCAGGTTTGAGATTCAAAAATACTTAAGTGAGATATACAAATATTCAATTGGAAAATTCAAAAAGGTAAATAGAGGAGAATGAAGAAAAAGGTCAAAAAGCAGGAATTTGGTGGATCAAAAATGGAGCAGTGAGCACGCCCAAGTATAACGCGGTTCCCGGGACCCAAATAGAGTCCACAGGCCTGAGGCTAAGGAGTCAAAGGCTGGCAAAGCTCCACACCACCCGCACACATGCAAAAAAATAAATAAAAATCCACATTCACCTCCGCCTCATACCAATTCAAAATTTTCCCCATCATCAAAAGAGGTGAGGACTGAGGAGCCCCTTCGCCCACCTCAAAGCACCTCTAGGTCTTTTTCAGTGCTCTCTCTGTTCTTGGTGTTTGGTGTGAAAGAAAAAACACCCACTCACAGAACGTTTAAAAAAATGATGTTGGGGGGGTTTGCAAATCTCAATGCTGTCGGCTCCTACTGAGAATGGAGGCCATTCTCCCAATGAATACACCGAACTCTGTGATTACGGACTCACTACCTGTAATGGGTTGTAGTGGATGTTCAGGGATAAAATAAAAGACGAGTGGAAGGAAAACTGTCGTTTTACTAGAACTAGTATTGTTTAAATTTCAGTGCTTTAATTTCTATTATTATTTTTAAATATAGGGAAAATAATAAAAAAATTAGATGCTTTCCCTGCCAGTTTCCATTCTCTTTCTATTCTTCTATTCCCACCCGTTTCGCTTCAAACTCCTATGAAAGATTCCACCCTCATGTCTTCCATCTTTCTATTCTTTTTGTTCCCTTTCTTTTCTTGGATGGTGCCACATCCATTTCAAAAACCTAATATTAAAAGAAAGAAAAAATAAAAAAAAGGTGTCCCCAGGGAAATGTCCGGAATGCCCCATAACAAACGGGTACATCACTGAGAAATAACAATGTGTTTGCAATTGGAAAAAAACGAAGAAATGTAAAAGGGCATGCGGAGGAGAGCAGGCACATGGGAAAAGCATGGAAATGGCAAGGAACATGGTGAGTATGAGGTGGGTGGGGTGGGGGGGGGGGGGGGGGGAGGGGGTCAACCTCCACCGTGGCTCTGTGTCAGTAAGATGAATCAGAACATACAAAGGAGGAGGAGGTGGAGGAGAAAAACAAGGGTCCATCCATGAGTTTTCATGTTCTAATGAAACTTCAGTCTCACAATCAGGCAATAACTCTCAAGTCTAGTAATTGTTGCTTTGTTTCCAAGGGAAACTTTCCCATGTTAGATGGCAGGACATGCTTTTTATTAGAAAATGACTTCACTCAAAGTTTTTACCAACTCTTTAGTTAATGCAAATTGAGCTTTGCCCCCCCATATGAAATAAATACCCCTTGGGTCATGTCCCTTTTTCTAAACAGTGCCATGAAAAAAAGGTAATACAGAGCAAGGCTGTAATTTTCAAAATTCTTAATAAAAGAATGGTGTAACATGAACGGCCACAAGGGCCAATGCTATATTTATTTAATGTATTTGTCACCAACAAAAACAGAAGCTAATGATGAGTTATGTCTCATGTCTTATTATGTAAAACGGTAGGACCATAAATACCATATCAAATTTTCGAATTTTACTGATCAAAATTTGTTTCCTTAAATAAATAAATTTTGTTTTTTTTTTTAACCAGACAGAATCCACGTGGGTAATTTGTCAAGGTTCAGAAGGGTATTTACGTAATATGGTACGAGTCGTGAATGGACTCATTTATTATCGCGCCATCTCTTTTCTCTTCCATTCTTTTCCAGCCAAAAAACCAAATATGATCCAAACCATACCCAGCTTAAGAGAGAGAAACTGAGAGCTGCGGAGAGAGAAACTGAAGCTCTCATTGAGTCCGTCAATGGCGGCTCACTGGGTCAAGTCGTTACAGTGCAAATCCAAAGCTTTTGAGGACGTATACCACCCCAATCCCAAGAACCTCATACCCGGTGCTAGTTGCAGAAAGGGTGTTCAGAGCCTTAAAGACGTGATCGAGACGACTAAGCACAAGCCCAGAAAACCCAAGCCCCCGGCGCCGAAGCAGCCCAGTAGTTCCAGACATCAGCGGTCGCCCAAGCCTGAACCGGGTTCTGCTCCAGTGAGCCGGGCTCGTCAGAGTGTGTCTGCTCGGCCTGCGCGACCGGCGGCCCCTTTCTTTCCGGCGCTGGCGGAGATGCCGGAGGGGCACCCTTCGAGGAATGTGGTGGAGATAATCTTCCACACAAGTTGGTCGCCTAAGGCGTTCTCGGGTCGGATCGAGATGATATTCAAGGTGCAGAACTTGCCCAGAACAGTGACCCGCTTCGAGGAGTATCGGGAGATGGTGAAATCTCGGGCGGGTTCTGGCGGTGGCACGTGGGAGGACGACGCGCGATGCGTGGCGGATGGGAACGAGGTGATGAGGTTCCACTGCTTGGGGCCCACCTCCGGAGGGGTCTACGACGGCGGCGCTGCCGCATGGGTGTTTCCGGGAGGGAAGGGCTCGGCCATTTGCACATTTTCCGGCAGCGGCGGGGCCCACGAGAGCGGCGGTGGTGGGAGAGGTCGGAGGGCCATGTTGGTTTGCCGGGTCATAGCAGGCCGGGTCTCGAAGCAAATCGGATTGGACTCGTTGTTGGAGGGCCGAGTCGGTTTTGACTCGGTGAGTGGGGATAATGGCGAGTTACTAGTGTTTGATCCTCGTGCAGTGTTACCATGCTTTCTTATCATCTATAAATTGTAAAAATACATTTGGAAAAAAAAAACTATTAACTTTGCTGCATTTATCACACCAATTTCTCTTTCTTCTTCCTTTTCTCTTCAATATTTTTTTTGGTTTTCCGATGTTGGGCCCATTTATTTTGTGATTATGAGAAAAATTGGATTGATAAATGCTTTCATTTTATCTGTTTGTCATTTTGTTTCTTGAAAACAAAATTTTGTAGACGTATTTGTTGAATGTTGGGGTGTGTACTGAAACAGTGACGTATGAATGCAATGGTCCCCTGAGCCCCATGGGTTCTGTTCAATGTTACAGTCCTTCATCTTTCCATGATTTTTACCAATCTTGATGAAAATCCAACGGCTGAAATGTTCTGGTGGGGCAGTGAGCATTGCTCGATGAAAATCCATAATTCCCGTTATGGATATTTCTTCTGATCAGATACAGATTCGTTGTTAGGTTTACAAAGAAAAGGAAACGAAAAAAAAAAAAGGAGGACGTATTTTTGTTGGATTCTTATACTGCTCTTTTTTTTTTTAAATTTCTTTTTCATGGGAAAGGGGGGGTTAACGGTCAAGACAATGGCTGCCAGTTTAAAATTCAAATTCAATCAAATCAATTAAAGAAGGATATTCAATGGGAAATCGATAATTTGGTATAGAAATTTGAAAGTTTCAATAACGTCAAAAATAATATTGAATCGTTATCAATACTTACAAAATTGATTGGTTTTAGGTTTGAATTGAAACAGATGTGATGTCGTTATAATATTAAGCGTATTTTATTGACATTAAATAGTTTTTTTATTTAGTCAACTTTTGTATTTATTGAGACAGCCATTAGAGTAACGTATTTTCATATTTGCAAGTATTGTGAGATTAAAATATTGAGTATTACAACAAAATGACTATATAGTTCAGATATGGGAAGATGTTGAATGACCGTTTATTGTTTTTATGGAGTCGGAAAAATATATAGGATAGAAATCTATATGAAGAGCAAATAGAAAGAAGGTGAAGTGTGGCCTCAAAGGTGGGAGGGAGGTTAGTGAGGAAGTAGGCCGCAAGTCACGCAGCTAGATGGGCGACAGAGAGGGTTTGCGTTTCCTTAAGAGAGAGTTCAAACTTCAAAGCATGTAGGAAGATGAGAGATTAATAGATGGATGGGTGTGTTGTCTCTTTCTTTCTCTTTCTCTCTGGTGTCCCATTCATTCAACTAAGCTTGTCAAGTTTTATGGTTTCTTACTCCACTTTCTGTATTTTGGGTCCATCCAAGAATTCAATTATCTTCCGTCACAAACTCATTGCTCAACATCTAAAAGCCTACGAGTCAAGTTTTGAACATCTGTAGGATTGAAGAATCTCCTCCGGCAGCCAGACACAGGCCATAATGTGTTTCATACAGCAACCCCAATGCCCGATTACGTGTTTCCCGCCGGGAAACCACGACATTTCATTTCCCAGTAGGCAAATGACCTATCATTTGGGTTGAACATCAAGGTCATTTAAGCCTCTTTCCTGGATAGATTGATGGGCTAATAAACTGGTGGCAAACATCATGGGCCAGAGGAATTCATACTGGAGGAAAAAGAATGAGAAATTCTTAATAAGCATTTCTCAAATTCAAGCCCCTTTCCATAAATTAAATGTACCTGTGCTAATTTAGGGAAAATAAAGGGTCTCAACCAACAAAGTTCATCAAAATTCACTAAAGACAAGCAAAGGGGAGAAAATTGAAAAGACTCCAATGACTAGTAGCCAATGATATCCCTCTAATGTACAGTTCCTAATGCTGCAACATTGTAGTAGAATTGTATCAGCATCACCCCCTCGATTCAATGGTACTCAACTAGTATGTATAATGGCTTGCCATTCAATCGGTCACGACCCTGCAATACCCACACACCAAAACCCAAAACCCATAAGAAAAATGGATATATTATAGCTAGTATACATTAGTCAAGAGACAAGCAGAAAAAATCCACAGTAGCATACCCTCAATTTAATGATCAGACAGGAGATTTTATTTGCATAAGAACTTAGCATCAAACAGAATATTGTACTCTCTGATGTAAAATCTTACAAGCAGAGCAAGAAATCACGATGAATAAACTGCCTTTCTAGTAGAGACAAAAATATTTGTGGTCAAGCAGTAGCATCTAGTTCTCAAATATTATGTTAATTCTCCACGTAAATCTCAGTTGGATAAAGTTTGCAATATTCAAACCTTGGCACCAGGTTTCTTTCAGCACTATTTTCAAATTCAGAAGCACTTACAAGGGATCTGATCCTATTAAAGGGGCTCAGAATTTTTCGGTAAACCATCATTACACAAGCATTTGCACAATAGCTGAATGGACCCTGCTACCACTTCTATTTTTCAAAGTGTATCTAGAAGCTACCCAGATTCAAAATTTTCATTGATACTTTAATAGAACTAGCAAGACCTTGAAGAGAATAGGGTGCTAAATATAGATAATGAGAAATAGAAGAATGGGAAACAAGACATGAATATTGATCATACAATAGGTGTCAATAATAAAAATAGGATGTTAGCCCACTAGGGTAGGCCTAGTTGGTCAAGGTGAAAGTTGGGACGTGCGGTCCCAGTAAGAGGCACATTGTCCCAAGTTCGAATCCCTATTCCTGATAACACCCTGATTTAACGGTGTTGGTTGTTGTGGGCATGGTCAACACCCCAAGGTTTGGGTCTCCATGGAGAGTCTTAATGGCTTGGCAATGGAAGGTTCCTCGGTTATCAAAATAATAATAGTAATAATAATAATTGGATGTTTGGTTGTTGATTTTGATCATCTGACTTCACCAGATAACTTATTCTGCTGGTTTAGCATAGATAATATTCTCATTGGTATCCCATTACGGTGCATAAAGATTGTGTTTTAAACTTTAATACAAGGCATCTAATGCAGAAAATGAGAGGAAAAAGTCAAGTTATGACACTAAAAGTAATTGAACAGTAGTCTTCAGAAACCGATAAGAGTATAGATTGCTTTACTGCTCAATGAAATTGAGTTTGCCCTCCTTCATATTCTTCCTGGGTATTATGCCTCCTCTTCGGCTACACCACTAAGTTTTTCTATGGGCAAAATGTACTCAGAACTATAAAGTTTAGCTGAGCATTTGCATTTATGAAGTCAACAGCATTAAGGAAATACAAAAAACTAGATGGCACAAATAAATTTTTTTGGAAACAGATAAAAGAGTGATGAACAAGATCAACAAGACAGTGGCAACTAAGAAGTGCATTCAGAGAACACAGAACACGACGGGTAAACCATATTAATCATTTGATAGTTTGATATCAACAATACTCAAAAAAAGTCTCAAAGTAGCATTTACATTAAAGAACAATTCAAAAGTTAAAAAAGAACAAACCTTTAAATCTGGTAATTCAATTACGCATGCACATTCAACTACTTCTGCTCCAACACGCTCTGAGAAACAATATAGTATGTAACAAATAGTTACTAAATAACCAACACAATGATAACGATCATATCCAATGACACAAATATAGAGTGCATTTTCAATGAAAATGAATATTGAATATAAGTGAACAAGGCCATGCAATTCCCAGTAATTAATCAACATAAAAAAGTTGGAGTTCTAAGAGCATGAAATACAGAAGGTTTCCCAGAAAAAATAATAGTGTGCCAACCTTTGTGCTTCTAACTACTAATGCTTCATAACATTGGATGCATTATCATAAAGAAATACAAAACCTTGAACTCAGAAAATAAAAAAGCCACCTGAATTAAATTACACATCTTTGATATTTGAGAGTAAAATTTATAACAAATCATGTTATATCATATATTTTTTGCAACCATGATGAAGTTGTAGTAATCAAGCATCCGTCTATTCTTTCCACTAATAGAAGTAACTAGGATAAACCTCAATGTAAAAGAGAAAAACACCAGCATTATCAAAAGAACCAGTGGATCAAAATATTTGGACACACAGCTAGTATTCAAATTTTACAAAATGATTACCAAGTAAATTCATAGCTGCACAAAGTGTGCCACCAGTAGCAATTAGATCATCAACTACCAAAGCACGATCACCAGGCTCAACTGCTCCAACATGCATCTCAAGGCAGTCCCTTCCATATTCCAAAATATACTCTTCAGAAATAACTTCACCTGTCATTATAGCACGACTTGTAAGATTGAAAGCAAGAAAATGAAGCAACAAATTAGCCATTGCATCTTTAGAATTGATATTTTAAAAGTTGACAATAGTCAGAGATTCAGAAGTTAATTACTTGTATCAATTGTCAGTAATTATATCAGCAAGTAGCACTCTGATATAGGCAAACACTCACAATTGGCATTAAATTTTTCTTCACAAGAGAGCACAAAATGGAGCTTTAACACTTTAATGCAAAGAGCATGATCATATAATTGCTCTCTTGAGTGTGCAAGAAAAATGATAAGAATGAATGATAAAACAACAACACAAATGGTTCTTTCAAGATGGAATTGAGAGCAATGCAATGAATCAAACAGGCATTACCAATACAAACATCATTTGACATGAATCAGCAGTGCATTTATTATATCATATTCCAAACTAAGTCTGAAATATAAATGAATTTATACAACTGCAAATCGAGATTAAAGATAGATGAAAAATACCAGGCAGCTTTCTTGGTTTTCTCAAGGGTACAAACTTAGCTCCAATCGCCAATGCAATGGGGGGACCAAATATGAAACCCCGTGCTTCTATGCCTACAAAATCAAAGCAAACTCCACTTTGAAAACACATAGTAACAGAAATCTATATCTTGTACAGAGACCTTAAAGTCCAATCAATACTCTAGCAGGATCAAAGACTACACATGTTTACTGAAAACAATCAACATCAATGAGGAAAGATTGGATGGTGAATCAAAGATGGTATTGCCATATCAAAACTCAGCCCTCCCTCAGTAATGAAAAAATGATACTATATAATAAGAGCTAAACACCTTAATTTGGTCCAATTCACCAAAATGATATTCTATCACAAGTCACATCTTAATATTTAAGGAACTTCGAGAATCCTAACTAACAGCCTGAGTGTGAAGATCTTAGTCAAGTTTACACGATTGTCAAGAATACAGATACAGAACATTTTGTCAAAGAATAGCAGTAAATGGAAAAAGTTGCAACTGTAAGCAACATTTTGTCAAGAATACGGATACAGGATGCAGAGATCTTAGTCAAGTTTACACAATTGTCAAGAATACGGATACAGAACATTTTGACAAAGAATCAGCAGTAAATGGAAAAAGTTGCAACTGTAAGCAACAATTTGTCAAGAATACGGATACAGAATATTTTTCACAAGGAAAAGTGAGCACTAGAGTTACAATAAAGGAAATGCTATCAAATTTCACAATAGTCTCTGAACTGGGTCTGGAAGTAGTCTCTGAAACAGGGTCTAGAAGGCACATTCATTCATACTAAAGAAATATGGAAAATGTTTGGAAAGGTGTAAAAGACTAACAAAACACATTATTTTGAAGATAATGGTAGGACTTACTAAAAGAAAAGTTTAAAACTAGCAACTGCCTTTTTGGTAAAGGACATTAAAAATGATACAAGGATTGGTAAATAATGGCACAAAACCTCTCCATACCATGTCACATGTGATGGTTCCAAGCTTAAGGACCAGGACTTCCACAGGCCCCACCTTCCAAACCTTTCCTGTGTTGCAGCAAGTTAATTGGGTTTTCTAATGAGCAAAACCTTATTTGCACATGCACCTACTCCATTGGAGAACATCAACTGAAAAGACAATTGCGAAGAACATGCTGATCCTTATCCCCCAAAGAACAACTCTGTAACTTATCCACATGAAAATATACTTTGCTAGAGAAGATTCCAAGTAGGTATAGAGGTTCTCATAAAAAAAAAAAGACAGCAAATGTCCACATCACCACATAAAGAGACATTCTAATGGACAAACATGAGGACAAAGTTACCACATAGCCGATGTTGAAACTAATCATTGTTTAACAAAAAATTTTACAAAAAATCAAAGCATGGCCCCTAAAAAATGATAGAAGCCTTTTAACTCCCCATGAGCCTGTGGGAATATTAACCGTAATATAGGGCATTAGAATAGGGTATGGATGCGATAAAGCACATTATGTGTATCCCATCAATATATTAACAACCCAACCAATCATTTAGGCTGTAAACTGAATTGACTGTGATGAATTCAGCCATTCCGGAGGCTCTAGTTTCTTAACTTCTCTAATTCGCATCAATTGCTTCCCTAAGTGTAAGAAGTTAACTGGGAATACAAGAATGGGAACCATACTGTTCAGTACTTTTTGGCAGAGCTGCATAGGTAGAGATTTCTAGAAGCTGAATATATCCAATCCAAGAAAAGCACCAAATGACAGCCCATAAAAAAAAAAAATAAGGAAAAAGAAGAAAGAGAGAAAATAGACAAATCCTATGACAGGGAACTCGATAATTCATTGTCTTCGAAGCACAATGAAACCCAAATCTAAACAGAAACCAAGAAAAACAAACCCACAGCAGAGAAAGCGAATAAAATTGAGGCTCCAAATCAAGTCCAATAACAGTGAAATGTGGAAGTCCACAATAAAAGGACCCAGAAAAATCAACCCACGCGGGTGGTGGTCCACCTTCGCCAATGTGGGCATCCATCACCAACCACACCATCCACCCAAATCGGATCGGAGCACATGCCCAAAGAAAGCTCATCTCTGAGCCGCTCAAAAATCTTCACCAAGAGCAATCAATGACACACCCCCCACTACCAATCCTCATAGTCAAACAGAAAATCACTCCAAACACACAGTCACTTCCAAAATGTCTACCAAAAGCATTCAAAAAGGAAATCAGAAACTTATGAAATCGAGCATTTCTGCACCTTCAGGCCTACTTTTTGGACCCCACCATACATTGAAACTAATTACACTAATAAAAGTTATTGAAAAGCTTTGTGGAGTAAAAAAAGCGACCCCTAAATCATTCTCGATCACATCTCTCAATAACTGGATCAATCAAGGATCAGTATTCACCTGCAACAACGGAAATATTTTTGCCCTTGTACCTCTCCACGAACAAATCAATTGTATCCTTAAACGCCTTCGGATCAAGTAGCAGAGTCGTTATGTCTTGAAACATAATCCCTGCCATTCCCACCATCAACAAACATGCACAAAAAACAAAAACTATGTTCGGTTTTCAAGAACGCCCGGGAAAACAAAAGAAACCAACGGAAAATAAAATTTTGAATCCCATGACTTGTAGTTGTACGAGTCATGGCTGAGCTCAGTGTAGGCTTTTGCTTTCTGGGGTTGTAAAACAACAAAAACCCAGCGCTCAAAAACTTCGATTTCTTCAGTTCTCCGGCATTTACCCGGGAACTAAACAGGGCAACAAAAAAGAAAGGACGATCAAATGATGAAAAACCTGGTTTGGGAAAATTGGGGACTACGCGAATCTTAGTTTTGATGCCATGGATACGAGGATCTTGGTCTTTGCAAGCCGACATTGTAGCAGAGAGAGAAACAACAAAGCTCCCTCTCCTCTTCCGAGTCTGTCTAAGGTGAACAACAGGGTTGCTCTCAGAGAGAGGAACACAAGGAAGACGACGGTTATGATGATCAGAGAGAGAAGAGAGGGAGGGAGAAGGAGGGCTATATATAGATATACATTTATACACATACATTTAGAGACACAGATAGAGGGAGAAAGGCTCACTGCACAAGAATTAAGAGAGAGAGAAACGAGAGCGATGGGAAATCTCTTCGATAAGAGAGAGGGAAAGAGAGGATCGTAAAAAGGTTAAAAACAACAAAAGGCGGAATCACGAGGCCCCCTACCCTTCCCTATTATACGACGTCGTTTTGCTAAGCCAGGTGTTGGACCGTCCTTTGTCAGTTTAGTCATGCTAATGGACTCGTTTATTTATGATCTAATTTTTCATTCCATAAAAAACTAATTTATTTATTTGACTATTTGTTCTTTCTAATTATAAATACAATTTAAAAATAAATAAATTTCTATTTAAAATTTGAATGATGAATGCTCGCCATAAAAAAAAATTAAAAATAATATTAAAAAAAAAAGAATCATTGTCACAATAATAGCTTATTTATTATTTTGAAAATTGTATTATTTGAGCAAATTATTACCTTGTTTAAAACTCATATTTATTATTTTAATTGAATTAATTTAATAAATTAGGATGAATTCAAACCGTGTTTTGTAAATAAATAATTATTTTAAATATATTAACAATTTTTTTATTTCTCAATGTACGAGATCATGTATAGAATTAAAATAATAAACCAAAAGAGACATAGAGACATGAACATAAGGATGATGTTGTTTGGCATAAACTACACAAATATTAATATAATGAAAGGAAAAGAAAATCGTGGGGCATTGGTAAACTATGTGGGTAGGCATCATCAAAGTAAGGCATGATTTGGATATTTTAAATTTTTAACTCCAATTTGGTAACAATTGGAGTTATCATCCACCACTTAACTTCTTTGAAAGTAACACCATCCCATCATTACTTCTAAAAATTGCCTTAATTTTTTAACTTATCTTTGGTAGGAAATTAGTATGATATTAGCTTTTGTGTTCTTCCCTTTTTAATGTGCTATTACCATCATCAACTCATTTTTTTATTCCTCTAACGGATTAAAATGTTATTCTAATCATCTTCTTTCTTTCTTGGGTTTTACGTATATTTTTTATTTTGTAATGATTTAGGTGATGTTTGTTCTTTTGATCGAATATAAAAAATCAAAATATTTAATTTATTGTTTTCAATTAAAAATGGTTTATTAACATTGATTCATATATGAACATATTAATAATAAGTTTACTTTAATTATATCGATTGATATCAATAAATTACTTTTAATTGAATGTAAAAAGTAAAACGCGATAGTTTTGTAAAAAATTTATTGAATATAAAAAACTTTTTACATATAAATCGTCTTTTATAAAAAATAATATTTTCATAACTTTCATATTGACTTATTGACTTATTGTTAAAATTATAAACTCGTTGAATAAAATTAATCAAATCGGAATAGAAGTTCTTGTTAAACTTAAAAAATAATTTTTTATTTCTTAAAAATTAAATCATCTTATTGATTTCACTTTTAAAGAATTGCTATTATTGAAGTGAAAATTGTAGAATTAATTACTTTAACATGTTGTTAAATCAATTAAAACTACTTAAGATATGCATTATGGGTTTAAAAACTTGTGCAAGTGGTGCAAGTGGGATTTTTTTTTTTTTTTTTAACAAATACTTTTGGAGATTTCCAATAAAAAAACAATTATGATCCCACTATCTAATACTTTGAGAAATTTTTTATGATATTATGTGTTGTGATGTTGATATACACATATTAGAAGTTAAAGAGAGTCTGTTGGATAACTGTTTTGAGAGTTAAAAATATATTTGATAATTTTTTAATAGAGAAAAATATTTTGAAAATAATGTGTTTTATAATAATCTATTCTAATTATTTTTATTTTTTGAATTGTGTTTTTAAAAAATAATTGAAATAATAAAAAATTTTCAAAAAATAGTTAAATACAATAAATAATTAAGAAATATTTATTTTTAAAAATATTTTAGAATTGTTTAAAACCGTTTTCAAAAACTGTTTATTGATAATTGTTTTCTAAAATGCTTTGAAAGAGACCCTATTTATCCAAAAGTTCGAGGAAAAAAAAACCCAAACAAATCAAGCCTAAAAAAGAGCAAGCAGGCAAGATGCAAGTGGAATTATGGAATGTAACCAAAAGTGTGATGAAGATCTCAGAATGGACAAAGGAAAATAATGGGACTACCAAATTTGATAACTGCAAGTCCATCATGAGCTAATAAAACAGAAATTCAGAGAGAGGACAGCCTCGTGGACACCTAATGGTATGTTTGGTTGCCCGGATAAGAAAAAGTGAAAGAAAAATAAAAAATAAATTTAAATTTAATAAATTGTTTTATATGTTATTTTATATTTATTTCAAAATATTTTTTTATATATAAAAATTAAATAATTTAAAAATATATAAATTTTTAATTAATTTGAATTATATTTGATTTTTTTTTTCGTATTTTTATCTGGAAACCAAATATAAAAAAATTATTTTTTTTAACATTTTTTTTTAAGTGTTTTATGAAAATCAAACATAATTTTGATATTTTTATAAAAAAACTTAGAAATAATTTAAAATATTTGTTATTTGGAAAAGTAATTCTAAAATAAAAGAAGATGGGGGTATGATGGTATATATTATAAAGTGCAGAAACAGAAAAAAGAAAAAAGAAAAACAAAAAAGGGATTGATTGAAGGAGAATGTGGGCATCTGTTTATCTTGGTGTGTATAATAGGTTGCTTTCAAATCTTTAGAGCAATATTCTGTGGGCAACTTCCAAACCTTTCCTTCTCTATAACCGAAATATCCTATCTCGAAGTGAATAGCTAAGGGCACCTGCCTAACTTTATTACTTCTACGGCAGGGTAATGACAAATATATGCAACACATTTTTGACTTCATATACACCTCGGATTGGGACACCCTTTTGGGCCACTCTCCCTTCTCACTCATGGGGCGCCATCCTTTTTAAGGCACGCTTTTTTTTTTTTTTATTCATTTATTTATTTTAGCTATTAGTGAGCCTAAGGCAATGTTTATTTTGGTGACCTTTACATACTACCCAACATCAAATAAAATAACATATATAATAATACATTTGGTTGACAATCAAATAAAATAAATTATCATATCACTTATTTTATTATTTACTCGACAAAACTATAAAGGAAACTTAGAGATGACATAATATGAAATTTATTTCGAAGGTAAAACATTTAAATGTTTATATAACCTAATGTTAACAGTTCATTTTTATTCAAAATCTTATATAAAGGATTAAATCCAATTATGATCAAGGTGATGTTTGTTTTTTGGTTAAAAAAAAACCAAAATATATGATTTTCTATATTCAATTAAAAGTAACATGTCGACATCATTTAACATAACTAAACTAAACTTATTAATAACAAATTCACTTTAATTATATTAGACGACATGTTACTTTTAGCTGAATAAAAAAAGTCAAATATTTTGATTTTTTTATTCAATTAAAAAATAAATATTACTTGATACTATCACTAATAATAATAATATTTGAAAAAAAAATATTTATTGACATTATGATATGATAAGTAAAAATGGTATTTTGAGAAATAATTATATGACTTATTAAAAAATACATATATTTTAGATTATTTTTAAATAAATAAGGATAATATTAATTTAAAAAAGTTGGGGTTCTTTTTTCCCCTTTAGGCATTATGGCCAAGTTAAAAGGAAAATCCTCAAAAGAAGGAAGGTGATAGTATTAAAAATATTAAATTTATTTATTTAACTAAATGGACACATAGTTAATATTTTATACATGTTAATGTCACACTTTTAAATACTCATAAACTTAAGAAAAAAAATATGGACATATTAATGTATATTTTATATACATATATTAAAGTTTTTTATTTTATTTATTTTTGGGGAAATGAGCACTAACTTACATTGTTGGCCGACTTTATGAAGATTCGATAAAAATCTGTTAGTTTAGTGTAAGCTTAAGCCGCAGTTCTAAAACTTTTAGCCCTTATCTTGATTTGCGGACCCTATACCTCAACTTTACAAAATAATAGTGTCCAAATCAAAGCCCCAGATATTTTCTTTTTTCTATCAGAAGATCTTACTAGGTTTGGGTAAAGATTTTCATAACCCATAATAAGCGGAATCTCTGTGGATACTCCTACCATAAGGTTGATGATAAGCCGCTTATGGTAAATTAATACAACTTTTTATTTTTTCCCTTATAAGTCCGTATCGAGATATTTTCTAAAAGATAATCCTTTCCAAAAGGGTACCTAATTAAAACCTACATGAGCCTAGGCTGTGGCACCATCCATATTTGATAATGGACCTATGGTGGAGACTGGAGAGACGACACATCACTTTCACTGCATATTCTTTTCAGTTTTACGTGCCTCTCCTTTGCTTTATGCCAAAAATTCTCACCATTTTTGACATGTTTTATCTCAGGAGATTTTGCCATGGTTGTGCATATTTTGCCTGCCTCTCCTTTGCTTCATGCTAAAAATTCTCACCATTTTTGACATGCTTTATCTCAGGAGATTTTGCCATTGTTGTGCCTAGATCAGGAATGTTTCTGTAATCAAGGGATTTTCGATATTTTGTACAGACCGTTAGCCGTTAAAATGGCGGTTAGAAAGGTTAGCAGAGCCTAACAGCCGAGCTTGGCGTCTAAGTGCAACACCCACAACCGCCGAACTGACGTGGATTGTTTGAATCTGTTTCATAAACAATGCACCAAAAAACGGAAAAAGAAAATGGAAAATAGTGGAGGATGCAAACAAGGAGTTAAGAGTTGGGGTGTCGGGTGGGTCCCGTCAAAACGACATAGCAGCAGTGAAGAAGTGAAGAGAGAGAGAGAGAGAGAGAGAGAGACGTGGAGATCACACAGGGTGCAAGGGTCCATCTTTTTCACGCGGAGTGACGTGGCGGCGTTTCGGGCCTCAAGTACTTGACGCATCATGCTGCTCAGCTGCACCTCCACTTTCGTACTCTCACAAAATCTACTTGGCTCTCTAGCGGCAGACATCTCCGACACACTCTCTCCAGTCCTCCAATTTTGGACCACCTTCCCAAATTACCATTTTATCCCTATTTTCCGAGACCCACCCCCCATCCCGCACTAATGATAATAAGGTGGCAATGGCATGAGACGGACGTTACATTTCCATACCTTTTTAACCTATAGTATTTTTAATATTATTATAACCTATAGTTGTTACAACAAAAATAATTTATAATATACTTTTTTTAGCGTGACAAAAATATTCTTTCTCGATTCAATGTTTCCTTTCATGAATACAAAAATTCAAATGATTTTTAATAAGATGAATATGTTGATTTTAAATGCATTAGTTGGGAAGGTGATTAAATTACTGACAGCTTCGATCTGTCCACTTTCAGTGTTGTTGTTGGCCCTTTCAAGTGTTGTGTGGCTACTACACCTTTATCATCCTTTATTTTTCTTTTTTAAATTGAAACTTCAATCACGTTCCTCTTTTTTAAACCCCTTTCTACCTACATACCATGTACTTTACATAAGACATTGATAACAAAATAAGACATTTTTTTGGATTATTTGATGATATTTTAGTTCAATCATTTAGATTCTACTAGAAGTTGTTTTAATTAATACTAAAATCATTTTTTTGAAATATTTTTTATTTAAAATAATGATTGGTATAAGTACTTTAAATTTTGAAAGTTTCGAGAATATTATTCTTAGCGGGTAATATGATTTAAAACTTATATATTTTTTTATAAATTAATTTATATTTTATTCATTTAAAAATTAATTTTGAATAAAATTTGATTAATTAAAATAATACCTAATTTGATTTGATTATTAAATCGGTCATATAATATATTAAATGTTTAATAATTAGGTTATGCTTATATTAATGTTTTTAATCAATAATTTGTATTAGGTTTACATTGACTTATTTAGTTGAATGGATAAGGTATGACATGACCCATCAACAACAATTGGTAAGATTTATTGACCAACTTAAATACTTAATGTACAAACATTATTATATGTCAAAATAATTATACAACGATTTTGTCACGCTAAAAATAATCTAAACAATCATTTTAAAAATTGTTATCAACGGTTAGTTAAAGTAAGCGAGCATACAATCCACATGTAAATCGATCATGTTTGTTTTTAAAAATAATTTTCATATTTTGATTATGTGAAAGGAAATTTTAAATTCAATTTATAAGAGTATTATTTAAATTTCATTCGAGTCCTAGAAAAAGTAAAAAGTAATTTTGTAATTAAAAATAAATTTATATTAATGATTTTTTGATAAAATATGAATATTATTATTGTAATAAAATCACTGCATTTTTTTTTATAAGAAATATCTTTTTTTTTCTTATTTATTTGTGTCCTTAATCGACGATCTAGATCTCTCCACCAGTCATATTTAATGGTGCAGATATTTTATTTGATTGAATATTGAATATCTTAGCATTTTCCTATTTTTTAAGATTTCCAACGCGCTCAATTTTTTTTGACATGCCCTGTTGAGTGTTGACAAAGCCAAGGGTGCAAGCTGCGGAAGGGCAGGATGAAGAGATAAGCAGGGGAGGGCCAAGGCGTAGGGCAGTGTTAAGAGTAGCGTAGGGTAGGGTACCCGAAACCTAAAGGGCGGGGGGGTTGGGGGTGCAGAATAGGGGTTCTGTTTGGTTGGTACACATTGGGGGATTGGGATCTTCACTCAGGATAGAGTTGAGATCTGCTTGTCCCCACTTTCCCCATCCTTCCTCTGCCCCAAACACCCATTTTCTTATTTTATTTTATTTTATTTATATTTTTAATTGGTCGACATATTTTAATATAAGAAAATATATTACAGATATGTCCAAGGCAATGGCACTGATGGGATTGGGCAATTGGCTATGGTTTGTACATTAAAATCAGACGTTTGCCTCTGATTAACAGCTGTCTTGTCTATGTCTTCGCAACTCCTTTTTTTTTTTTTTTTTTTTTTCTGTTTTGTTTATTTTCGGAAACACCAACTTCTGTTCTGCATTTTCTTGGACAACTCATGTTTCAGCTGCCCCCCTCTTCTTAATCTATCTTCTCTCACATTATCCTTCAATTTGGAGTTTTTCTTGGAAATGACCATTTTACCCATAAAATATACATTTGAGCCTGTTTTAAAACATTTATTCCAAACCAATCATTCTCTTTCATGCTTCATTTTTGTTGTTGTGTTTTTTTTTTAATCTGCGTGAAATCATATTTTAAAATTATAATTTTAATACAAATTTAAAAATCATATTTTAAAATTACGAGTTTAGGGTACATTTAAAACCATACTTTAAAATTATAATTTCTAAATTTGTCCGAAAATTACATTTTCAAAATACGATCTTAAACTAATTTGAAAAAAAAATATTAAATTAAATGTTAATATCAAAATTTATAAAAACATTTAGAGTTTATTTGATAATAATTTTTTATAACAGTTTAAAGTAATTATTTAAAATAATTTTATGATGTTTTATAAAATAAAAACTATTTGAAAACGCGGAATATTTTTTATATTTTTAAATATAATTTTTATGTCTAAATTTTATTTTTAATTATTTTACATATTTATATAATTATTTTTTAAAATAATTATTAGAAAATAATTAAAAAATATTTTCTAAGAACATTTTTTTTATTACTAAACATGTTTTCCTCATTTTTTTTCTATAAAATAAAAAAAATTAAAAATAATTATCAAACAAACACTTATATTTTATTTAACTAAAATACCTATTTAACTTGAAATTCCTTCATTTATCTCATATCTAAGGGTGCTATGCATCCCATTTTCTCATGCTAAAGGGTTAGTTTAAACAATAAATAAAGAAATATTATTATTTAATTATATTATCTATTGAGGAGTAAATTAGAGAATTTAACAAATTTTGAAGGAGGAAACAAATAGAAGTCTTGGTTGATTAAATGGGTAATCCACGTGTGTCCCACTAGCCACTTGGCCATGATGAGTGACAAAATCCCAATGGTCCTAAAACATTAGGTGTAGGAGTTAATACCAAGATTATGTAAACACATCACTAAGATTTGGACCATGTGGGATATGATACAATGCTACTCAGAAGAGATAGGATTATTATTAGTGAGCCAATTATGAGCTACGGCTATCTTCGTTATTATTAGTCAAGCCATGTTAAACCTTTATTAGGACATCCCCTAATATTTTTACTTCCATGATTTTTTGTATTTATTTACAATAAAAATTCCAACAAAATATTTTAGTTGAAATTTGGACATAATTTAGGGTTAAACTTCTGGGAAAAGTGGGTTTACCTCATTAATTCAAATATATATATAAAAGAATAATAATCTTGGAATTCAATAATTACCCTTTTATTTGCATTGATTAGAAATGATTTAAAAAGATTTTTTCAATAATTATTTCTACTTTTATTTAAAATCATTATTAACTGGATGAGAAAATATTTTATTTATTATTGTATTTTTTTTTTATAAATGATTTGTACCTTATGTTATATAATAAAAATTTATAACATATTTATTTATAAAATACCTTTATTAACTTAACATGATAATTTTTTTTTTATTTTTACTTAATATTTTCAAGTAAAATGATTGTTTTAGAAAATAATTATTTGATTTATGAAAAAGTGTATATATTTTAAAATATTTTTTAAATGGATGAAGTTAAAGTTGTAAAACTGATGTATAAAATTTGAGATTTTATATATATATATATATATATATATATTTTCAAATCAATGAGTCATAACTCAAATTTATCTTTGTTTAATTTAGATACATTTTTTTTATCTTTTATTTTTAAAAATAAAATTTTCATAACAAAATGTGTAAATTTTTATACAAAAAGTAGGAACATATTTTTGTATATTTGAAAAGTAAACTTAAATTTTTAAAATTTGAGGAAGTAATTTTAAAAAAAAAACCTCAAAAATTTTAAGAATACAAATTAAAATTATATTTTTTGTATAAGAGTTATTATATTTTGTATAAATTTTTTTTTATCTTGAAACATAAAAACAAAAAATATATCTAGACAGAACCAAATGAACTTGATTATATGAAACTTTCGAATCCATTAAAAAGAAAAAAAAAATAATGGTATTGAAGTTAATTACACTATTTGACAAAGAACTTGTTTGATAGTAATTTTAGAAAGCAATTTTGATCTTTTCAACAATTGAATTTTTTTATTATTTAATATTAAAAAAACTAAAAATATTTTTTAAAATCATTATCAAATACACTATAATTCACAAATATTGCGTCCAATTGTTGTTTAACTAGACAAAGCATACGATTCAACCTGAATTTAATTTTGCTTGGACTTTCTTTGAGTCATATAATGTGGACCTGTTTGAAAAATAAGCCATAAAATTTCTTGTGGTTGGTTATGCCTTGTTAGAAAAATGAGCAAGTAAATTTGAAGTTGACCAATGAGGAGGAGATATCAAAGGGACTGGCTACAAACGCAAACAATTAATGTGGCAGATATGCTTTGTTGGTATGTTATTTTCTACTAAAATGATGGAAAATGAGACATTAGGGAGAGATTATTGATGATAAATTCTTGTCTTGTCTATTGGGGAAATGATTATTAATTGGAACAAATGGAACCTCATGAAAAAGCCATTTTGTTTGTACTGTACAATATATTTTTTCTTTTGCTTGATTGGCAGCTTAGAGAATCATTCCCTTGTTGGAAATTCTCTTTCAAGGTAGGTCTTGAGCCACAACATAACCATTTCATTATTAAATGTCATTTGAAATGCTGACTCATTTATTTTCTTTATTGTTAAATTAATTTTTATGGATAAATTTTAAATTTATATTTTATTTAGGGTGCGTTTGTTGTATGAGAACAAGAATGGGAATTGAATTGAATCACAAGTCCTAATAAAAGCGAGATTTGATTTCTTTAAAGATGAATATTTAATTTTTATTCTAATTTTAGCAAATCATTCAAGTACATTAATGAATATAAATGGAATTGATCCCTGATCTGATTCTTTATTTCAATGTTCTAAATACGACTATGGTACCATGTGACATAAAGATGAACTATGGTACCATGTGACATGACCATGTTGTACGTCCATGAGAATAAATTCTTAAATCTTATCATTATTTCTATTAAGTCATCGAAAGATAAAAATGGATGAAAAATTAAATGGGATTTTAATTCTTTTATGATATTCCAATCTTCCAAACACACACTCTATTATTTTAATAAAAGGAATGAGAACTTTTATTAATTAGGGAAAGAGATGATTCAAAACACCTTGCAAAAGTGGGTGAGACCAAAATATTGTAGCACTGCAACTAACCCACTTTGTAGTTCCATAATAAAATGAAGAAAATCATGACTAATAGATGATTCCCCTCTGCTTATAATAGCATTTGAAAGAAGAAGAAGAAGAAGAAAAAAAAAACTCTTTCAAGGGATAATCATGAACTAAGTTGTTAGGCTTTCTAGACCATGGAAATCTTCTTCATCTGCCATGGATGATGGAGATCCATATGGGGTCCATTTGTAACACCATTAACCCTCTTAAACGAAAAAAGGCTCCCCCAAGACTGAAAAATTATTAGACCTACTACCCAACTAAGCAAGCATCACTAGTGGCTGAGAAGAAACAACACATGATGGTGCCCAACTTTGGAAGAGTATCCACTCATCACCCACTCATGCATCGACCTAAAAACTTGGTATGTCTTGGGTGACCATTTGGGCATACATCACAAAATATTGGGCCAATTAAGTATACTAAATAGTACAATGTAGCATGTAATGATCATAGGATCTTCAACCAACTTTAATCCAAGATTTAAGTCCTGGACTCTTTTGGACAAATATTGGAGGATCCAATGACAAAAACATCCAATCAGAAGGCAACTAAATCCGATGTAACTCAATGATAAACCACCCCCACATGATGAAAAAATTGTAAACCTTTCTTATTGGGTACACAAATCTCATTACCAAATCTAATCTCTTTGATTGATTTCTTCTTGGGTCTTGAATCATCTTTCCTTTCTCATAAAGGCATTTCCAAAATGATACTTCTAGAGGGTTTGTACAAGTCCAGGCCTGATGTTTGGAACTTTTACTTGGTTAGTCATTGGGCCTAACCCCTTACACAAAAGAGATTGTGGGTAATGGGAACACAATGATTCTCTGTTTAGCCCAGTTCCCAGCAAACATCACATATCATACAGGTGTCATGATCCTTCACAGTGTAGGTACTGATGAAATAGACAAACAAATAATTAACATCTCATAAAAAAATCTTCATATGGTGTTGGTAATGGTCGGCTGTGTTCCATGGTTTAATCCTTTAAAATAGAGTAGGCCCATCAAGATTGTCTAAAGGGACAAGCCCTTTGTATGTCATCTACTGCTTTGTCATTGATTCCTTTTAATTAACAATTAACTTAGGAAAAAATGCTTGAGGAAAAAGTTAGGCTCCCTTTTGTTTTAATTCAAGGTCAGAGACCATTGTGGCACCCAATGCAGATGTTATCATTGGGAGAGGTCCAGTTCAATATAAAAATCTGGGTGAACAAACAGAGTCACTAAGCAATTTCTATGGACAGAAAAGGTCTATAATGAGTTTGGTACTTCAACTTAAAATTGTTGGAATTAGGAGACATGAGAGGATCATGAACCAGTTTGGAAAGAAAATTTATGCTGGCTATAACTGGACTTTCTTTCATCTATGCTTGGGGATCGGCAACTTAAAACCAGGGAACTCGAAATTCTCAAGGGTTAAGCTCATGCAAAAACATCAAGTATGGCCCTACTGGATTGGCTGCAGAGCAAGATCCAAGCAACTACCACAAAACATTTATGTGTGTGTCTGAATTACCAAAAGTGTCATTAAATTCTTTTACAATAGGAGTTCCATTTCTCATGCAAAGCTTTGATTCAGTACATTTCTTACAGGGAAAAAAAAGAGGTATATGCATGAAAAAAAGAGAATGAATTCAATGGGCTTCATAAAACAAAACAGTATCATTCCACAAGAACAGAGCAATTACATTCTCAATAATTTCCATGCTTGGGCAGAAGAATTTTGCTAAATACAAAACCCGTTCCAGCGTGGAATGTGAGAATTCCTTGGCTTCATTCTACTAGTGAATCATCACATTTGGTGCTTGAAATGTAATTCTAGAGTGGTTATGGTCCCCTTCATATGTCACAACCAACATGGTAGGATCCTCCAAGCATCGTTCCACATGCTTCCTTGCAGTGCATCCCCTCATGCTGCTGCATTTGTAATAGCTCCTTGAAAATGAAACATCAAAGGCATGTCACCATATTGTGAAAAAGAAAACAAAGAAAGCTAATAGACAATCATGCAACAAAATGATGATTTTTGCTACATCCCCAGCATCCAAACCATTAAAATTGTCAGCATCTCTTCTCTTGTGGATAGACAGCGAGTTAGCACTTAGAAGCAACTCTACCTTGAGGTTCTTGATCTTGGAAATCTTTGGTTTTGCTAATGAATGGGTTACAATACATTTTGAATAACAGGGATTCATTAAGGAAATAAGGCTCTTCAAGAATTTTGCCTTTTCATAAACCTTTGGGAAGGCTAGGGGTAGTATGTGAAGGAGCTGCCCCCTCTTGTTAGGTGTAAACATCAGAATATGTGGCCATAAGCCTGTAATTGGTTTGAATAATCATCCACTTAGGTCTTGACTGGATGGACTATTCCATGAGACCAATCAAAATGTCATATGTGAAATCATGAACAATGAGCAAGCAGAGGAGGATATATATAGCTCCCATGTCAGTTCAATTTTACAATTTCATAACTGGAACAATCATATCCATGACCCTAAATTATGACTTGTAGTGAACTAAACATCCGGTGAATATATGATAGTGTCCAATGAACCAAAGATACAACTACATCATGTCAGATCCAGAAAAAGAAAAATGTGAATAGATGATCCAAGATGCAACAAGCAGAACAGAGTCCCACAAATTATAAACTTTGATATTGGACTATGGAAACTAACAACCATAAAGTAATGGATGGCCAGTCTGAAAGGATCTTGACAACATGAAGAAAAGGTAGGAAGAACATCAAAATACCTTGGATGTGGAGATCCTTTTATGGGCTTTTGCCCGTATTTCCTCCAAGAGAAGTCATCAGGAGGTATATCTGCTAGTTTATTGCTTATAGCTGGAACTTTGAACGATCTCTTTATCCTCAGTTTCCTGCACATAATAAAAGAGGACAGCAGAAAAAAAGAAAAAACCCACCGTAAGAGAACCATTATATCAGTATACAAGCAGATGAATTGTAGTTATATCAGGAATTTTCTTGCTAAGGGTCAAATATTACAAATAAGCCATCATGGCTTTGTTCAGTAAAAATGGACAAATATACAAATCAACATGTATAGCCAAGGGATTTTTCAAGCTAAAATCCGGTTCTAACATAATCCTAATTTCTATTCATGGTATTATAGGAAAATTTTCAAAATTCAGCAACATCAGTCACTTGAAACACAGAAAGAAGTGATATTAATAGAATTTAAAACCAACAAGATGAACTGTTGAAGGGTAGTCACCTCTTCTTCGTGCAGTGGCATCCCCCAGTTGAGGCTACGCATCTCATGCTTTCTTCTTCGCTCTTTGCCCCACACTTCCTCTTGGAAGAGTCATATCGAGAGGCCAGAATTTCAGATGATGAATAACGGATTGTCTGCTCCTCGATGCTACTTCCATCCATACTAATTAAAGAAATCGCGGATTTCTGTGGAAAGTTCAACCCTATGATGGAGTTGTTTGGAACAGCAAGATTGCTCTCTGAGTAACAACGTTGTAATGCTAGATTCTGTTTTTCCCTATACAAGTTGAAACCATTGGTGGGGAAAAAGGCAGTTGAAGACTGAGCGTTCTGAAGAGGGATCAACTGTTTAACCATGCTGGGTTGAATCGCGTTGCACCCATGGCTTTGTGACAAAGGACTGGGACTATCCATCCATTCTACAGGGCTTATATGTCCTGAATTCAGCAGGGGACCCTTTCTTATTCTCTTATAATCCCTCTCTTCATCAAGTAGGGTGAGCAGTTTTCTGAATTCAGTCAGTGCTTCTTGGGCTATAAAGTTCACTTCCTGAGTTTTTGTCGCTTGAGCTTGATCAGAAATACAAGTGAGCAAGTGATGGGCATATCTGAAACCACTCTGAGCAACTTCATGAATTTTGAAATCCCACCTTACAGGGGTCATTGAAACACAAACACCTGAAGCTTCGTTCATGGAACTCAACAACTGATTAGCTCAGCTATCAGAAGATTCAGAACTAGCTTGTATAAAGCCTCAAAGTGACAGATTCAAGGATCCAAAACACCATGGATGATCACGGATGCAACTGGGTCCTCTTTTGATCAGATAAAGCCAATAACACGAACTGTATTTTCTGGCAAAACCCGTGTACCGGAAACCACCAATGAATCAAAACTAGGTTGATTCAGCGGAGTACGACCCACAATATTCAAAACCCACTTCATAAAGATATCTTAATTTACATTTGCATAAACTCACCCAAGCCAACATAGTGCCAAGATAGTCAACGGTGGATTAAGTTTCATACCCCACCAGCCAATTTCCTATCAGAAATGAGAACAAAATGGGGAATGTGTGTGTTTTCAAATGGTTGAGTAGAAACAAAGGTGACTGTAATTGCATGCTTTGGTTGCAATTTGCCGGCTCTATATCCTAATCTTTATCTGGTTTTAATTTAATAAAATGGTTGATAAGCCCTATAGGATGTGAATGTTTTCCAAAACCCGTCAGCAACACGATTTCATTATGGGACTCTTGACTCTATCAAGGACTTTGGAATTCATAGTTCATCCTTCTCTGACAAATTTTGCAGCAAGAATCTCGTGTTTCAACAGGTTTTGGTATTTTTTGTGGTTCTTCCCCTGACCACTATGTTTAGAAATGTCTTCTCAAGTATGTTGTTCATGTTAATCATTTTATAGACGTCTCTGAATGGTAGATTAACCTCGAGCGTATACTCCAATACTAAGTTTTACTTGGATTCATGATTAACTTACTTGACCATTGATTGATGTTAATAATAATAAGTTAAATCTTTTATCACATTAAGTTACTATTATTTGAATAATCCATGAAGGTGAGAGCAATATTGTTCAACGTTAATAATTTCAAAGTCAATTTTCTTGAGCCACCTTGTTTGACCATCAGTGTTAATGCAGTGGTTTTCTTGTTTCATCCAAAAAAAAATATTTTTGAGGGGGAATATGTGATGAAATTTCAAGAAAGGTAAATACTTGGGCTGGGAAAAAATAGAAAGAAATTATGGGTACACGTACACCATCAGAATTATATGAGGGGGGTGGGGCATGGATAAGTACAGAAGAAGACACATAAAGATTCAAAGATTTAGGTGAAGGGCTTTGGTTGTATGTGGCATTATTCCACTTGCCCATGAATCTGATCCACTAACCAACCAACCAACCGCAAGCAAGTCTCTCTCAAGGTCTTGGACCTTGCCATTAATCGGTTTAAACTTCATTATTGGAGTGTGCTTGTTTTATTTTCCTCATAGGAAAAATAAAAATTGAAGCACGCTAGCTTGTTGTCAAAGGGTGGTTTTTAGTGGCTTGGTCTCCACTCCTCTTTATCCTCCTGCAATTATCTTGCTATAGAATCCACATAAAGAAGGGCTAGTTCCATAAAATTGTCATTTCCAAATTCCAACTAGTGAGATTGCCAAGTTTGTTCAATCAGCACCCCACTGATTTGATTGCTGCTGATTTTAAGTAGATGGGACCCGTGAGAACGACAGCACAGTTGATTATAGGTTGAGGCTCATGTGACCATGGTAGCCATTGATACGACTGCCATTATTGATAATCGAGGACACCACCCAAATATTGGATTTTTGATAATTGTACGGTAAAATTAAAATTAATTTTTTAAAATACAGTACAATAATGAAAACTATTTCTATCACACTTTTTTATCACTTTTTAAAAGGTATTTTTGAAAAGACACTTTGTAATATTTTTATATAAATAATATACATTAAAAAAAAATTGAATTTAAGTTTAAAATATCTCTTGAAAAAACATATTTTATAATTTTTATATTAATAACACTCATTAAAAAAATTTGAATTTATATTAAAAGTGTTCTTTCAAAAGACATTTTTAATATTAGTTGTATGATAAAAAAATTGAATTTATACTAAAAATGTCTTTTTAAGACACTTTTTATAATTTTATAAAATTAAATTTATATTAAAGGTGTCTTTTGAAGAGACACCTTCAATAATTTTTATGTCAGTCGTTAATTGAAATAATTGAATTTATACTAAAAGTATATTTTCAAAAAACACATTCCATACTCCCATAAAATTAAATTTATATTGAAAAGTTTTTCTTCAAGAGATACTTTTAATATAAATTTAATTTTTTTTCAATAAATGACTAATATAAAAATTGTGAAAAGTGTTTCTTCAAAAGACATATTTAGTATAAATTCAATTTTGTGGAATTGTATAGACTCCTTCAATGTAAATTCAATTTTTTTCACTATGTAATTGATATAAAAATGATCAAAGATGTTTCTTTGAGAGATACCTTTAGTATTAATTTGATTTTATGGTATTGTAGAAATGATATTTTTTTTTAATATAAATTCAATTTTTTTAACATATATGACTAATAAAAAAATTATGGAAAAGTGTATTTTGAATATGCACCTTTAACATAAATTTAATTTTATGAAATTATGGAAGGTGTTTCTTCAAAAGACACTTTTGATGTAAGTTCAATTTTTTTTTTAAAACATTTATGATTGATATGAAAGATATAGAAAGTGTCTCTTCAATAAACACCTTTCAAAGTGATAAAAATTAAAAAATGTCTATATCTACCATATTTTAAGAATTATTTTTTAAAATACCATTTTTTTAAAATTATTTTTAAAAATAACCGTACAAGTTAAAAAAGCCCCCCAAATATTCATTAACATGATGGTTGCCCGGCGGTGGCCCCAACAAGTATCATAGCTGATTGAAGATTTTCAAAGGAGTTTAAAAAATACATTTAATAATTTAAAAATAAAATATTAAAAAAAATATATTTTTAATTATTTTTAAAAATAATTATAATAATTAAAAATAAAATAATGTATATAAAAATTATTTTTAAAACACGTTTAAAAACATACAAAATATATTAAAACATATTTAAATTGTATTCAAAAACCAATTTTTTAAAACAATTATCGAACAAGAAACTATCCCCAACCCTTTATGAGAGGCTTTGAAATGACAATGGCTACTAGACCACGGCCTTCCTCAACAAGGTCTTCTACACTGTTGTAGTTGAGTTTAGGATTTTGTGCTATGAAAAACTTAAGTAATTTAGGATTTTGTGCTATGAAAAACTTAAGTAATTTTGGTATTTATAATTTTATTTACGACTTACATGAAAAATTTATCAATGAAAAGACATTCTTGAACATCTTAAAAGGCAACCCAAAACTTTTCCTCATCGTAAACAGTGCGGGGTAATAATGAAAACAGAGTATCCTCAAAATAATGAATAATTTTGCAAGAAGGCCCTAGGAAGAAGGAAGAATAAAATTAAGAAAACCCATTTTCTGATGGGTACTATCAGGATTGATCGCCAAATGCCATACTGGAACTTCCCAGAGGGGCCGTCTGTTAGCCCCTCAAACTAAGCATGTCGGCACTGGTGACACTGTCACCCTTAAATGTTGTGAATCAAAGGAAGAAATATGATGCAGTGACAAATACCTGGTTTTCCTGTCAATACTAAAATTTTTTGATGACCGATCTTTCAACTGCAATGTATTAATAAGAAACCAAGTAATCTGAAAATCAGTACACGGATTTAAAAATTATTTCTGGTATATGGGTCCACAATAATTCTATTTTCATATGTGATGCGGTCACAAACTTGATATGAATTTTCATAAATGATTTCTTCGGCCACCATAATTACGTCTAGACCTTCTGCTTCTCAAGGGTGTACAGCAATTCTCTCCATTGCCCATTTTGGATCTCATCCTCCGGTACTCTCTTGATCTAATAACTCCATCCAGAATGTTTATATCCTCACATATTTCATGTCTGGTAAGAGTTGCTAGTCCAGGTAATATGTCCCTCTGAAAATCTTTCATTCTCCTCCCTCTTCTCAGCTTAAAACCAAAATCTTTTTCTTCTGATCCATTTACCTCAAATGGCATTGATGATACAGAGTAGTCATCTGCACTGCTTTCCATTAGCTTCAGTGTAATTGACTCGAAAGAATCAGAAGAATATTGTGGCTGTTCCCTTTTGTCATTTTCCCTTTCATGGGATCCCTTGTTGGTAAAACATTCTTGATAACAAGCTGAACTTTCCAATGAGATATGGATGAGTGATTCGGCTGCCTTCTGGACCAAAGCATTTACATCTGACTCTTCATCCTTCTTTGTGTGGCATTGGTGTTTTGATTCACTGCTATCCTGCTCACTGAATGGCGTTTCTGCAACTTGAGACCATATCTGGCTTTTTGGGAGCTCATCGAAAGTAGAAAGATTTGAACCTCCCAATTCAACTCTAGATAACATTGTCTTGATGCTGCTGGAATTGTTGTCAGCAATACAGTCAGACTTGCAGTTCCCATCTTGAACGGTACTGTGACTCCGATATGGGAATGAAAATACAGTATCTTCACCATCATGTAAAAGACCGGTTGGAGGTTCTAGTGGCAAGTCCACTTCATTTTGGGTACTGCTACAGCATCTTCCAGGATCCTCACAGAGATCTAATGCGGGGCCAGATACAGACTCAAGGTCTATAGGGCACAGTTCGCTTCCATTACTTCCATTGGATTTGGCACTTATAGGCAAAATCTCAGTACTATTACTTTTATTGTTGGAGTCCGTCAGAGTGGGAAGTGTGTCGGAATTTTCATTGAGGCTGTCAGCATTTGGTTTTCTCCAGCAAGTCATGGTAGGACAACCACCTTCCTCAAACTGACCATCTAGTCCATGAAGAATACCTGAAGAGCTTGCTGTTGAAGGATAGGGCACCACAACATCATTTGAGTAACATGATGAATCTTCAAACTGAATCCTGTTGAGATCCATCTGCCCTGCTACATAAGAAGTGAACTGTTGCTTCTTGGTGAACAGATTATTACTCCTGACGTCACCATAACTCTCATTGAGCCCTGCACAAGAATATAGCAGATGTTTAACTTTGTAAAACCACAGACTTTGAATTAGAATGTCATGCCCCTACAATCATAAACAGTATAGCAAGGACAAAACAACTGGTACCTTGATGAAAACAAGTTTGCTCTTGATAGCTTTCGCTGCCATCAACAATAGAGCAACTCATCATGGTCCCATCTTCTGGATCTTTCTTTCCACTTTTGGAGGTGGCCAGATTAGATAAAACAGAAGCTTGCAGCTCATGCTTGTCTCCTGAAGAAGGGGTCAGGCCAGCAAAGATGAGAGGGGACACAGTTTGAGTATCCTCATCTGATCCTTTTTCTGTTGATTCTTCTAAATCAATAACATACTGGGCGCAGGAAAATGTCTTCTCACTGTACCTGTTTCTACTGCCACCTCCCTTCTTGCTAGTATCCTCTCCAATACACAAGGAAAGCTTCAAAAACTCTGGATTAGAAACATTATTCCCAAGAAAAGAACTCTTATCACCTAAGGATTCTTTTAGAGAATCCCAACTCTTCCCTTTTTCTGGAAGGTCCATATCGATGCTACTGATATACTGATCAGCAGGAAGTTGAAGATCAAAAGGCCTCTTTTGAAGACTAGAATGCCTTGGCTGAAGCTCGGAGCAAACACCTTGGTGCTCTTCTAACAAATCCTGGTTTATAAATTGGGTAGAGCCCACCTGAAAGAAATGTTCACCACATTAAAATGATATCAAATTGCACATAATGTTGATGATGTGTGGTTTCTGTTACCAACAAGAGGACTACTGGGTAGTCATCATAAAGGGATAAATATCATAAAACATATCCACCTATTCTATGCACATTGCACAACTTACACATTTACCAAACCACAGTAGAAATAGAACAAATCCAAGTAAAAGAGGAACCCCTCACACCATGTCTTTACCAGGTTCCTCTAACCACATCATTTATTTGATAAAACCAATTTTTGGCATAGGGCATCTTCTAAGTGAAAACATCAATCAGATGTTGCCTGATGAATCCCCAAATGACTTGGATGTATGTCCAAGAACCACATTTGGTGGCAAAAGAGAACCTCTCATGTTACCGATAATTCACTCATCATTAAGATGCCAATTGCTGGCTTCGTTTTCAATGAGCAGAAGCTGTTCTCTCTTTTGCCAGAAATTTATATTTCATTGGATTTGCAAAATGTACCAGGTTTGATTGTGTGCTTGCTTTCCATGAATCATAACTTTCAAGCTCTTTCCAGCTGAGATTCTCCATCAGAGTCTTTTGTATCCCATATAATCGATGGAGTTCATGAACCTGAAGAAAAATCAATATCAAGAAAAATAGATAAACAACTGAAGAGGGAAAATTATGCTTTGATCATGCATAATACATGGCTTGATTGTCCGTCCACCTTTCAGTAGGAACATGTTTTGAACAAAGAATGGCCTGTAAGTCACAGGAATTTACTGTTTTAGTAGTAAAAAGGGATTTTTCTACTAAATGATGTTTAAGACAGGAAAGGGTTATGCTTCCAGACTATAGACAGCAAAGCAAGCTCACCAATTCAAGGTTTTAGCCAAAGTCAAAGGATGGTAATCCATATAGTGTCAAATCAAGATAACATTTTTTTTGTCCATTATCAAGATAAAAACCTTAGGTTTACTGAAAATGCAGAGATTGTCCACATACCTGCTTCCTAAATATAATCTCCTGATCCAGTATTGTCTGCTTTAAAACTTCTTTGGTCGAATCAGCATATCTTTGTGCAGAATTCAGATCAAAATCTCCCTGTATTAACATTTTGTCCTTGCAAGAACCGATAAAAGCATCACATCTCAGATCAGTTCATCCATCCTCAGGAGCAACCAAGTCCTATGAGGACCTTTCACATTGTTTTTAGGCCCCGAACCTGCACAACTTCACAAAGGAAGCTAGTCACAAAACAGGAAGTGCCCATGAAATTTAAGAGGCAATACCATCTTCCAAAGCAACAATCCTTTTCTCTAAAATGGCATTCATACCGTTACAGCAAGTAGACCTAAAACCCTAATGATCATAATTATTAAAGGTATCCTTAATTGCAATGTGGGGCATTTTCTTTCTTTCTTTCTTCCTTCTTAACATCATTTAATACGCTTTTTCTTTGTTGTCAGTGTTTTCAATTTGGTTGTTCTGTCTCATTTAATACAAAGTGGAAGAGAAAACTAAATCTAAACTACTAGTGTACTTTTGAAGAAACATTAATCAACTTTATTATGTTTCATCCACCACGTGAATTTCTTACTGAATGAAATTGCAATCCGAACGGTGGAGAGGGAATTTATTGACCTCAGGATTAAGAATTCTGATCATCTCACTTGTTCTTCCATGAGGTTGTGTTCATTTACAGGGCCTCGGGCAGAAAACTAGGCACAGAAAATGTGTGCCCAATATGGGTGATTCTAAATTATAAACTAGGGCCCCATATTCTACCAAAGGACTGAAAAGTCTAACGAATGTCTCCATCTGACCATGTTTTTTCCAAGCTCAATCCTGCATTTACCACCTCAATCAATCAACCCCTTGATAATTGAACGTCAAGTTGCAAATGCATGGTTGTGGAGACAAGCACGTAGCTGACTAGTCCACAAAAAATATCTATCAAACACACACACAGAAATCCTTATTCATTACTGGGAATAGACTTCCAGTAGCCGAATAGACCCATAGTTATTAGTTTAAGTCTGTATGTATACCCAGTTATAGTGATGCAATTCATCTTTGTTTTACTCCTTTTATGTCGTATAATCACCCAAATTAACATAAATTTAACGAACATAAATTTAATGGTTCTTCTTCCTCCAGAAACGTAAACAACACAAACAACAAAATTTGCTTACTTTCAACCATTTTCCGTTTCTTTTTTTCATTCTTCCTAAGAACCAAACAGAACATTAAATCTGCAACCTCCATGGATATTTACCCTTTATGGGTTTTTGTTTTTTGGCTGGAATGAAAAATCTTTTGCAGCCAATAGACAACAAATGCTTCTAAAAAGACCCCACATTGTACGCCGAGCTCTTCCCAAAAACAAAGAAGCAAACTTATATTCAGAATAAAAAAATAAACCATCTGATAACAAACCAACATAAAAAGATCCATGCATATATTTTGATAGGCAACCAAACATTCCGGAGATAATCACAGTAATAAGAACAAAACCCAACTACCAAAAAGGGTACAAAGAAAGAGAAGAGAGTACCAGGAGTGAGAAAATGGAGAGAGTGGGCATTCAGCCATTAAAATGCCCAAAAATCTCCAATTCCCTCAGCAAAAAAGTCACAGAATTCAGCAGCGGGGAGACAAAAAAACAGAGAAAAAAATGGGTTAAACCCAAAAGGGGTTTTGGAGAGAGAAAGAGGGAATCAGATCGTTGGGAGACAGGGAACTGCAGGAGAGAGAGAAGTCTAAGAGAGAGAGAGAAAGGAGTGATGACTAACGTGCGCAGGTGGGTTGTGGGGTGCAAGGTGAGAGATATCATGCTCCTTTCTCCTTTCTTTTGTCAGGTAAATACTATACAAGTGTGCGTGTCACTATTAGGTTTCTCTCTCTACATTTTGCACTTTTAGGGATAGATTTCTGGGCTCAATAGATCAGGCCCTGGCTCTGCTCCCGGGACACCTTTCACTGCCAGGCCCAAATGGCCCTAGACTCCCTATTCAATATTTTCCTTCTTTATTTACCTTTATGCCCCTGTCTTCCTGATTTTATTTTATTTTAATTTTTGGATATATTTGGACCCACCAAAAGTACGAGAGAAGTTGCGAATTTATGATCCTAACCTTGATTGCTGATAGCTTGGTACCATTCATAATCTGGTGGGTCCACCAGTCACATGTTCCACATTTTGAGCTGTCTCCATTCCTCACTCAACTGAATTTTACCACCAATTATAGTTAGCTTTATATAAAAATTAGATTAAACAATGTATAATACCATAAGTTAATAAAGTTAAAATTAATTAGATTAATGCTCCAATGAGGTTTTCTATCTTTCTATGTCAAAATCCATAAAAATTATGAAGGGGTAAAACTGAATTGTACCTCCATTGTAGACTGCATTTTAGTAGGTGGAAGGCCCGTACCTCATATGATTCTAAAACATAATGGGCCTAACTATTAATATGATGGCCCAACTAGTAATTCCTTCTTTCTACTAGGTAACCTTTTTCTTTTTCTTTTTATTTTTTATTTTTTTTTATTTTTCTTTTATAGAAGTGAGGATTATCAATATTGTTTTAAATTAGTGAGTTAAAACCTAATTTTTTCCGTTATATTTTGTTTGATGTGGCATATAAATACATCACTCAATTTAGATTTTTCATTTTTCATTTTTTGTTACAACACTTACAAATTTGTCTTTTAATAAAAATGATGTGATGGTCACGATTAATTAAAGGTATTTATAAAATTTAAAATATATAAAAATTTGATTGTAAATTAAATTATCTAAAATCAAAATTTGATTGTAAATTAAATTATCTAAAATCAAAATTTATTTCATACTCCTTTTTATTAGATTGCTTGTAATTTGATGGATTAAAAAATGGTTAATTGTTATAAAATAAGCATAGATTAAAAAAGAACAAGGAGAAGGAAAAATAATAATTATTTGATCATCTTTTATTAACCTAGAAACCATGATGACAGTATTCTGATCTACATATTATCATAGAAGGATAATCCTTTTATAATATACTTCAATATTAGGGTGAACATTAGAAAGTATGACCTAATAAGAGAGGTTTGAATCTTGTCAGGATGATATTCTAATCCTTTTATAATATAAGCGAATATTAGGAAGCATGACCTAATAAAAAAGGTTTGAATATTGTCACAATGATATTCTAAACTACCTTAAATTTATCTGGTCTTGAGTTTAAATCCTATCACTAATAATATCATGTCCAATGTGATTAAATGTGATTTTCATTTTTTTAAGAAGCATAAAAATAATTGTGCAAACTTGTAATAAAATGATTTTTATAATGAAAAAACCTCTTTTATCTAGAAATTTCATCTTTTAATCCTAAATTAATTTATGACAAAAAATCTATACTTGTTTTGCCCCACGAGATTACAAAAATTAAATTAAAAAAATAATATTTTTTAAATAATTGTTCCAAATGAATGATTATTACGTGAGAGGATGATGACTGTCGGGGTCTACACAAAAGGCAAAATTAAAAGATAAATTCAAAGTTATGCAAAATATTTTGCATAATTTTTTATAAATAATTAAAAAAATTTGAGAAAAAAGTTATTTTTTAAAATTATTGTTTTTAGAATTATTTAATTAAAAAGATAATTAAAGATCCAATTTTGGAAAATCAAACCGTCTGTATTTTTCTATCACATTTTAATAAAATTATACTATTTTTTTCTTTCTTCTCTTTAACCAATTAATTCTTTTTTTTATTTTTTTATTCCTGGCATGGAAGCAAGGCCTCTGGTTTATGTTGATTGGGTATAAAAGAAAGGTTCTCTTCAATGCCACCTCCCACGCTTCTCCACTTTCTTCCCATGGCGCCCTCCATCTCCCTGTTCAAATCACGTGACGTTGCCGTCATCGGGGCTGGCGCTGCCGGTTTAGTTGCCGCCCGTGAGCTCCGCCGTGAAGGCCACAAGGTCGTTGTCTTCGAGCGGGAACGCCAAGTGGGTGGGACCTGGGTCTACACGCCCACAGTGGAGACGGATCCACTTGGCGCCGACCCGTCTCGACACATAGTCCACTCCAGCCTCTACGCCTCCCTCCGCACCAACCTCCCCAGAGAGGTCATGGGTTTTCTGGACTACCCCTTCGTATCCACTGGTGAACCTCATAGGGACCCCAGAAGGTTTCCGGGTCACCGAGAGGTCTCGCTTTATCTCAAGGATTTTGTGGTTGGGTTTGGACTCAATGAATTAATCCGCTTCGAGACGGAGGTGGTTTATGCTGGTTTGGTTGAGGATGAGAAGTGGGGAGTGAAGTCTAGAAGCGGAAACGATGCGGCAATTGATGTGGAGGAGATTTTTGATGCTGTGGTTGTTTGCAATGGCCATTACACAGAGCCCCGTCTTGCAGAAATTCCTGGTAATTCTTCAGATTCATCGTTTATTTTCACCTTGTTATTTGGGATTTTGTTCGTCTATGAATTCAACTTTCGCTGACGTACTGATGATCTAAATTGCAATTTACTGGATTTGTGATGTTAGTTTCAAATACTGATTTACTGGAAGAATAATAATTTCTCATAACGTTGACATCATAAGTTCAAAACTAAAAACTTTTGATGGATGGACCTCATCGGAATCCAATTTTTGATGTTTGCACAATTTTGGACATGTAGATTGGTATTGCATTAACCTCATGAATGAGAGCATGTGTGAGTTATGCCTTATTTGTCTTGGATGTATGTTAAATGATAGTTACAAGGTTGAAGTTTGGGCTTTATTGGGTGCATTTGGAAACTCTTTGCTAACATTTGGTGTCGGGAGTCTCATTCCATTACTGGCAAATGATCTGGTCTTGCATTGGTATTCTGTTCTGTTTGTCACACTAGCAACATCTGAATTGAAATGATTAGTAGCCCTTGTATGATTCAGGACACTGTCTGTTATCATATGGTGAAGAAAGATTCATTGCCTGAAGAATTTTTTGGAAGATAATCTGATGGAAAATTCTTAAGCTGACTGATAAGAGTTGGGAGCAACAAGTTTAGGTTTTCACAAATCTGAAAAGAGTTGATCACAAGACAATTGAAAGATCATTCTTAATTTTACGAAATGCTAGTATAATTCTTAAATAATGTATTTTTCTTTCCTAGAAATTAAACACTTGTGGTGAAAATTATTTGGTCTTATTATTATTTTTCATCTTGTTGCTATGTATTCCTTTTTCCAGGCATTGATGCATGGCCAGGAAAGCATATGCATAGTCACAATTATCGTACTCCTGAGCCCTTTCGAGATCAGGTATGTGTCAGTCTTCATTTTTCCTCGTGTTTCTACTTTCTATATTGCTTTCTATAGAAGCATTGCTTTGAAATTGCTGGCTTGTGAATTCTTGTGTTTCAACTGCCACTATAGATGTTCATATGACTTCTCCCCTGATGAAATTGTGAGTTTGGTTTTGGATGGCTCATGGAAGTTGAATTGCCCAATTAAATTGTATCTGTACAAATCATTCATCACGATGGGAATGTCATAGAAGATGGTAGCCATCCTTGAAAAAATAGTGTCATTTGAAGTAGCAGTGTTTCAAGCAAATCCTAAACTGTTCTTGAATCGTCAATTCTGATGACATCTGATGTTCTTCCACATCCCCATTCTAGATTTTTTTTCTTCTCTATCTAGATAGTGAGGAAACCATTCAATTTCCATGGAACAATCATACACGCCCTTGTTCAATAATCTTATCTTAAGAGCTTAATCTTCTCTATGTCTAGATTGGCCTTGCTTTATGGCAAAGTAAGAAAGCTTGGCACAATGAAGAAAACAGAGGATTTAATAAAGAGTTATAAATGAAAAACTATCTATTCATTGTAAAATATTTTTCTTTTACAATTTTGTTCTTTTTGTTCTACTCTCTCTCTCTTTTTTTTTTTTCCTTACGAAATGATTAGTTTTACCTTGTTATTGCCTGTTATGGACAGGTTGTAGTTTTGATAGGGAGTGCTGCAAGTGCTGTTGACATCTCTATGGACATTGCTCAAGTTGCTAAAGCAGTTCATATTGCATCTAGATCAGTTGAGGCTGGAATCTTGGAAAAGTTATCTGGCAATGCTGTTGATAACATGTGGCTTCATCCTATGGTAAAAGTACTCATCTCTGGTACATGGCTATCAAAAGATGACCATGAAGGGAATTGTTTGACCCTGATGTGGGAGATGGATTGATAGAAAGTATGCTAATATTAACTAGAATAATGCAGATAGAAAGTGTCCAGAAAGATGGTACTGTGATATTTTATGATGGGAGTGTGGTTCTTGCTGATGTAATTCTGCACTGCACGGGGTATCCTCCAATTGTTAAACTTCTATTCTACGAAGTTGATACTGAATCACAAAGAATAGAACAGTGATTTGCAGTTGTTTCACCTTTTCCAGATACAAGTATCATTTCCCTTTTCTTGACACCAGTGGAATTGTGACTGTGGATGACAATCGTGTGGGACCTCTATACAAGCATATTTTTCCACCACATTTGGCTCCAGGGCTTTCCTTTGTTGGTCTGCTATGGAAGGTTATATCTACTTGACTTCATATCCTCTTGGTTTGATCAGCTTCATTGTTCATCCTTTTTGATGATGGAAGCAAAACTTTGCTTGTGGTTGGTGCCAGGTCCTCCCTTTCCCCATGTTTGAATTCCAAAGCAAATGGATAGCAGGTGCTCTCTCAGGTCGGATTGGACTCCCATCGCAGGAGGAGATGATGGCAGATGTTTCAGCCTTTTATTTGTCACGAGAAGCTTCTGACACACCAAAGCACTACACTCACAACTTGGCTGATTCTCAGGTAAATTTGGTCAAGAGCCTAATGTTTGGTGGCAAGCTCATGCCAATTGTCTTTATTAACACTGTTAATTAGAACTTGACAATAGGTAGAGCTCTTATATAAGTGGGTTAGGATACTGTCATTTTCATTTTTCTTACTGGTTATCTCTCAAAGTAATGTTGAAACTGTTCTTGGATGCTATTTTGCAGTTTGAGTATGATGATTGGCTTGCCTTGGAATGCGGGATTCCAGGCGTTGAAGAATGGAGAAAGAAAATGTATCAAGCAACTGCTAAGAATAAGAAGGTCCGACCAGACAAATACCGCGACGAATGGGAAGATGAAGACTTAACGTTGGAAGCTCAGAAGGACTTCGCCAGATGCCGCCCGAATGGGGGTGGCGACAATTGAAACCAACCTCCCCTACAAAATAAGCAATGAAAAAAAAAAAAAAGCCCGATAAAGATGGATCTGGATATTGTCTTGGTTGAGTCATTCATTGTTCTTCTCTTGAGACTTGAGGTATATTAATTGAATAATCAGCCATAGCGTAGATAATTTTTTTTTTTATAGCGATTGTTTTGATCGCTTGATGTACTCGAACGTATTGAATTTGAAAACTCATGATTCATATTTAAAATAAAAGAAAAGGCACATGGTCTGGGACGTTGGCCTCCTATTAAAATAGATGCGCATCAGCGCATCAAAACCAGGCTTTGTCGAGTTTGCACGTGCTGCTACAGCTGCATGACTGACAAGCAAAAGCAAATGAAATTTGAGCTACTACAACGTGTTTTTGGAAAAATTGATTTAAATTGTTTTGGATGGATATACTGACAAGCACCCATCCACTTTAAGGTGGTGTCATGCTCACCCATCCACCGATTCCACCCATCCGCTTTGAGAGTCCGTTCACCAACATAATCCATTCTCATTTCTCTCATTGTTTGTCTATTATTAATCTCGAGGTTGTTTTTGGATGCCATTTTAATGCAGTTTGAGTATGGTGATTGGTAGGGATTTTAGCGGGTGAAGAATGGAGAAAGAACAAATATTTTGCAACTTCTAGGTGCAGTTAGGCTTTATAGAGACATATTGTCCAACAAGTGGGAAGAAGAGGGCTTGGGATTGGAAGTTTATGATCAATGGTAGTGTGGAGATGGAGTTTGATTAACAGATTCTTTACCTGTGAAAAGAAATCAAACATTGTTCTCCATTTTCATACCACTCGTTTTCAATGTTGTCCTATAATTGCATGAAAGACAAACAAAAGTAAAGTTGATGTCATATTGTTTATAAATAATGATAAGAAAAATTATGTTATGTGTTAGGACAATGCATTTATATTGTATGTTGGTAAATTTGTTCAAAATTATTTTTTGATTTAGGAAACTTTTTAGATAGTCACTTATATGTATACATTGAAAATTTAAAGTTGTTGTTTGCTCAACTTATAGGTAAATCTAAAAATGGTTGTGTAAAGACAAGTTAGTTTTCCTAATAAGAAATGATTGAATCAGAAGTTTTAATTGAGTTAAAATATTTTAATTAACCTGGAAAGAATTTTAAGTTAGAATTGAATTGGAAGTTTTAATTAAGTTAAAATGTTTAATTAATTTGGAAAGAATTTTAAATTAGGGTTGAATTAGAAATTTTAAATGAGTTAAATGTCTTAATTAATTTGGAAATGAATTTTAAAAAGAAATTCATTTAAAACTCTTAAGTTTCTAAATTGTTTTTGATAAAATATGATTCATAAATTGATTTCAATTCCACTAGTTATATATATATATATATATATATATATATATATATATATAGGAACACATTGAGGGAGACTAAATTTAACTTATCATTCTTAATCTTTCAGGAATGATTTAAAGTGTTGAATCTTGGGCTGTTTAAAACTTGCATTCCTTCAACGAAGCAAAGTATTCATTGAAACAATTGGAGATTGTTACATTGAAATCGATGATCAAGTTATAAGTTTTATAGAGTAAGTCTTTAAAGTAAAACAATCAAGTAAATTTATGTAACTTCATCTCATAATTAGCATTTAGATTTGAGGTGTGAGGGTTTTCAACATAAACTTTTTTGTATCTCTTGCATATTTTTTTTGATTTTGGATATTCTGTTTATCCTCGATACCTTACAAGTTAAAATTAGGTTAAAAATTCAACTTTCTATTAATAATTTTTTAAAAATATACCAATTCACCTCCCTTTAGGTGTTACTTTACTGGACAACGGTTTTTCAATATGATTCTTGACCATGCAAAATTTTCAATGTGAAATGTCCATATAATAAAATTTGAAATGTTAAATAAAAGTACAAGGAAGTAAAATTAGAGTATAAATAAAATTTGAATCATAGTTTAATACATTTATGTTTTTGTTTCATTTACAATGTGATCGTTACAATCTTTGTATAATTTATTTGTATTTATATTTTATATAAGGAAATAAAATTAATGTACAAACTTATTAAAGATAAGACTATAATGAGATCAAAATACAAAGTAACAAAATAACATATTAAATAGAAATTAAGAAGATACCAAATGTAGCATAATGGGAGGTAGGTAACACCAAAGTGCATATGTCCCTTATGGATGATATATTTATGTATGATACGAAGCCACGCTCGTAATGACATTATCATTTTCATATAAAATGTCAAAAATAATGCACAAGTTGCATTATGGATTTAAATATTAGGATAATTGTGTTTTGGACCCGATTGGACCCAAAAATTAAGTTTTGGTCCATATAAGTTACATAATTGATGAGAATGATATAAAATATGAAGAGACCAATATATATTTCAAAACTATTTTTTATCATAATGTTTGACAAACTTTTTGATCCTAAATATTTTTTTAATAATTATTTTGAAAATTTATCATTTTTAGAAAACTATTTTTTTTAAAAATATATTCTAAAAATATATAATTTAAAAAAAAGTAAATTTGACATATTTTTAGTAATTTTTTATACATAATTTTAAAAATATACGCTTTCCAAGATGTTTGATTTTTAAATAATAATAATAATAATTTATTTTTATTTTTTTGGAAAAGAAATATATTCTAAAAATACATCATTTAAAAAAAATTGACATATTTTTAGTTATTTTTTATGTACACAATTTTAAAAATATACACTTTCCATGATGTTTGATTTTTAAATAATAATAATAATAATTTATTTTTACTTTTTTTTTTGGGAAAAAGGGTGTATTTTTTTTATCAAATCAGTAAATTATATTGAATTTTATTAAGGTTTACAAAAGGAATTTTTTTTTTTAAATTAATGTTTTTTTACTTTTTTTTTATAGTCAGTAAAGGTCATTTTTGAGAAAATAAAAAATTCATATCATTCTTCTTAATTTTCACACTTTTTTTGAGTCTTGGGCTTAAATGGTGAACCTATATGAACTGGGTATTGGGCTTAAACGATGAACTTATATCAACCAAAGCAGTCCAACCGGTCTAAAACACTATTATCACTTAAATATTTTTCTGCCTATCATTATTCTATGATTGTAGCAACGTGAGTGCAGGGTTTAGGTAAACAACTACATTAAAAAATTTATGTTGATTCGATGTCCTTGACGCTGTGTGATATTGTTATGTGTTTTCATTAAATTTGTTTTATTTTGCCAAATAGCCAAATAGGAGATGGTGAAATATTAAAATAATTTTATTTAATTATTAAAGAAAATTTTAAATTTATCAAAACTTTTGACGTTCCAGTGTTCTAGCCATCTTTTCCTACCTGTGGTAGTTTCTAAATTCTACTCTCCACCAGACTATCAATGTCGCTCACAATCTCTGAATTCAAAGTGCGCAACATAGCCGTCATCGGCGCTGGCACCTGCGGCTTAAGCACTACCAAGGAGCTTCACCGAGAAGGCCACAAAGTCGTGGTGTTCAAGTGGCAAGGCCAAGCAGGCGGCGCCTAGGTGTACAACCTGTGAAACCAAGGTTTGGTTAATCTCGGTTTTGATGATAACAAAACATTGTTTAGAACTAATGATTTTATTTTAAGTGTGATTAGGCAAGATGATTTCCAAAGTGGCAATTACAAAGACATATCAAGCCAAAGAGAAATCATAAAGAAGAAGACCACCTCAAAGAGAAGTGCTTTTCAAGACCCAAGCTTCATAAGATCTCTTTGTAAGGTTGTTGGTGCACTAGGTTTTTTCATACATTACATTATTTACTTATGCACCAAAATCATCCAAGAATTAATTCATTTTAAATCCTTTTAAAATTGGATGATTTCATGTTTTCAATTAAAACCTTGTGTCAAATATTTTCCAAACTTGTTTTAAAGGTTTTAAGTTGAAAAAGTTGGGTGTTCAGCCAAAAATGGCTCAACCGGTTGAACCGGATGAATAGTAATCGATTGACCCCCAGTTCAACCGGTGGAGGTTATGAATAGTAACCAGTTGACCCTCAGCTCAACCGGTTGAGGGGTATGAACAGTACCCGGTCGGCCGGTCGAAAATGAAAATTTTTTCTCTTTCTTCCAGAACGGTTGTTCAACCGGTTAAGATTGAACCTCGTCCGGTCGACGTCCGGTCGAGCCCAACGGTCACCTGCCAAGCATTAAATGCTAACGGCTAGTCAACCGGTAGACCCCCAGCTCGACCGGTTAAACCCCAAACGGCTAGTTTGGCTTTTTTCTTCTATTAAAAGGCTCCAATCTTCATTGTTTCAAGAGTTTAACCTTCCTTAACCTTTTTGGAATATAGTTGAGCCTTTGAAGAAGTGTTTTGAGTGCACCATTGTTCCAAAACTTGCATATCATTAGTACACCATTCAATCCTAGTTTCTTGTATCATTTGAGCTTAAAGCTTTTGTACTAGGATTTTGTGAGATCTTGTAATTGTAAATCTTTAAGAGGAAGTTTTCCAAGAGTGTGTATCTCTTGAGAAGTGTAAAGGGTGCTTGGAGCCAAAAGTTCAAGAGGGTGGATTGGAACCATAATCCAATTGTATTGCTTGAAGGCTTGGTTTGGAAGCCTTGAATTAGTGGAACCTCAAGCTTGGGATTGAAGTTAGAGGAGAGTGGATGTAGGCCGGGTTGCGCCGAACCTCTATAAATCTTGTGTTTGCATTCTCTCTTCCTTACTCGTTTAATTTATATGCAATTGTTTTTATATTGTTTATTATATATACTTGCATATAATTATCTCTTACATTCACTTAGTTTAAATTTGCAAAAAGAGACCATCACCCTATTCACCCTCCCTCTAGGGTGATTACCATAGGTTGGATTAGCCTCAAATTCCTAACACAACCCCACCGTGGAGGTAGACCCACTTGGATCAGACCCGTCTCGAACCATAGTCCACTCAAGCATCTACGCCTCATTTCGCACCAACCTTCCTAGAGAGCTAATGAGGTTTCGAGACTACCCCTTCGTATCTACGGGTCAACCCTACAACGACTCCAGAAGGTTTCCAGGTCATCGATGTTGATGCCTTGCGTCCTAGGGATCCACTCTACTGCCAAGTGGACGCGCGCTTTCAACCAAGAATGAGTTTTGGCTCAATCGATCCTGCAAAAGATGTTCGAACAGGGTGTCCGGACACACCCTCCGATGGTTTTGTTAGCCATGGCTTAAAAGATCAGGCTATTACCCTTTTTCTAGGTTAGCTGACTTACCTTCTTTTTTGTGTGAAGGACCTTTTATATAATGTCAGAAGCCCTGCTCCCCTCTTTAATGGTGGGAAGACTTTTTGGCTTGTCATGATGTCCCTGAGGTGATGGCAGAATCATCATCACCTTGCAGGCGGCTGTCAGAAATCATGGGAGGTGACTTGCCATCGCTCCTGTCCTTTTGCTCTGCAAGCGGCGGAATGTGGGCTGTGACAGGTTGTTTGGGGTGACTCAACAAGGCTTGCTTCTTACAGTTAATGATCCGGATAATGAATCCGGATAAGATAGAACATCGTCCGGGTATAATATTTGAGAGTGCCGTGTGCCCCCCTGGGGGACCCGGATAGATGCGGCGTGTCACGTGTCCTCTTGGGGGGTACGGATAGAGTTGATCCGGATAGAGGTGCGCGCCACGTGTCATGGGGGGGGGGGTCCCTACAATCGAGAGGTCTTTTTTTATATCAACGATTATGCCACTGCGTTTGGACTCACTGAGTTAGTCCGCTTTGAGACAGAGGTGGTTTATGCTCGGTTGATTAATGGGAAGTGGAGAGTGAGGTCTAGAATGGCAAGTGGTGTGACAGTTGATGAGATTTTTGATGCAATGGTTGTTTGCAATGGGCACGGTATAGAGCCTCGTACTGCTGAAATTTCGGGTAATTAATATGAGTCATCCTTTATTTGGATAGTGAAGATGAATATTGTAATCCACTGCATTTAATTAGTTTAAGTGTGTCTAAGTCCGTCTGATGTTCTCTAATTTTGATTGGTGTAAGGTCTTGCTAATTCGGGTTGATTTTAAATTTGAAGAGTGAAAATTTTTTATGCTTGTAATTAAAGATTAGATTGGTTTATTTTGATGATAGTCGTTTGATGGAGTGGTTGCGTTAGTGAAGGTGTAACATGTTGGAGCAGCCCAAAAAGAAGAAGTCTTCCTTTGCACTTATATATTCGTATATATCACACATTACACACATTATTTGGACTATTTGACTTAATGGGTGAATCCATAAAATATCAAGCAACAATATGTGTCCAACCTCATTATGGACCATAATGCAAAAATAAAATAACATTGATTTATGACATTATCACATTGATTATGTAAGTCCACACATAAAAAATTCCAACAATTCTCCCACTTGGATTACATAATCAAACATCACAACATATACATAATCATAAATCAATGTCCCATAGAATCTCATAAAAACAAATAATCAAAAGCAATCATATGTGCTTTATTGCTTGATTCACAGGGATATATACAATAATAGCAATCCTTTCAACAATAGCATAATATTACAATACCAAAAATGGCTCCCACTAACTTAATGCAACCTAGACTCCCAACAACCTCATTTGAGATACATGTTCATGAAACACAACTATGGGTAAGCTTTTTGTTAGTGGATCCACCAACATACCTTTTGTTGACATGTGCTCAATATCAATAAGCGATTCTGCCACTTTTTCCTTAAAAAAATAGAACTTTACATCAATATGCTTGGAGCGAGAAGTACTCCTAGTGTTCTTAGAGAAAGCATTAGCTGCGGAATTATCACAAAATAATTTCAGCTGTCTAGAAATGGAGTCAACAACTCCCAAAGCTGAAATAAAATTCCGCATCCATATAGCATGACAACAAGCCTCATAACATGCCACATACTTTGCCTCCATAGTTGAGGATGTTGTAAGTGTCTGCTTGACACTTTTCCAAGATACAACTCCTCCTGCCATCACAAAAATATAACCCATAGTGGATTTCTTATCATCCATGCAGCCAACAAAATCAGCATCACAAAACCCAACTACATCAAGTATGTTGGTGCGCTGATATGTCAACATTAAGTCCTTAATTTCTTGCAAATACCTAAGGACCTTCTTAGTAGCTTTTCAATGTTGACTCCCAAGATTGCTCAAGTGCCTTCCCAACATGCCCACAACGAAAGCAATATCAGGGCATGTACATACATGAGTATACATAAGGCTGCCAACCAAAGATGAATAAGGAATGATTCTCATTTCCTCTATCTCATCATCATTTTGAGGACATTGAGCCTTTAAAAACTTATCACCCTTCACAATTGGCGCTCTAGTAGAACTACAATTGTGCATATTGAACCTGTTCAATATCTTCTCAATATAGGTTCTTTGAGACAATTTAAGCACCCCATTAACCCTATCACGAAGAATCTTTATGCCCAAAACATAAGAAGCCTCACCAAGATCCTTCATGTCAAAATGGGTTGACAACATGTGCTTTGTCTCAATCAATAAATCAGAATCATTTGATGCGAGTAGTATATCATCAACATATAAAACAAGAAATATGTAACTACTCCCACTGACCCTCAAATATATGCATCTGTCAATTGTATTCTCTTTAAAACCATTTTGGGTGATAATCCTATCAAACTTCAGATACCACTGCCTCGAAGTTATTTCTAGTAAGAGGCTTGATGGCAGATAATTGCAAAGTAATTCCAGGATTTCTATTAGTTGAAAAATAGCAAAATTAAACAATATGCATATTACTAAAATATCATGCTATTTGCTAGTTTATAGAATTTCTCAATTTAGCAATAACTTGGAATCTTGAAATTCCATAGCGTTAAGGACAACTAATTAAATATCACAACCAAGATGCACTAATTGTATTACCAAAAGGGCAAAAGAAAATTTGTACGATTCATAATATATAATTAATTTCCTTCACCAATCTAAGCATCCTACCAAGTATTATAATCATCGATAGAACAATTACAATACCCATATGAACCTTAGTAATCACTATAATAAAGCAACCAAAAGTGGGAGATAAAATATCTCAACAAAGACAATTTGATACATATAGGATCACGATAGGTAACCACATATATGTTCACTATTGTCATGATAAATTCAAATATTTAATTTGCACAACTTAACACACTTAGAATTGTAATAGGCAATCACACAAGTGTTCTTTATTGCCATAATAAATTTAAATATTTAACAAAAAGGGCCTAGGACAACATTATTGGTATAAGATAAAAAATTATACCATAAAGAACAATAATAATAATAATTGTCCCAATAAAACCAATTTTTATGACGTCATGATGACGTCATCATGCACCGTTCATTTTCTCCACCAGGCTGAACACAACCTAGTTCTTCTGGAGAATTTGTTTTTTCGGCCAAAATTTTGTGCATTTTATGACCAAAAACACTTGGGTTTCCATCCTCAAACATCAATCCTTCAATCTAAACCCAAAAAATTACACAAAAAACGCATAAAAGGAAGAATCAAAATAAGCCCTAATTCTTGAAATCCCATCAAATGAGCTCCAAAAACTATAAAAAAATGGGTTTTGCTCCAAACAATATTTTCTACAAGTCTCCAACATCAATCAGGCTTGAAAACCGAGAATCAACACCAAACGAAAAAAAATTTCCAAAAAATGGCTTCTAAACTAGAAAACGGGAAACCCAAAATAACCCAAATATGCAGCTCAAATGTCATCCATGTATAACTTTGATACCAATTGATGAAATTTTAAACGACATAGGATCACATGTAGATATTAAAGCATGCATTAAATGACAATAAATGAAATGCTTACCTTGATTAATGTTATGGAAAGCCATTTTCGTGTTCCACTGGTGTCCAAGAATATGCTAAGTCCGTGATGGTATGAAAATTCGGGTTCAATGAACTCTTCCCTTTCTACACCCAAGATTCAGTCCATGTGTGCTCTCAAGACGAGTGTGCAGTGCATGCCCTTTTTTCAGCCCAAGAAGAAGAAGCCTTCTTTTGCACTTATATATATATATCACACATTACACACATTATTTGGACTACTTGACTTAATGGATTAGTCAAGTGAATTAGGGTGAACCTATAAAAAATCAAATAACAATATGTGTCCAACCCCATTGTGGACCACAATGTAAAAATAAAATAACATTGATTTATGGTACTATCACATTGATTATGTAAGTCCACACATAAAAAGTTCCAATAGTGGTGACACCAAAGCACCTTTTACAAGCTTGAAGGAGAGAAGGAAGGCTTCTTTCTGATAATATTTTACTTACATTCAATGTTTGACATGGAGTCTACATGTCAAATTTCTAATAGTAATACGCACAAGATGTGGATATATAATGGATTGTTATGTTCATTGGGTCATATAACCCTGATTACTTGACTTGGGATCCAACCAAACCCGACCTAAGTGGGACTGGCCTTGGAAGTGTTGTGTCGGCCTAGCCAGCCTAAGGCATTGGGCCTCAACTGGTCTTAGGCCAAAAATCTGCTCCGCCATTTATAGCACAAGGAGCACTGCACAATTTTCAACTCGCAAACTTTGAATTGCATTTCCCTTGTAAAAGGTTTAAGGCTTGGTTTTATTGGGTCCTATCCCATTTTGAACAATTATCCGGTCTTGCCTCCATATTCTGATATTCGAGTCACACAAACGACGTTCCAAAAAATCAAATTATTAATTGCCCCTGTATCATGGTACAAACTGCTATCACATAGTTTAGGCAATATTCATAGTCAGAAGGCTTTCAGAATATCGCACTTAATTTTAGAAAATGCTAACATAATTCTTAAATACCGATTAATTGTTGCAAAGAAATTAAATTATATTGGTCAATATTCATAGCCACAATTATCGTATTCCTGGCCCCTTTCGAGATCTAGTAGGTGTCAAGCTTCTCCTTGTCTTTATATTTCTGTATTTCTATATTGCAATCTCAATCATCATTGCTTTGATATTGCTGGCATGTAAATTCTAGTATGTGTCCGATTTCAACTGCCAGAGTGTGTTTATGTCCTTATAATTTTCCTCTCCTGAAATTCTATCTTTTTGGCTTTATAACCTCTGTTCTCTTTTTTGTCCCTACCATAGACAGGTTGTAATTTTGATAGGGGTTGGTTCAAGTGCTCTTGATATCTCTATGGACATTGCTCAAGTTGCCAAAGAAGTTCACATTGCATCTAGATCAGCCAAGGTTGGAGTCTTGGGAAACGTGTCTGGCTATGACAATTTGAAGCTGCATCCTATGGTAGAGGTACTCATCTCTGGTATATGGCTATGTAAGGAAGTCTTTGGAGAGAATTGTTTGATACTGCATGTGGAAGATTGGTTGAGTGTAAAGTTCTAATATTAGCTAGAATAATGCAGATAGAAAGCGTCCACAAGGATGGCTCGGTGATATTTAATGATGGCAGTGTCGTTCTTGCTGATGTTATTCTGCACTGCACATGGTATGCTCCTATTTATTTAACTCCCATTCTACAAGGTTCACAGTGAATCGGAAAGTCGAATACTGGCAGGAATAGCACCACAACTTGCAGTTTTTTCACGTTTTCCAGATGCAAATATCACTTCCCTTTTCTTGACACTAATGGCATTGTCACCGTGGAAGACAATTGCGTTGGACCACTATACAAGCACACTTTTCCACCGGCTTTGGCACCTTGGCTTTCCTTTGTTGGGTTACCATTGATGGTTCATTTCTTCATGACTTTATATGCTCTTGTTTATGTTTTGATCACATCCTCTGTTCAGTATTTTGATGATTAATGGTGGCAGGGTATTGGCTTCATCTTGTATGAATTTCAAAGCAAATGGATAGCAGGGGTTCTATCTGGTCGGATTGGACTCCCATCTGAAGAGGAGATGATGAGAGATATTGAAGCATTGTACTTGTTGCTTGAGGCTTCAGGCACACCTAAGCGGTACACACATGGCATTGGTCATTGTCGGGTAAATTTGTTGTTTTCTTCAAACCTCATGCTTCATTATCTCCATGATGAACGCTGCTAATTGGAACCATAGATCGTATAGAAGTCCTTACATGATATAATTAGTATGCTAGCATTCATTTTGCCACAGTCGACATTTACTAATATTCGAAATGCTAGTTGGAACCAAAATGAATGTGGGATTCCAGGTATATTTTTATAAACTTGTATTGAAATTATTTTTTGATGCCATTTTTGCAGATGGAATACATGGACTGGTTTGCTGGCGAGTGTGGGATTCCAGGTATTGAAGAATGGAGAAAGGAAATATATTATGCAACCAAAAAGAATTATATTGTCCGTCCACACGCATTCCGTGATGAATGGGAAGATGAGGACTTGGCATTGAAAGCTCATGAGGACTTTACCAAATGCCGCTCAAATGGAGTTGATCGCACTTGCATCTCCTAATAAGCAGTTCAATCGGACCACATAAAAATAAATCAATCAAAGAAGGGATGAAGTGAAAATGAAGCAGATACTTGATTGTTCTTTCCATCGCTTGGGTGATGTTGGTCAAATAATGAGCCGCGTAGCAAATGGTGAATTAATTAATTGGATTATTTGAGGTAATGAAGAATTATTCATTAACTTTTTAATAAATTTGAACAAGTAAAACATTGACTTTTGAATATGAGGGATAAAATGCAAAATACGTCAAAATTTGAGAAAGTAGAATTTATTTAACCCTAAATTTTATTTTATGAAGAACATTTTTCTTTTCATTATGAAATTCAAATTTTAGAATTAAAAATAATTCCAAGCCATATAATCATTGGTAGAAGAGATTGCAAAATGCCCCAAAACCCTATAATAATTTTTTTTCTTAATTATTTTAAAATTCAAATAATGATAAATATGATTGGATTGTGATATGACACTTTCTTTTATATTGAATATATATATTAAATTTTACTTATTGAATTTCATTTAATAGTTTCAAGATATTTATAGTAAATAAATTTATCAAAATTTAAATTTGAATTTTTTTAATAAAAATAAATAAATACTTATGATTATGTTTGATTCTTAAAAGTATTAAGAAAATGAAATGAGTAAAGGTTTATAAGGTGATATGTCCCTACAGGTGGCTTGAAGAGGAAATTGTTGCGGGAAACTCATGATGCGAAGTGGGAAGGCCATTCTGGTGAAGAAAGGACTCTGGCATTGCTAGCTAGATCCTATTATTGGTCGAAGATGGGTGAGGATGTGCAGGCTTATGTGAAGTCCTACTTGGTTTTTCAGATGGACAAGATCGAGAAAAAAAAGGTTGTAGGGTTGTTGTAGCCCCTTCCCATTCCAGAAAAACCTTAGGAAAACATTTCCATGGATTTCATTACCGGATTTCCAAAGGTTCATAAATTCAAATCTATCTTTGTTATTATGGATAGATTTTCTAAGTACTATGTGTTTATAATTGCTCCTGATGCATGTCATGCAGAGGAAACGGCTAGGCTATTCTTTAGCCATGTTGTAGAGCACTTTGGGTTGCCTCGAGACATAGTGAGTGATTAAGATGCACGGTTCACAAGCCGTTTCTAGGTTGAGCTATTCAAACTCTTGGGTTCAGAGTTGAAGTTTTCCACAGCCAACCATCCTCAAACTAATGAGCAGACAGAGAGGATCAATGCCTTATTGGAGGAATACCTCAAGCACTATGTAATGTCAACACAAAAGAACTGGGTTGATTTGCTCGACACTGCCTAATTGTGCTACAATCTGCAAAGAAGCTTAGCAACAGGGATGAGTCCCTTTGAATTGGCTATTGGGGTGTAGTCAAAGATGTTTTTGGAGGTGGCCAGACAAAAGGCAGGAGGAAATAGCCTTGTAGCCTACAAATTAGCACAGGAGATGCTTGATGAGGCCCTAGACTTTCTAGAGAAGGCAACCAGACAGATGAAAAAGTATGTAGACCGTGACCAGCGGCCCTTGAAATTTCAGGTTGGGAATAAGGTTCTCCTGAAATTGACTCCTCAGATATGGAAGATAATTAGTAGCATGACAAGGTAGAGGGGTCTAATTCCTAAATATGATGGACCGTTTGAGATAATAAAACTGGTCGGGTAGGTGGCCTACATGTTGAAGCTGCTTGAGAGGCTCAAGCATCACCCAACTTTTCATGTCAACTTTCTGAAGTCATACCATGGAGATCTGGATGGAGAGAGGGTGCAGACAAAACGAACCCCTCCTTTGGTCATGAAGCAATTTGATCAAGAGGTGGAGAAGATCTTGGATCAGAGAACCATGAGACATAGTAGAAAGAATCAACTGACCGATTTCTTGGTTAAGTAGAAAGGGACTTCAAAAGTAGAAGCTACATGGGAAAATGATGTTACCTTGTGGCAGTTTGAGGAAGCGGTCTGGATGTACTGGCAGACTAAGTTGACAAGGGCATCAACTTCAGTAGGTCAGGGTGGGTTTGTCAGCCCCTTAGCCTCTTAACCCAATGATGGAGGAAATGGCCTCATGGGAAGGCCTTACACCTATAGGGAGCCTAGACAGAGAGCAGGGTTAGAGGTTTGGTGGTTCAAACCCCATGAGATAAAATGAGGAGATCGTGTGCTCGCCAGAAAGGCATCATGCACGCACCAAATGGGCATCGCACGCGCACTAAACGGGCACTACACGCGCACCAAACGGGCACCACACGCGCACCAAACGGGCACCACACGCTCACCAAACGGGCACCATAGTCTCGCTCACCAAGTCGTGCTCATGCACGCACTATGTCGCGCCCATGCGTACACCATGCCACACTCGCGCACACACTTAGCTTACACACTTAGCTTACACCAGGCATACATGGGGTTATAGAGTTGGTGTAGATGAAAGGTGAGGTTTCTTATGGAATATAATTATTAATTATTTAAATATTCTATTATGTCTCCTCAAGGGAGTCTGATGTCTCCTCCAAACATCTTGAGAATGACCCATAATTACTTTTTAAGGAAGGGAGGTAAGTGACTCAAGGGGGCACCACGACACGACCTTGGGCATGCCTAGGACACACAGACGACACTCAAGCACGCACACATGGGCTCCACGACATGTGTGATGTGCACCCCATGGCCGCAATGGCATGAGGCCTGGTGCAACCTATCTCTTTCCTGTGCTGGCACAAAGGCACCTTAAGACTTGTGTAGTGAGCCAGTTAGAGAATCCATGGGTGCAATGTCATGGTTCGATGGGGCACTAGATGTGTAGCTGACTTGGACCCATGATGACTATGCATGGCACAGGGGCGCAATGCCCTATGCACCAGGAAGGAACTGCCATTGGCGTAATGTCATGGCTCGTTGATGTGGAGCCTTGACCTAACAGAAGGAGCTCGACATATGCCTGGGCCATGGGCACCTTGACATGGCATGGGCTCAAATATCAATGTAGAAAAGGCACACTAATGCACTAAACACCCGGTCAGGTAGGTGATGCATGTTGCTGGTTCAGAAGGCCTTGATTAGAGACACTTTGATGGGCACCCGTTCATAAGAGGCACCTTACGGGAATGAGGTAGCTTGGTAGGGGGACTCATTAGCAACTTGATGAAAAAGGCTTGAGAGGATGACAACTAGCTAGTGGCAGTAGGTAAATCAGGACAACAGTCAACAGCAGGGAACTGGCAAATGGTTGTGATATTGGTGTTTGGTGCGAAGAGACACCTTGGTTCGAAGGGGTGTCTCCAACTAGGTGGTTATGGATGGTTACCTAACCACCAACAGGCTCCTTGATTTGAATTTTGAATTATAAACTGCAGGCTGGATCATATAAAAGCCCCCTACATCTCTGAGACAGAGGATGAATGATGTTTTTGAATGCTTAGGAGTTTAAGCATTGTAATCTCTAACTCAAGCCAAGTGTTGAGACACTTTGGAAACAATTTTGTATCTTGTAGTGATTGATATAACACAAGTTGGGAGAGGTTCTCGTAATTGTTGTGGCATGTTATGTTGCTTTTATAAGGATTGAAAAGAAAGGTTGACTAAGAAAGGGTTCTTAGCACCACACACTTAGTGAAAAATTTGGGTAGATTATCAGGGGTGTGACAATAGGTTGCAAACACTTGGCATAAACGATGGGTTGAGGCATATTTTGGAAAAATAAAAAATAAAAAATAAAAAGAATTTGATAAGGTTAGTTTGGAAGAAAAAAAAATGTAAGACAACTCATACTTTTATTAGTATAAATATATTAAATTTAGATTTTTCAAACTTTGTTTTTATTTTGTGATTTTTTTTCTAGAAGTGTGAATGAAAAAAAAAAAACTTTTTTTCCCTCCATTGGTGCTAACGTCAATTACTCTTTTAATTTTAATTCTTATTTTTTAAAATTCTCTCTTAAGCCCCACCACCAAGGCACCAACTACCACAAGCCAACCTTTGCCATTTTTGTATTCTTTTTCTCCTTTCCCCACCCTCAACCATCAGAGGCAGTTTTTGTCATCTTTTATTTGTTTTCCTCTATGGGCTCCACGTTTTCCCCCTATGTCAGGCTTTCATATCTTCACACACATTTACAAAAATACATAAAAATTACAAACGGAATTTAAGATCCAAATTTAAAATCTTTACCTTCAAATAATTAAAATTTTGTGCACTTTGAAATTAATATCTTTCATCACATAGTTACAATTTCTCAATGCTATAAATACTACACATTCCAAAATATTACCTTCAATTTGAAAATATATAAATACTATATTTTAATAACATAAATATTAATCATTCTAAATATTGTCTGTAATTTGAGTGGACGAAGATTAAATTATTTTTAAGTCAAAGGTTGTGTGTAGACCCCCATTTTAGGGCTCGGTTTCATGCATTTTCATACAACTTGTTTTGCCAAGTGTCGTAACCCTAGGAGACCACATGGCATCTTTTAGTTGGCTGCTTTGGAATCAGATTGTGCTTTTTTGAGGAGCTATCAAGGGGCGACACCTGGGAGGGATCTTCAGAGAGGAGTGCGTTTCTGTTGAGGAGTAGCAAACCAGTTGCAGGTGTGCGGAGGTGGTGCTTTTGGCTGCTGTTTTCTGGCAGAGAAGGGGGCGTATGAGAGGAGAAGGAGTTTTCTTAGAGCTGGAAGAGAGCTCAGAGAGAAAACCAAGGGAGCTTGCTGGTGAGAATAGGAGGAGATACCTTTTCTTTTCTAGATGTAACAAAGTGGAGAAGAAACAAGTTTGAAGGTAAGCATCTCGGGAGTAAAAGGACTTCCTCAGGTATGATTGTTACAGGCTTATTGATTGTTTTTGGCTGTTTATCACTCTCCTATGTCTCTTGTTGATATTTGAATGTTGGTTGGCTTATAATGAAGGCCACCTGTTCTTTGTTTAGTTAATCCTGAATTCATGTTTGCCATTGTTAATCTTAGTATGCCCTGCTTCTATTATGAAAATGTCCATAGTTGCAGTTGAAATGGTTTTTCTCACCTGATCAGAGGGTTCACAGATGACTCATGAAGTGAAACCTCTTAAGACTACCTTTACTTGTTTTCTTTTGTGTTCTTTTCAATGGATCCTTCTTTTGTTGTGGCCAATACTCTGCTTCTGGGCCTCGTTTAATGTCATGGCTATGAGAAGGTAAGTCCAGATCTGGTTGTGTATTTCTTCAAAGATCTATTATAGTTGAAAGAAACGTATGGGGGTTTTGAGATTTATTTTGTAGAGGTTTGTTTTGGTTGAAGAAGCAAACAAAGTTGAAGAGAGAGGTTTTTTTTTTTTTTGCTATTGGAGAAGAGATATTTTCTTGGATGAGAAGTTTTGCTAGAGGGAGAAGCCGTTAGTGAGGAGAGGAGGTTCTAGAACTTGAGAGGCAAAAAACAGAAGAGATGAAAGAAGAAAGGAAAACTTCAAAGGGTGAAGACATCTAGTGCATTTTCAGTGTTTCTAAGAGAGCCCGGATGAAAAGGATGATGGTCATTAGTATATGAACTGTAGCGGCATCTGACCTATCAGATGTAGTCATCCACCAGGCTAGGAGTCTGCTTAAAAAAGGATAGAGCAATCATGCCATAGCCAAGCCCAAGCCAATACCAAACCCCAGCCTTGTAAGAGACTTAACTTGGCAGAACCAAGCTCCAGTGAGTCACATCAGCTCTACCCAAGTTCCAACGAGACTCAATCCTCCCACTCACAACCCAGTGCAGCCGCCAACAGTTTAAGAGACACACTTAATTTGTCTCCTAGAGATATTGGCAAGCAGAACAACAGGTATTTGCATGGGCTCTCAAATGGGCCTAATGACCAACAACCAGAATGATCAATTGGGCTCTATCCAACCTCATCTCCAGCAGGCCTTCTAGAGTTCTAGCTTTGAGCATCCAAACTCTGATCTTCCATACCAATTTCAGTCATCACAGTCGAGCTCTAGTCCCTCAAGCAACAGCATGTAGAAGAGTGGCGCTGGCGGGTCTTGGAAACTCAGATGGTGGCTACTGCTGCCGATGATCATCAGGTCAGATCGAGGTCCAAGTACAAGTCCGGTGATAAAGATGGCGATAGTGATGGTGAAGTTGCAGCGGAGTACGGGCAGCCATTGCACTGCCCCACTAATTTCATGCTTTAACAATAAGGGATTGAGGTATTGGTAATATTCTGTGGGAGTTCAAGATTCATGGCTATTTCGAGGGCTTAGTGTCTCAGTGATGGGGAACAGTCATGGGACCGGTGAATTTATGGAGAAGGAGAAGAGGACACCCAAGGTCAATAAGTATTATCGGAATCCAGATTTTGTCCTTAGGAAGGACAAATTCCCACCTCCGGAGAGTAACAAGAAACCCAGATCCAACGGGGTAGGAATATACGAGTATGTGGCTCAAGCATTCAAGAATTGTAGTAATTTTCTTGCAAAGTTGATGAAGCACAAGCATGAGATAGCCAACCTACTTGTAGGGACCCCTCTCCCTGATGCCATGTGGCACACATTTTCTGATGACATGTGGCACGTATTCTCATCCGGATTACTCCCATCCGGATTTCCCCAAGAGTACACGTGGCGCGCTTCTCCTATCCGAACTTCCTCAGGGAGAAGCACACGACACTCGCAAATATCACATCCGGACGATCGTCATATCACATCCAGACGACCGACATATCCTATCCGGATATGTTTGTTCGGATCATTGACTGAAGTAAGCCAGTCTTGCACGTCATCATAACAGCCTACCATGGCCCACGTCCCGCCACCTGCAGAGTTAAAGGACAGGAATGAAGTGACGGCAAGTCACTTCTCATGATCTCTGACAGCCGCGGCGCCTCCCATGATCTCTGTCAGCCGCCCGTAGGGTGATGATGGCCCTGCCACCACCTAGTAGCATCATGACAAGCCAAAATATCTCTCTACCATTAAAGAGGGAAACAAAGCTTCTGGTACTATATATATGAACCTTCACACAAAGAGGAAGGTAAGCTTGCTATACCTAGTAAAAGGCCAACTGATTTATCTCTCTTTCCATGGCTGACAAAACCATCGGAGGGTGTGTCCGGACACCCTGTCCGAACGCCTTTTGTAGGAATGACTGAACCAGGAATCTATATTGGTTAAGATTGTGCGCCCATCCATTTGGAAACTACGTGGATCATCAGGGACGCGAAGCCTCAACATTGGCGTCGTCTGTGGGAAAATCGTTGATTCAGTCACCGACGAAGATAGCCACACTTTCCCAAAGCCGTTCATTTGGTAAGGAAGAAGAAGATCATTCTGAATGGCGCCATGCCATCGAAAGAAGACAGTTGGCAAGCGAACAGCAACTGCAAACTCTCCTCCAGGAGACAGAAAGGTTAAGAGAAGAAAACGCGGTGCTACGCATCCAGGCTTCATCGACGGGGCCTCCCCGTCGCCAGCATTCGAGAGGCCAGATGGCAAACTCAAGGCCGGAACCAGAGTCAATATACCCTGGGACAACAAGAGCCATCCCAGAAACTAGCAACGTTAGGCCACATGAGCCACACACTCCCATGCACCGAGTTCCCTGTGAGGAAAGCTCAAACTCTACTCATTTTTCAGCAAAAAGACAACGCGACAATAGGCCCCAGTTGTCAAACTCAATGCGCGCGAGACTAGGCCCATAGGAGCCTAGAAGGCCAAGGCCACCAGCAGCCACAGCCTGGGAAGCACACCCTGACCCTATGGTCACCCCTATGACGCAAAACGTTCTCCCACACCGTGACCCCATGGTCACCCCTATGGTGCAGAACGTTCAACCGAACCTAACGGTACGACAATCTGGGAGAAACCTCCCAAATGAGTCACCTACTGGCTCCATCAGCAAAAGATTGGACGACATGCTCTCCACGCCTTTCTGCTCTCATATCATTCATTACGAGCCCCCAAGGGGTTTCCTCGTGCCCAAATTATCCACATACAATGGGTCCAACAACCCCTTCGATCATATCATGCATTATCGACAGCTCATGACTCTCGATATAAGCAACGACGCGTTGCTATGCAAAGTATTTCTCGCTAGCCTACAGGGGCAAGCCCTCTCATGGTTTCATCACCTACCTCCCAACTCTATTGATAATTTCAGAGACCTATCAGAGGCCTTCGTGGGACAATACTTGTGCTCCGCTTGACATAAGCAGAACATCAGCACTCTGCAAAACATAAAAATGCAGGACAACGAATCCTTAAGGGAGTTCGTGAAACGGTTTGGTCAAGCCGTACTTCAGGTAGAGGCTTACAGTATGGATGTTGTCCTGCAGATCTTCAAACGAGGCATCTGTCCAGGCACCCCATTTTTTGAATCACTCGCTAAAAAGCCTCCAACAATGATGGACGACTTGTTCAGACATGCAAACAAATACTCAATGCTCGAAGATGACGTACGAGCAGCCACCCAGCAAGTCTTGGTTGCTGGACAGGCATCTAGAAGTGGCGCGGATAGAAATGCCAAACTTCCGAACCGTCTAAGGCCGTCCAATCGAAAGTAGGAAGGGTCAGGTCGCCCGGAAAGACCGCTCCTCACACCTCTCTCCATATCATATGAGAAACTTTTCCCTATGATCCAAGGCATGTCCGACTTCATGCGGCCTAGACCCCTCGGAACGGACCCATCCAAAAGAGATCATAGCAAAAAATGTGCCTTCCACAAGGAGCATGGTCACACAACGGAAGAATGCAGGAGCCTCCATTATTTGGTCGAAAGACTCATAAGGGCGGGACACTTAAAGCAATACCTCCGCTCAGATGCCGGAGGTAGAAACGCTTCTCAAAACCACAACACTAGAGCCCCTAAGGCCCCAGCCGCCCTCAAATCCGTTATAAACTATATTAACGGACGCCCATCTGACGAGGAGTATGACTCCAAACGAAAGAGACAAAAGTTGTTGCGGGCCGCATCGGTACGCGAGCGTATCAACTCCATCTGGCTTGGGATAACTGGAGGGGGGCCCCGCCCCATAGATGGGACAATCATTTTTCCACCAGTAGACCCCACCCGGATATTGCATCCGTACTGCGACGCCCTCATCCTGTCCCTAGAGATAGAAGACTTCGACGTGAGGCGCATTCTGGTCGACCCGGGCAGCTCAGCCGATCTTGTACAAGCATCGGTCATTAGCCACATGGGACACAGTCTCACAGGCCTTGAAAACCCTGGGCGAATCCTATCCGGATTCAACGGGTCGTCAACTACGTCCTTGGGAGACATTGTACTGCCGGTCCAAGCTAGCCCAGTCACTCTCAACGTACAATTTTTGGTGGTACAAGATTTATCACCCTTCAATGTCATCTTGGGGCGCACATGACTACACTACATGAAAGTCATCCCCTCCATATATCATCAAATGGTAAGTTTCCTTACCAAGGATGGGCAAATTGACCTATATGACAGCCAGTTAGCCGCTCGCCAATGCTACTAGATAGCACGAGAAGCAGGGACCAGCCAGGAGGATGCATCCCTCCCTAAGTCCAGCCATGCACGTGACCAATAGCAATTATTGGATCCGGCGGACAAAGATCCTCCGACAGCGGATCCCTTGCAAGCAATCCAAATTTCGGAAGAAAGTACTCACCTTTCGAACATCAGTTCCCTCCTGACACCGGAAGAGACCCAGAACATGCAGAATGCCCTCAGACAAAACCATGACGTCTTTGCATGGGCACATTCTGATATGAAGGGAATTGATCCCTCCATTACTTCTCATAGACTTAACGTCTTGCCAACAGCCAGACCCATCCGGCAAAGGGTTAGATGTTTCCACCCAGACAGACAAGAAATTATCCGGAATGAGGTTGACAAGTTGCTAGAAGCCGGATTCACCAGAGAAGTGGATTACCGGGACTGGTTAGCAAATGTAGTAGTGGTACCCAAAAAGAAGGCAAATGGCGGGTGTGCGTCGACTATACCAACCTCAATAATGCATGTCCGAAAGACAGTTTCCCTTTGCCGCGAATAGATCAAATCGTGGACTCCACTGCTAAGCAAGGGATGCTCTCATTTTTGGACGCCTTCTCCGGATACCACCAAATTCCCATGTCCCCGGCTGACGTAGAAAAAACAGCCTTCATAACACCACATGGTCTCTATTGCTACAAAGTCATGTCATTCAGACTCAAAAACGCTGGCGCCACTTATTAGAGACTGATGACGAAGATCTTCAAACCTCTGATCGACCACTCAGTAGATGTATATATTGACGATATCGTGGTCAAAAGCAAAACCCGAAAGGAGCATGTCCTCCACTTGCAAGAAGTCTTCCACCTCTTGAGGAAGTATGACATGAAGCTGAATCCTTCTAAATGCGCCTTTGGCGTAAGTGCTGGCAAGTTCCTGGGATTCATGGTCAGCCAAAGAGGGATAGAGGTTAGCCCGGATCAAGTCAAGACAGTCATGGAAACACCACCTCCCAGGAACAAGAAGGAATTACAACGCCTCACAGGCAAGCTCGTCGCACTAGGGCGTTTTATAGTCCGCTTCACTGATGAGTTGCGACACTTCTTCTTGGCAATACGAAAAGCGGGAGCAAGCGGATGGACAGACAGCTGTCAAAACGCTTTTGATAAAATTAAACACTGCCTTATGCAACCGCCTATCCTAAGCAGCCTCATCCCTGAAGATAAATTGTACATGTATCTGGCTATGTCAGAGTGGGCGATCAACGCTGTTCTATTCCGCTGCCCCTCACCCAAGGAGCAAAAACCTATCTACTACGTCAGCAGAGCATTGGCGGACGTAGAAACCAGATATTCAAAGATGGAACTAACAGCCTTAACTCTTCGAAGTGCCGCCCAAAAGCTCCACCCCTATTTCCAAGCCCACTCAGTGATTGTTCTAACTGACCAACCCCTTCGCAACATTCTGCACAAACCAGACTTAATCGGAAGAATGCTACAATGGGCCATAGAATTGAGCGAATTTGAAATCGAGTTCCAACCCAGATTGTCCATGAAAAGCCAAGTAATGGCTGACTTCATGCTAGAATACTCTCGAAGGCCCATCCAACACAAGGAACCAAGCGAAGAAGAATGGTGGACTTTGCGAGTCGATGGAGCCTCCCGATCGTCAAGATCCGGGGTAGGGCTCCTCCTACAATCCCCAACAGGAGAACATCTGGAGCAATCCATCCGACTGGGGTTCCCTGCCTCTAACAATGAAGCGGAATATGAGGTCATCCTATCCGGATTGGACCTCGCCCTGGCTCTATCCGTCTCCAAGCTCCGGGTTTATAGTGATTCTCAACTTGTGGTAAGACACGTCCAGAACGAATATGAAGCTAAGGATGCGCGCATGGCGCGATATCTAACTAAAGTAAGGGACACCTTACAACGATTCACCAAGTAGACGATCGAAAAAATCAAACGAACTGAAAATGGGCACGCCGACGCCTTGGCAGGCATAGCTGCCTCCCTCTCCATCAAAGAAGCCATATTGTTGCCTATACATGTGCAAACCAACTCTTCCATCGTAGAAACTTCCACTTGCAACACCATTGAGGCAAAACAAGCAGACGGCCAAGAGTGGACGAGCAACATTATAGGGTACCTCCGGACAGGCACTCTGCCCGAAGATCCCAAACAGGCACACAAGATCCGGGTGTAAGCCGCCCATTTCACCCTGATTGAGGGGCACTTGTACAAACGATCCTTCACAAGTCCCTACCTTCGGTGTCTAAACCATTTAGAGGCCCTGCACGCATTAGCTGAGTTGCACGACAAAAAAAGTCAACTTCAGTTTCAAAAACCAATTATTTTTTAACCCGCCGATTTTGCTCAGGCAAAATCGGCAAGTTAAAAAGGGGGGCATTGTAGGGACCCCTCCCCCTGATGCCACGTGGCACACATTTCCTGATGACACGTGGCACGTATTCTCATCCGGATTACCCCCATCCGGATTTCCCCAAGAGTACACGTGGCGAGCTTCTCCTATCCGGACTTCCTCAGTGAGAAGCACACGACACTCGCAAATATCACATCCAGACGATCATCATATCACATCCGGACGACTGACATATCCTATCCGGATATGTTTGTCCGGATCATTGACTGAAGTAAGCAAGTCTTGCATGTCATCATAACAGCCTGCCATGGCCCACGTCCCGCCACCTGCAGAGTTAAAGGACAGGAATGAAGTGATGGCAAGTCACTGCCCATGATTTCTAACAGCCGCGGCGCCTCCCACGATCTCTGTCAGCCGCCCGTAGGGTAATGATGGCCCTGCCACCACCTAGTGGCATCATGACAAGCCAAAATATCTTTCTACCATTAAAGAGAGAAACAAAGCTTCTGGTATTATATATATGAACCTTCACACAAAGAGGAAGGTAAGCTTGCTATACTTAGTAAAAGACCAACTGATTTATCTCTCTTTCCATGGCTGACAAAACCATCGGAGAGTGTGTCCAGACACCCTGTCCGGACGCTTTTTGCAGGAACGACTGAACCAGGAATCTATATTGGTTGAGATCGTGCGTCCATTCATTTGGCAACTACGTGGATCATCAGGGACGCGAGGCCTCAACACTACTCAATAGGCTAATGACGGCGTCAGTGGAGGTGACATGATTGATTGAGCAAATCTGGTGAAGAAGATGAGAACAGATGTCAATGTTATCCTCAACAAGATCAACAAAGGTTCATGAACTATGTTCTAGAGTTTCTTCTAGCATCATTAAACTGGCGTGACGGCAATTGGAGGGAAATGCTATAGTTCCCATGATGATTTGGTATTGATCTAGACATAACATAACATGATGAGGTCATATAGATCTTGCTACTTTAGTTTACCTTGTTGACTGTATCAGTGGCATATATCAAGGTAAAAACCAGTTTAATAAATTGGAGGGATTAATCTGGTGTCGTTTGAATTTTCAAAAAGCTATAAAACATCCAGAATCCTTTGCATCCAGAATCCTTTACCTGCTTCCGAACTCCTTATGTCTGGAATGAGATATCGTTAAAACCTTCCAGTGTTAAGATGATTACAGTGGCACCAAGCACGCCACAACTCTGGACTCTGGACTCTGGACTCTGAGCCCTTAACTCTGATCTTCATTGGAAACATTATTCCTGCTCATGCATGACAACATCCTCACAGAGAAGCAATAGATGAGCTGGTTGAGAAGGAAACTGGTGCAGCATATGGATATTGTGAATATAGTATCAATATTTCAAGGAATCCTAGCTTAGGAATTGGTAGACCTGGTGAACAAAGACATGACAATGGAGATGAAACAAATGGGCAGAGAATGAGCAATCAACCGAAGAAGGTGTCAAACAGAGAAAGTCTTAACCATGCATGAGTATACTAAGTTCATCAACTGAAAGTCATCTTCCATATTATCCACGCCTATTACTTGTCATTCCAAGGAACTCTTACTCCTTATCCCTGAACACCTACAAGCATCTGGTTTGAGCACAACTGCTGCTCGATTGCTTAAAGAGGCTCAATTGACACCTTGGACATCCTTGGCAGCCTCTTCATCTCTTGTGTATCCAGCCTTTTCCCAAGAAACTCCCTCTATGCAACTTCAGTGGCCATCTGGTCGCATTGCTGGTGGATTTCTCTCCAATAAATTGAAGCCGCCCACAAAGGATAGAGGTTCTTGTTTGAAGTCTGATTCATCTATGACTGAAAAGCCATTGGCTTTCTCATCTACTCTCAGCTTTCAATTCAGGAATCAACTTCCATCACGTGAAAGCCCTCATATTGTTGTTGGAACACCTGGAAGGATACTAGCACTTGCTGGAGACAAGGACCTTGCTTTAAAGAATATGAGAAACCTTATCCTTGATGAATGTGACGAGATGTTTGAATCACTTGACATGAGGAGGGACGTTCAAGAGATCTTCAAGACGGCTCCTTATGATAAGCAGGTTATGATGTTTTCAGCAACCCTCAGCAAGGGAATCCGCCCTGTTTGCAAGAAATTTATGCAAGATCCTATGGAAATTTATATTGACGACAAGGCCGAGTTGACCCCTTCATGGTCTTGTACAGCACTACATCAAACTGAGTAGCACACGGAAGGAGAATGCATTAGTTTCTAGTTTTGTACACTCACCTGTTGGAGATGATGTGGACTGGAGGCTTTCAACTACTATTTCTCCCTGCCATGCTACGGTTTTGGTGGAAAATTATGATCATTTTCTTGAGTTTGTGCAGAGGAGTAAGATGGTGGGCCCCTCCACTAGCAAAATGCAGTGACTAGTTCGAAGGGTCAAATATTGGCTTTTCTCAGTGCATTCCAGCAAAAGTGTTCCTCTAGGATGGGTCTAGACGGGAATTCTCTATGCATGGCCACCTTAGCATGGCCACCCTCATGCCACGTGTCATTTCCTTTTATTTTTCTCATCTCACCCTTCTTGGTTTTGAAAATAATCTTTCCAAATTTTATCCTTTGCATAATCTTCCAGATTTTTCATTCTTTATAATGTTCAGGTTCCAAAGTCCCTTTCTAATAAAATTTGGTTGCCATTTTCTTTCCGACAAGCCACTTTTGCATTTTCTTTGTTTTTAAAATATTTTTAAAATGTTTTTAAAATAAGTAAGAATTAAATTCCGTAATTCCAAGTGATGGAGTTTATGGAATTGATTCATGCAAAATAAATGCGCTTTGGTGGGGGCCCAACATCAAATAAATTTTCATCAAAATAAAACTGAATTTGAATGAAATGTCATGTGTGTTGTTGATGGTGTAGACCCCCATTTTGGGAGGTAATTGCTGCAGCAAATTTTTCCAGGTGGAGCAGCTTCAGGAGGCCACGTGTTGCCTCTTCATTGGCTGTTGAAGAATCAGATAATGGGTTCAGGAAGCCAATGGGTGTCGACGCGTGTCCAGAGAATATGAAAAAGGCTACAAATCGTTGAGGGGAGCAGACGAGAGGATGTTTTTTTGCTGCCAGCTGCATGGTAGTGGAAAGGGTACATGGGGTGCTGGAGGGTGGTCTGGGAGCAGGCGGTTAGAGATATTTTTTAGAGGAGGCTAGCAGGGAGAAGAGTAGCGTATCTGCAGGGAGGCAGGCGGTTACAGAGAGGAGAGAATGCTTTTTGGCTGCCAGCTGCATGGTAGTGGAGAGGGTACCTGGGCTGCTGGAGGGTGGTCTGAGAGCAAGCGGTCAGAGATATTTTTTAGAGGAGGCTAGCAGGGAGAAGATGAGAAAGAGATATTTTTGGAGGGGGAAAAATTGAGGGAGAACCACAGAGAGAGAGGGAGCAGAGAGGTTTGAGGCTGCAGAGGAGGGGGTTTTTCAGGGCTGTTTGACAGAGATTTTGGGCGTTTTTGGCTAGCTGGAGCTTAGAGAAGGAGAACAGAGAAAGAAAGGGGCTGCAAGTGAGTTTTGAGGTGAGTTTCTTGCTTATTTTGATTCATATATTTCACATTTTTTTTTTCATTTTGTTTGACTCTACACTGCTCGTCTACTTGGGTCGGATAATATGGATTACATGCTTAACTTTGTTGATTTCTGGATCATACTTATACTCTGTCGTTGTTGATCTCATTGCTGTTCTCGTGGTTTGACTTGGAGCTGGAATGAATCTGTTTTGTATACACTGTGCAAATCCAGTTTAAGGAATCCCACCTGTTTTGGGCCTCCTGAAATGAGGTCCTATACGTTCATGTGGTGCATGTTGCCCTATTGGTTATATTCTCTGTGTTCACTATAATTTCTGCTTTTACTCTCATCCCTATATTCTTGCTGTGGTTGATGGTTTGCTTGATCTGAGGCTTGGTGGAATTGAGTGGAGCCATGCTTGTGGGCTAAGAGGATTGACGAAGAGGAGAAAGTGTCCGGTTCTAAACGGAGGTTGAAGCAGATAGATTTTGAATCTGATTCACATGATGTTGGGTTTTCTGGGTCTACATTTGAATTGAGGATACAGTCAATCCCATCTCCTTGGTGACTGTCCAAAAGAACTCCTGAAGCTACCCGTAAAGTTTTCATATGCCAGTAGAAATATTGCTGCATTAGGTAGAATGGAGGAGTCATGCTCCAATATTAAAGATAGTATCAGACGCAGTGTGGTCAGAAAGCAGAGGAAAATTCAGAGTTGATGAGTGAAATATAAAGTTGAAGGAGGGGTGAAAGGTACCATGCATGCCAAGCCCACCGTCCCCTGTCTCCTCCGTTATCCATTAAACTTGATCACCATGGCACTCTCACCTACAAGTTTGTCATTCATCATTACTTTGCCGAACTTGCTGCCTTCAACCCATTTCTCACTCAGGCATAGGGATCAGGCATGCATAGCCATCCTTCAATCTCCCATACCCACCGAATTCCTCATACCCATTTTCTCTCACTAACCTACACCCTCCATACCAATAACCCCATGCCTGCATCCTTCAACACCTCCTATCCTTCATGCCCATTTCCTAACCTTCATACCTCCAATACCCTCATCACCATGCCAACTTGATTACTTCCTATCAATTCACCATTATACCCATCCTTCTCACCTTTAACCACATACTGAATATATGGAAACAAGTAGCTAGAGTTGACAAAATTCTTGCCGAGAAGGATGGACAATGCCATAAAGGACCACTGGAACAGTTCTGTGAAGAAGAAGCTGAACTCTCATATAGCATTAGGTTTGCTTGTACAGTTCCAAGGCTAGCCTCTTGTTGGTCATCGAAACCAATCTATCCATCCATCATCTCCAAGGATATAACAGAGTAGTGGAGACGATGGTGATGCCAAAGGTGGATAGAAGCGGAGGACCTTTCGAAATGTAGTCAAAGTTCAACTGCAAATTCCCTTGTGAATTGAATTGCCCTTCCAACTACCTCGAGCCAAATTTCCCACATGAAGCTAGAATTTCTGGAAGCATGGAGCGTCAGTTTAACTCAAATGAGCCACCTGTTATTTCTTCTTTTGAATTGGAATAGGCATCATCGGGTTTATCATCATTTTAATGGTGTGCAAAGGCGATTTGTGACCATGTGAGTCTTGATGTGAAAACTGGGTTGCCACCCTACAGGTTATTATGAGCTCTGCCTCAGTTATTATATGGTGATTCGGGAAGGGAACCTTCTAAAGCACACTGTAGTGGGTTCCCTGAACATGGATAGAAGGTTTGATCATTAGCATGGACCTAACCCGGGGAATCAGAGAAGTTTTCTCTCGAAGACCTTTTCAGGGCCAGTTTCTTCTTTGCATTTGTTAGAGAAACCAGCTGATCTAAATACTGGATCAGCAACTAAAGTGGTTTGCTACTAGTACATTGAGAACATTGAAAAGGATATATCAGGTGCTGGAATCCTTTTTGCACCAGTCCACAAATGCTTCAAGAGTACGAGGCCTGTGGGTGGATAGTGGATACTTCGCCGAATCAGTTACTGATCTTAGAGAGTTGTAATCTTATGTTCGTATTTTTGGTGGCTATGGAGTGGACAGGCTAGACAGAATGATGAAAGAACGTACAGCTGCACTTTTAAATTGCATTGACACATCATTGAGGTCAAACCGTGAGGTGCTAGAGGCAGTTGCTGCAGTCATGCATTCTTGTGATCATACAGAGAAGGAGTCGTATTTGAGGCAGATAGTGGATATGAACACAATAATTAGGTTCTGTATTCAGGCAGGGTGAGCACTGGCCTTGGATCAACTACTGGTAGAAGCTGCTGGAGCTGCTCTTGAAGAAGGTGTGCCCCTAATATATTCATTATCAGCTGGGATTGTTAAGCATTTACCCGATGAAATACCTGAAAAGAAGGAAATAAGGAGGATGAGGGTGGTGGCAAACAGTGTTAATTTAGTTAGTGATCATGATTCTGAGTGGGTGAGAATGATTTTAGAAGAAGTTGGAGGTGCAAATGATGGTTCTTGGAGTTTGTTACCGTATTTATTTGCTGCCTTCATGACATCTAATATATGGAGCTCTATTGCCTCCAATGTTGACACTGGTGGCTTCAACAACAATATCCATTGCTTGGTCAGGTGCATTAGTGCTGTGATTGCTGTAAGTGATGTTACAGGGATTATTCAGGGTATAAGTTGCTGAGTGGTAATAGGAAAAATTGGGTTTCAGCTACATTCCTTCCCTCTCAACTAGAACTCCAAATCTGCCATCACCAGTCAAAGGGGGTTAAAATTGACAACCCTATTCCTCATTTGAGCACTCTCCTGGCCCTCTTGTCTTTTCTTCACCACTTCTCAACACCCCATTTACCTATTCTTTTCCACCCTTCTCTCCTTACACCACGTGTGTGGCCACTTGTCCATGCATGTCCTTACCCTTGCATGCCCATAATTATACCTCTCTCCCCATTTATCACCCTCTGTTACCATACCATAGAAATCCATCCCTTAGTTTTGATGATAATAAGTGGGCTTGGCACGAAGCAGACATGAATAGGGTTGTTGATGACATGGTTGCTTTCTCTTCATCCTACAGTACAAATGGAAACGAAGGACCTGGTAAGGTGTCGCATTCTTCTTCAGCATCGGCAGATATATTGTCAGAGAAGAAAGTTTCTGGATTTTTGGCAAATTTACCTGTTAATGTTGAAGGGAAATCAGGAGATCCACTTCTTTTCTCCCTCTTGCCACCAATTATCATTCCCAATATTAGCTGTAGTTTGAGATGGTAATGCTACCCCATCACCCTCTTTAATGAGCTCCACCATCTTAATTCAGAGGAAAGCATGCTAGCAATCTTGAAGAAGAAGGAGAAGGAATTATTAGTGCTGCAACAAATGTGATTTTCAGGTTGGCTCTGGGATACAAATCTGTCATCATTCCGATCTTTGCCATTGCCATTGCCATTGCCATTGCTATCTACGTGAGTTTCAGCATGGCTACCATGCATGGAATTACAGTGGCAGCTCTGGGAATGCTCAGCACTATCGCCACCGAGCTTGCCATTGATGCGTACGGCCCCATAAGTGACAATGCTGGTGCCTCACCACAAGCCATGGGTCAGGCTGCTGTCCTACTACAGTCTGCAAGTCAGGTTGCTCAGATGCCAATCTCCACATAGCTTCTCGATCTCAATGCACTTGGAGTTCTAGGTTTTACAAATTCAGATGTCGGTGTTCTTGCCATCACCTATGGACTTTATTGTCTTGCAGTATCAAAAGGTCTGGCATGAGTTATGTGGGTTTATGGATGTCCCTTGCTGATTGTGAATGGATTTCTGGTGCCGGTAATTGCTATATCTTTCAGAAGTCGTATCCTGGAGAAGCTAAAGTGGAATTTTAGGAGGGGTTTGAGAAAGATTGAAGACGTCATCAATTTGGTTTTCCATGTTGACATATGTGCTGACCAGAAGAAGATAGAAGACAGACTTTAGGCCACAGAAATGGGTCATCTCATGCTGGAGTATCAGGCTTTGGGGTATCTGTTGAAGGATGGAACCTACACAAAGCTGAAATTGCGGGTGAATATGGCATCAAACACAAATGCAGAATTATGCCAGAGTAAAGATGGATTGGCTGGGTCTGATGAATGTATTGAGTCATAAGCTGCTATTCTTAGTGATGAACTGCACAGGGTGAGTCAAGGATTGTTGAGAGGCCACAAATTCAGAAAGTTGACTCGGATTTTCAAACAGACTCAGAAGGGAATTTTCTTTGCATGGCCACATTCGGCATGCAAATCTTAGTGGCCACATGGCACCTCCTTTTACTTCTCTCATTTCACCATTCTTAGTTTTGAAAATAATTTTCTAAATCCCTTTGTTCAAATAACCTTTTGGATTTTTGGTCTTTTTAAATAATCTCAACTCCACATGTTCCTTCATCCAAAATTCCATTTTTCTAATGAAATTTGCCGCCATTTTCTTCCTGGTGAGCCTCATTTTCACATCTTCTATGATTTTTAAAATGTTTTAAAATAAGCAAGGATTAAATTTTGTAATTCCAATTAATGGAATTTACGAAATTAATCCATGCCAAAATAAACGGGCTTTGGTGGGGGCCCAACATATGAGATTCTATGATTGATGGATTGATTGTTGATTCGGTTGCCATACATGATTTATTCTGCTCTATGATATGCATGTTACTATTCCTTACTTGTGCACTAATCTCACTTCTTGATAGCGCATTGAAGATCGTTGCCCAGGTACGCATCTGTTCTTATTCTGGTCTTGCTATACGCATGTTTTGATACTCGTATGTGCATGATTGATTTGAGTATTTATTGATTTTCTCGTTGATGGCCATGTTAGCTTCATCTCATTAGTAGAGACCCGACTTTAGGGACTTAGAGGGGTGCTATGGTCTTTACCGTACCTTCCCGATAAGTAACCTGACCCCCGAACCCGATCCGGTTTTTTATAGATCACCTTTTTCAAAATAAGGAGTCACACTTAGGGTTTTTTCTTTCTTATTTTGTTTATCCTTTAAAAATAAAACAAAAATAAGTGGCGACTCCAAGTCATTTTTTTTAACCAATTAAATCATTTTTTCAAAATAAAAAAAATCGAGCTCGCCATCGAGTGGGAAACACATGAGCGGAAATGCGGGGTCCACAAATGGTTCTTTATCTGTTTAGTGACGCACATGTTATATTTTGTATTCATTAATTGTGCACTAACCCTATTTCTTGATAGCGCATAGTGGCTCGTTGCTCAAGTACACACCCACTTTCACTCTGACCATTATCTATGCATGTTCTGATTCTCACATGTGCATGATCATTTAGGGTATTAGTTAATTTACTCATCAATTGTCATGTAAGCTTCATTGTATTAGTAGAGACCCGACTTTAGGAACTTAGGGGGTGCTACGGTCTTTACCGTACCTTCCCGATAAGTAACCTGACCCCCGAACCCAATCCGATTTTTCACAAACCACCTTTTCCAAAATAATGAGTCGCACTTAGGGTTTTATTTCTTATTTTGTTTACCCTTTTAAAATAAAACAAAAATAAGTGGCGACTCCAAGTCATTTTTTAATAAATAAAATCATTTTAAAATAAAAATGGAGTTCGCCATCGAGTGGAAAACACATAAGCCAAAATGCGGGGTCCACACTATGTGAACTGCTTTTTATTTTTCTTCCCTCCTTGCCTACTAGGGCCCGATTTTGCCATTTTTCCCCCTCGTGGCCCCTACCTTTTCCTCTTGCATTATTATTTTCTGTCTTTTTCCTCCAAAACATGCGAAGGCAAGTCAAGAATTTTTTTTTTTTTTTTGACCTTTTTGTACCAAGGAGCCTGGAACGAAGGTGAATGGAGATATCGTAGCACCCAAGTCATTGACTTCCTAGTACAAACCGTCAAATTCAGCGTCTTTGCATTCTGCCAGACTTTAGACGCACTTTTCCTCGTTCAGTTTGGGGGGCAAAATAGTCCTTTTCATGCCCTTTTGGCAAAACTTATGTTCACCTAATCCTTGGCCCGCAGAAGCATGTCATAAAAAATAATTTAAAAAAAAAAAAATTGAAGTTGAAACCTTAATTATTAAAATGAGACTTCAGTTTTTAAGTAAAGTCACAGTTAGTTATTGAATTAAAACTATAATTGATAATTAAGACTTAATTTTAATTGTTAATTGAAGTTTCATTTTTTAATTGAATTAAAACTATAATTGATAATTGAGACTTAATTTTAATTGTTAATTAAAACTTTATTTTTTAGCTAAAGTTATAATTATCAATTAAGGTTTCAATTATTTTTTTTATTTTAAAATTTAATTAAAAAGATTAAATTATAAATTATTATTAAAATTTAAAATATATATTTTAATAATAATAAAATATATATATTTAAATTTAAGAATGTAATATTATTTCAATAAAAATAAATTGATAAATATAATAATAAATAAAAAAATTTATTTATTTATAATTTTAAAATAATAAAATTATATGACATATAAATAAAAAATAAAATGATAAATTTTATTAATTTAAAATTTTTATTTTATTTTATTTTTAAGGTATTAATTTATCTCTATTTTAAAAACTTTATCTTTATTAAAATAATAGTACACTCTTTTTTGCCATCCTTTCTAATTATGTGCATTTCAATATAATTGATAGCTTCAATTAAAAAATAAAGCTTCAATTGGTTATTTACGATTTAATTTAAAATGAAGTATGTAATTGAGACTTTAAATTATTATTTTTTTTAAAATATTTTTTATGACATGACTGTGCCTAATTTGAACATAAATTCCATTAAACATTATATCTTTTTTTTCTTCTATAAAATAGGCTATTTTGCCCCATACTCCGTCAAAACAACTCGTCCTGTAATTAGCTGTCTTTCTCTTCAGGCCCTCTTTGTTGCTGTCGTAGAAAACTGAACCATGTCATCCTCAATTTCCGCATTGAAATCATGTAACGTAGCCGTTATTGGAGCTGGCCCAGGGGGCTTAGTTGCAGCCCGGGAACTCCGTCGGGAAGGCCACAAGGCCGTTGTGTTCGAGCGCCAAGCCCAAGTGGGTGGCACCTGGGAGTACCAACCCAGCGTGGAAGCAGACCCACTCGCGTCCGACCCATCTCGAACCATCGTCCACTCCAGCCTCTACCCGTCTCTCCGCACCAACCTCCCCAGAGAAGTCATGGGGTTTCGAGACTACCCCTTCCTGTCCCCGGGTTTAGCCCATAGGGACTCGAGAAGGTTCCCGGGTCATCGAGAGGTTTTGCATTATATCAATGATTTCACCACCGAGTTTGGAGTCACTGATTTGATCCGCTTCGAGGTGGAACCGTGGAGGTGGTTTATACAGGGCTGGGTGCGGATGGGAAGTGGAGGTTGAGATCCAGAAGGGGAAATGATGAGGAAGTCGACGAGATTTTTGATGCTGTGGTTGTCTGCAATGGGCATCACACTGAGCCCCGTATCGCCGAAATTCACGGTAATTCTTCCCTTTCATTATTTAATATTTATTTTAATCACTACCTAATTGAATAATATAAAATAATATTTTATACTTGATATATCATCCATAATTATCATAATTATAAAAGTATAAATTATGTTTACCATCTTATATTAAAAAATATATATAATTTTATATTAAATTAGGTAGTGATTAAAATAAATATTCTGATATTTATCTTTCAATTAATTTTATTAGTTATTATAAAAAAACAAAAATTAATTTAATTTTATAGTTCTCATATTTTAATTTTTAAACTTTATTTATTTCTTTTGTATTCCTTCCACTTTCAGTTACTTCTTAACATTTTTTTAAAGTAATAATTTTTAATCAGAATTATTTAAAATTAATTTAAAATAATAGGGATAGATAAATTTCTAATTTTCTTATAAGTGATCATATTAATTTTTAAAATAAAATTATATTATATTATAGTTAACTTGCTAAAAAAAATGTTTAAAAACTTGAAACTATTAAAAAGTTTTAAATGAATTATGGATTTTATTTTATTTGAATTTTCAAAAAATAAATCTATTAGTTATCAATTTTATTTTATTTAAGTTTTTAAAAAATAAATCTATATCGTTTTCTTAGTGTATTAATTTATTTTTAAAAAATAAATAATTTTTTTTATAATTTTTAGGAGATGATTTTGGATTTATTTTAGATTTTTAAAAATAATCTCTTAAAGAGATAATTTTGGCTTTAATAAAGTTATGCGATAATTCTTTTTTTTTCTAATTGACAAAAACTACAATAATTTTGAAAATATTTTCTTCACCTCAGTATTTTATAAATTATTTTTTAAAACTACCATGCAAATCTTTGTTTAGCAAGTTCAAATCTAGGCACTTCAAACAAATTAAAGTCTTTATCGTATTTAAATAATTCAAAATTTTATTTCCTTAAATAATTAAATTACGCATTTACCCAAACTTAAGTTGGGCTGGTGCACTTTACCTGTTGAGCCAGCCCAAAGATCTAAGATGGATGATCCCATAAACCCAGGAACTAAATATATTGAAGGGTGTTCCTTACCTCCAACCAAAATTTAGATGCTTTTAAAGTTCAGTTATTGTACTCTGATGGGTTAGGTGCATTGAGGACTATACTGCAAGGGGCATTGCACATTTGTGACCTATTATGTTTGGATTTCATTTCCGTCATGAAAGGGACTGAAGCGTGATCAAGCCTTGGGTGTTTCGGGTTTACGTTAGATGGTAAGTAGAGGTTGAGAGTTGGTTTTGCTGGATGGTAAGTAGTCCCATTCCATTTAGGACAGTAATCTGGTCTTTCTCACGACTTCTGAATTGCATTGAATTGATTAGTGGCCCTTGAATCAGGAGATCTACAGCCATCATATGGTGAGGAGAAGATTCACGGCCACCAGGCTTTTGGAAATTGGAACATCTGATGGATAAATTTTCACATAACTTAAAAGTGTTAACTGGAAGGCGTTTGCAAGATCATTCTTCATGTTAAAAAATGCTAACATAGTTCTGCAAAATTTTTGGCCTTACTATTTTTTTTCTCTTCTGTATTCTTAGGCATTGATGCATGGCCGGGGAAGCAAATGCATAGCCACAATTATCGTATTCCTGAGCCCTTCCGAGATCAAGTATGTGTCAGCTTTCTACTTCTCTTAATGTTTCCATACTTCTATGTTGAATACTAGTGCAGCATCCTATGATATTGCTGGTTTTGGGAATTCTTATATGGTTAGAGTTTCAACTGCCACAGAATACATCTGTCCCATCTCTCCCCCCTTAAATTCTAAGTTTAATTTTGCATAGACCTGAAATAGAATACCAAATTGATTGTATATGTAGTTTTACCTACAAATAAATTGGTTGTTTTATCTATGGGGGGTTTTACCTTACTATGTCCTGCAATGGACAGGTTGTAATTTTGATAGGGAATGCTTTTAGTGCCGATGATATCTCTAGGGACATTGCTCAAGTTGCCAAAGAAGTTCATGTTGCGTCTAGATCGGTAGATGACAGTATATTGGGAAAGTAGCCTGGCTATGATAATATGTGGCTTCATCCTATGGTAAAAGTGTTTTCTCTCTGGTATAAGGCGATCTATAGAATTCCATCAAGGGAATTGTTTGACTCCTAATGTAGAAGATGGTTGATTGAAAATGCTAATACTAAACAGAACGATGCAGGTCGAAAGTGTCCACAGAGATGGTACAGTGATATTTCAGGATGGAAGCGGGGTTCTTGCTGATGTGATTATGCACTGCACGGGGTATGCTCCAATTTGTTTCACTTCTACTCCACAAAGCTAGCTCGCACTGAATCATAAAGTAGAACACTGGAATCAATAGCACGGTAATTCATTCCCAGTTGTGTGACCTTTTTCAGATACGAGTATTATTTCCCTTTTCTTGATACCAATGGCATCGTAACTGTGGATGATAATCGTGTGGGGCCATTATACAAGCACATTTTTCCACCAGCTTTGGCTCCAGGGCTTTCCTTTGTTGGGTTACCATGGATGGTTCATTTCTAACTTTTGTTTTTATCAGATCTTTTGTTCAGAATCGCCGAAGATAGTAGTGAACCTTTGCTTTTGATTGGTGGCAGGCTCCCCTTTTCGCAGTGTTTGAATTGCAAAGCCAATGGATAGCAGGCGTTCTATCTGGTCGGATTGGACTCCCATCACATGAGGAGATGATGAAGGATGTTGAAGCCTTTTACTTGTCGCTCGAAGCTTATGGGACGCCTATGTGATATACTCATAAAATTGGTGATTATGAGGTAAATGGAATTAATAATCAGATAGGCCAGAGATGGTTTTTGGATGCGTATGATCAGGGGGGTGATGTCTAATACCTCTCTATTAAAGCTATGGAGTTTATGAATTTTGATTGCAATTTTGCAGTTCGAGTACATTGATTGGGTTGCTGCTGCGTGTGGGCTTCCAAGACTTGAAGAATGGAGAAAGAAAATGTATCATGCAGTTTTCGTCAACAACTCCAACCAGAGACATATCGTGATGAATGGGAAGACGAGGACTTGGTGATGGAAGCTCAGAAGGACTTTCTTAAGTAAAGTGATCCAAGCTTGGATTCCATTTCACCTTTGTAATATTTAAATATAAATAAAAGAAGTAAAGTGATCCAAACTTAGAGTCCATTTCACCCTTGTAATATTTAAATATAAATAAGAAAAAAACTCTCGACAACAAGAAGGTCCGACCAGAGATATCGCGATGAATGGGAAGATGAGAACTTGGTGTTGGAAGCTCAGAAGGACTTTCTTTTAAGTAAAGTGAGTACCGTGGCAGGGTACTATTCTACCACTAGACCACTGGTGCTTCTTAGTAAAGTTGCATTTAATAGCTGAATTATAATGGAAAAAAGACACTTTTTTTCGGTTTGAAGAGGCAAAATGAACTGATTTTTTTTACTTATGCAATAATATAATGTTGAGTAGTTCTCATCTTTGTTGATGATTTCACTAGGGGTATATTTTATTAAAAACAAAGAAGATGCATTTCCTGTTTTTCTTCAATTCAAAGCTTTTGTAGAAAAACATATTGGTCATAATTGGAAGGTCCTTCGAACTGCTTATAGTCTAATATAGCCGGTGGTGAGTTCACATCGAATTCATTTTTCATTTTTTGAAGATGAATGGAATTAAGCGTCAATTAACAGCTAGCTACACCCCTCAACAAAATGGTGTAGCAGAGCGCAAGAATAGGACCATCGTTGAAATGGCAAAAAGTTTTTTAAAAGGAAAAGGGCTTCCAAACATGTTCTGGGCAGAAGCAGTCGCTACAGCTGTATACCTTTTCTATTCAAAATATTAATCCTGTTTAAAAGAGCAAAAGAAGGGGAAAGGTTAAAAAAACAAAGGCTATTATTAGCAAATGAGAGGCAAGGAGTGAATGTCGAACAGTAGAAGTAGAAGCATAGGTGAAGGAATGAAGCGCATCAAAGCCCAGTGTCACCGACTCTCATGAAAACATTTAAATTTGAAGGTATGGTCGCAGTCAGTACGAAAACATTTACATGGGTGCAAACCACTAAGGCGATATTGCTCACAAAAGAGAATAATGGCAGGTATAAAACAGTGGAGGCAGCAGAGAGAAGAGACAGTATGAAATTAATATTGTTTTTCACATTGTCATGTTGCATGCAGGCATAACTGGTAAGAAACGATAGAGATGAATAGCTCTCAGATTTTCCATTTCGAGTGTTGTTCTCTTAGGTTTGTGGGACATGCCCTTGTGCTTCATTGTGTTGATTTTGGGGTACCATTTCCCAATCCAACCTGAGGCTCCCCATCACCCCCACAAGTGCCTTTGAGATTAGCCTCCTCTCTGGTCCCCCTTCTACTCCCTCTGTTCCCAGCTTGCAAACAGCTGTAGTACTGCTGCTCACATTCACAAATGACAAATCCTTTTTATCAGTCTCTTCTCTTCTTACGGCCCCGAATTTCCATTTTCTACCATTTATTGCAGAAATTTTAGTCACTTTTTGACCAAAATGGAAGTGGCTTTGAGGAGACTTTCTGTTTTTTGGAGAAATGAAGATTAGCAACATGTTTATTTTTGAATTGTTTGGATGGTTACAGGCTTACAGCATCCATGTTCTCTATTTTCAAAATCTGAGTGTTTGTGAAATGAATCCATTTTTGGAAATTGGTATTTAAACGATTATAATTAACATGTAAATATATGGAAGCTTCCATGTTAAAAGAAACTTATCGGTAAGGAAGAAACAGTAGCCAATTTTATCATTTAGTAAATTGACTAGTCTATGCAAATAGGGATGATCTTGTGTCGAAAATGTAACGTGAAGTGCCATTCCGTAAATATGAATTAAATAGGTACCTATGAGAAACAATATTTGCTCTACAAAATCGGGATTTTAGTAATTCTCCTTTCTCCATCCCTAATTGACCATTCATAAAACACCCCAATAAAACGCAAAATTACCAAACGCATCCCCAAATCCCTCAGGTTCAGTGCAGCGGCGATCGGTGAGGGACACCCTTTCTCCTGTTTATTCCACCGGCGTTGTCTGACGCCGGTGAGAAGATCGGACGGAAAGGGGACCGAGGTACAGAGACGCTGCTGCGCTTTTTCTTCACGAACTCGGTGGTGGCAGTGCAGGCCAGCGCTCTGCAACTCAAGGCACCGCCGGTGGAGCTCGAGCCAGACGAAGTTCGGAGAGAAACAGGGGAGTCGAGGACGGATTCTGGGGTCATTTGGCGGTCGTCGAGCTCGGAAAAGGCCTCGCCTCGTGCTCTATCAGGTAATGGAAGGAATTCAAAGTTGTGGAGGTGTTTTGTGGCACTACCTTTGACGTTCATCGTGTGATGAACCTGTAACAGCGAAAACTGGTGAAACCAGAGGTACCCAGATGGAGAAAACGAAGGTTAATGATAAATTTCAAGGCAAATCAAACCTTGCATGCGAGAGAGCAGAAGAGATATGGGTCTTGCAAGCTTCGTTCGCAGGTGTAGCAGAGGTTGCCGGACCCTCTAAAGGGCCGAGACATAGGCCTTTGGTTCAAAAACACCACTTTTGCACTGTTTGTTGTGTATGACTGAAAAATCAAGTTACACAATTGAGAGTTGAGAGAGGGGAACCCTTCTTTCCTTTTAGGGTATGAAGGTTCAAACTTACTTGAACAAGAGAACAATCCATCAGCTCTTGAGCATCATCCAACCGTATAACGTCGTGATAAACGTACCTCCGTATCTGAAACGTAAAAAAAACGAGAATTTCGGGCTAGCAAGTCCAAAATCTGTAGTGATCTTTACAAACTAAAAGCGGAGATGTTGAGTTGTGCAGTTAGGGGTGCACCTGTAGAAGGCGGTGATGGCGGTGAGGGAGCAAACAGTGGGGGCAGATGCTGGTGCAACAGTCCAAGCAAAAGATGTTCTTCTCGTTCTTCTTAGCGCACTCATGAACCACACACGCGTTAAAGAACTTCTCCCCCAGAAGAATTTCAAGCCAGTGAGGAATATCACAACCAAAACCAACCTGCAAACACCAAGAAATCCCCAAAGATTAACCTCATGAGAGAATTCAAAAATAGGCACCAAAGAAGAAAATATTCACCATTTTCATTTTTATACTCTTTTGAGATGGAGGTTGGAGGGGGTCAGGAATGGTTATAAAGAGCAGCAGAGAGTTGAAGACATCATAAGAAATTCAAGGTTAGAGGGAGCAAAAGAGGAAAATGGAGAGGGATAGAGGAAGCAGTAAGAGTGCAAGAAAAGGGAAACGGCGCCTGCAAAACTGGCACTGTGGTCTTACAACTCCTGCTGTTGTTACCAAGGAAGTAACATGAGTGCGAGGAAGTGGGGGTTGAGCCTTATTTATAGTGGGGTTACTCTCACCGCTGTACTACTACTACTCCTAGTTGCAAAACAACTGTGTGGGGGCATGGGCTTAGAGTTAGACTGCTGTCTGGGCTTGTACATGGATTAATACCCATTATCAAAATCAAATCTTTTAGCAGTTTTAGCTCATCCCCTACGCGGCCATTCATGACTCTTTGGTCGACGTGTGCCATGGCAGCCTATATACTTAGCTATCTAATATATACAATAGACCCTTGCATAGCTCTCTCTCTCTCTCTCTCTCTCTCTCTCTCTTTCTTACACCATATATAGTGACTGAAGACCAAAAACCACGGTGACTTTTCTCAGTTCCAGGTGAAAACAGTAAAAAATTGTGAAAGATGATACATCAAGATTTGAAGATGAGCCCCTCTCCCTGTCTCTGAGTGCTGTGGCTCATCACTCATGTTGTTATTTTGGAGCAATGGACAATGTTGCTTTTTTCTTGAAATGTGCCGAAGATAATTACAAATACAAAAACAATAAAATAAACTCGGATCACGAGACCTCTTTAACTGTATGGAATAGCCAATGACACCAGCGTATTTATATGACTGTCCCTGCCCATTCAAGATTATAGGGTGCCCCTCTCTCTCTCCCTCTCTCTGAGTGCTGTGGCTCATCACTCATGTTGTTATTTTGGAGAAATGGACAATGCTGCTTTTTTCTTGAAATGTGCCAAAGATAATTACAAATACAAAAACAATAAAAAAAACTCGGATCACGAGACCTCTTTAACTGTATGGAATAGCCAATGACACCAGCGTATTTATACGACTGCCCCTGCCAATTCAAGATTATAGGGTGAGTGGTGTGTGTATAGGAGTTTTGACTCCCCCGCCACCTTCCCCTCCCTCCCCTACCCATCTCATCCCATGATTTCTGGTTTCCTGGATTCCGCAGCCAGCCACTTCAATTAAAGGGTTCTTCTTTGGTACCCCTTTATTGTGTACCTACCCATTTGACTCCATTTGACCCCAATAATAAAATGACCCATGTGTATGTCATTAAAAAATTAAAAAAAAAAAAGTTATTACTGAAAAATAATCACAGCATTTCATACCTTTCTAAATATTACAATTTTTTATAATTTATTATTAAATATCAAATATAATTTGTTATTTATTGAACTATCTAACTCTATCTAAAAAATAAAAAATCCTACCAACTACCCTTATACTCTCATTATTCACTCATATATATATATATATATATATAATTAAATAGTTTCAATGATCATATTACAAAATATGTGGGATTTGGTTTGATAAATCAAATTTGAAGATCAAGTTTGAAACTTTTTGAGGAAGAAATTTTAAAATTTGTATTTTATGAAAAAAAAAATGAAGGATTTCAAGTGATTACAAGTGTCAAATCTAATATTTGATATTTTTTATTTAAATATAAATTTTGTAGGTTGAAATGTTATGTTAAATAATGAATATGTAATGATTTACAAAATTTTAATTTAAATTTTGTTTTTATGAGTTTATTATTAATCTTTAAGATTATTTAATTTTTTTGTTAACAAATTGTTATTAATATTTTTATATCATTTTTTTTTTTTTGTATTCATAAATTAAATTTGAAGATGAAGTTTTATATATCTTGAAGAAAACATTATATGAAGGATGTTAAGTGATTACAAATCCTAAAAGGTAATATTTGATTTTTTTTTTTTCATTTAAATATAAATGTTGTAGGTAGAAATGTCATGTTAAATGACATTTAAATATGTAATGATTTATAAAATTTATTTTTTTACGAGTTATTATTAATCAAATTGAGACTATTTAATCATTTGTTATGAAATTGTCATCAATATTTTTATATTATTATTTTGTGTATTTATAAATTAAATTTGAAGATGAAGTTTTATACATCTTGAAGGAGGAAAATAAGAATTTTTGTCTCTTGGGAAAATATTATATGAAAGATTCCAATTGATTACAAGTGTTAAAAGGTAAAATTTAATTATTTTTATTTAAATATAAATTTTGTAGATGGAAATATCATGTTAAAGAGAGTATAAACAATGTGAGAAGAGTGACAAACAATGTGAAAAGAGGGTATGAATAATATAAAAAATGGTACAAACATTGTGAGAGAAGATACAATCGAACATTGTGATATGGGGTACAAACATTATGAGAGATGGTACGAACAATGTGAGATGGGGTATGAACAATGTGAGATGAGATACTGACCGAAATTTCTCTATTATACCAAAATACTTAGCCTTTTTACGTAGTAACTCTGGTCAAGAAAAACTAGAGAAAGAGTCACTACGACTTTTGTAGTATTTTGGGTATCGTTGTCAAAGACTAGCTTATGAAAATTATCAATATTAGAATAAATGAATTGTTTTTTTTTTTTAAATCCTTAAATGAAAAAACAATATGTGAATAATGTGAAATTAAGTAAAAGAAATTGAATTAATAAGAAAAAAAATGAATATTGATTTTAAATTCAATTGATTCAAGTTTGGGGTTTTCCACAATCCAACCTAGGGTATAGAAATTAGATAAAACAAGGGTATTTTAAGTAATATGATCTTAAGGTTTTAGGATCCTTGGCCGTTCGCGATCAAGTTGAGTACTATAACTCAAGATTGCATCCGAAACCTAATTTTTCCTTTTTAAAACAAATTCCTAAAACCATCAAATGAATGAGATTGATTATCAATTTAAGATTTGACTTTTTAACCCTTCCTACTCCTTATAGCTTTGTTTAGGGGCAAATAACAGTAGGGAAGACGAGGACAACTAATGATCAAGAATCACTAGTATCAAGTAATAACCTACCGTATCGTTCCCTAAACGAACTCACAAGGATAGGATAAAAAAAAAATGATAAATTGTCACCCAACCAATAATTAATCTCATTGTTATAGTAATTTACCCATTGTCCCTATAGGTTTCCTAGCCCTTAGGTTTTCATGCTTCAAGCCCCAAGTTGGCTCTTAACCTCTCATGGGGGTGATGTCACATTCACAATCCATAATAGGGTAAAAATCCATAATTTGAATCAAAAGAAACTAAAAACAATATATTCAATATAGAAGAAAAAAAAAAAACAAACCAAAGTTCTCGTCTTCTTCCACCTTCAATGTCAAACTCTCCAGAAAAAGATCAAAGATTCCTAAAACCTAGAATTGAGAGAGTTTATATAATATCCTCAATTACCTAACATGTGGCACACTCTCATTGGCCACTTATTACAAAATAATTTCCTAAAAATGATTAAAAAATAATAAAATGGTGATTTCTAGTCGTGTGGGGTCCACCTAGGGCGGATGGAGTGCTTTAAATGCAATTCTCGAGGTAGAGGAGGCGGAACATCAAAGTGGCAGTGGGTGAATTCGAAACTGGTGTCATTTCGAAGTGGATTTCGAATTCATAAGTTGAATTTTGAAATGACCCTCCAACTTGGTGCAGTTGTCTTCAAATGGCCATAACTTCTTCATTTCAGCTCCGATTTGCAAACCGTTTGAAGCGTTGGACTCCTGACTTCCTGAGCTTCGAAACGATATATAGTATGTATATAATGGACTCCAAAAAGTGCTCCAAATTTGTCCTCAAAGTCAGAGTATATAATATCATCAAATTTTTGAGTTCTAAATTTCCATACAGCTAAATCTTGCTTCATGCCTCATTTCCCATGCTTTCTTGCCTTCTTTATTACTCCATAATGGTCATTTATCATCCTCCAACCTCATGATATCCTTGTTTTGCCTTTCCTTATGTTCAATGAGTCTTGACTCACTTATTTCCTCATTTAGCCCTTTCTTGATCTTTCAAAATCTAAAGTCATTCAATTTGCACAATTTTCTTCCCTTGAACCTGAGATAAATCTCCAAAGTATAGATTAAACTCATGGCTAGGGCCTTAGCATTGATTTAGATCAAGTTGGGTGATTTGAATGTCCTTTGGTGCTCAAATCATATCAAATATGTGCCATTAGAGCACATATTTTGGCTCCAATCAGGTACAAACATGAGAAGAAGTACGAAACTTGTGAGAAATGGTATGAACAATGTGAGAGGGGGTATGAAAATTGTGACATATAATACGAACAATGTGAGATGAGGTACAAACATTGTGAGAGATAGTACGAACATTGTGAGATGTTGTACGAACTTTATGAAATGTGGTACAAACTTTGTGAGATATGGTATAAACTTTATGAGATGGGGTACAAACTTTGTGAGATAGGGTACGAACTTTGTGAAAGATGATACAAATTTTGTGAGATGAGGTACAAACTTTGTGAAAGATTTTACGAACATTGTGAAATGAATGACGAACAATATGAGAAGGGGTACGAACTTTGTAAGATAAGGCACGAACTTTGTGAGAAATAGTACGAATTTTGTGAGAGAATGTACAAACATTGTGAGATGAGGTACGAACATTGTAAGAGATGATACAAATATTATGAGATGGGCACAAACATTGTGAGAAGGGGTACGAACTTTGTGAGAAATGGTACAAACTTTGTGAGAGAATGTACAAATATTGTGAGAGATGACACAAACATTGTGAGAGACTGTACGAACATTGTGAGGGATAATACGAAATTTGTGAGAGATTGTACGAACTTTATGAGAGATTGTACGAACTTTGTGAGATGGGATACGAACAATGTGAGAGGGGGTATGAACATTGTGAGATAGGGTACGAACATTGTGAGAGAGTGTACGAACTTTGTGAGAGAGTGTACGAACTTTGTGAGAGTGAGTACGAACATTGTTAGATGCGGTACGAACATTGTGAGATGTGGTATGAACTTTGTGAGATGGGGTATGAACTTTGTGAGAGGGGGTATGAACTTTGTGAGAGATGGTATGAACTTTATGAGAGATGGTATGAATTTTGTGAGAGATAGTACGAACTTTGTGAGATAGAATATGAACTTTATGAGAGGGGGTATGAACTTTGTGAGAGATGGTACAAACATTGTGAGATAGGGTACGAACATTGTGAGAGTGTGTACGGACATTGTGAGATGTGGTACGAACTTTGTGAGAGTGAGTACGAAACTTTGTAAGATGGGGTACGAACTTTGTGAGATGAGGTACGAACATTGTGAGATGAAGTATGAACAATATGAGATGAGGTATGAACTTTGTGATATGGGGTACGAATATTGTGAGAAAGGGTATGAATATTGTGAGAAATGGTACAAACTTTGTGAGAAGATGTGTGAACATTGTGAGAGATGGCATGAACATTTTGAGAAAATGTACGAACATATTTAGGGATTATAAAATATTACTCATATCTTTATTATAAAAAAAAATGTGAAAAAAAAAACATAAAAGAATTTGAGAAATCATATGAAACATTTGAAACAAGGTATAAAATGATATAAAATATTATATTACAGACAACACTTGACACATTTTAGAATGGTCCAGAAACAAGTTTATATGATTCATGGCTTAGGTTACATCCACCAAATTACTTCACAAACCAAGTAAAAGTCATAGAATAACTTATCTACACCACATATCAATTATCTATATATTGAATAAAGTTCATAAGCATGTAGTATTTAGTCATATGGATTTTCTTTCAAAATATTGTCTATAACTATAAATACTTTCAATGTAAGTCACCATGAACCACTTTACATCCGGATTTTTCAAATCGAGTTCTTCATATCAAAACCAATGAATAGTACTACAATGCAAAAAATGATGTAGACAAAAAATCAACTCTTAATTGTATTCTATACTCTTTTTCTCTTGCTTTTTGCATGATCGTGAACTTTATCTAGTATTATGGCTTTCTCACTATTTTCATCATCCAACAATAATTCAATTGCCAATTTGTGTCTTGTAAGTGTAGAGTCCCAATGGAAAGGGGTTGAACTTGAGTTCATGTACTCGAATCTTCACATATGATTAATGACATGGACTCCACAATCCCACCTAACAAAAAAAGTAAGTCAAAATTTATCTAGTTAGAACATAGAAATATTATCTTGAACACATTATGTTTGAAAAAATAGTTATGTTTGCTTACCTATTGTCTTGCACATGTACCCATGTAGGTCTTTCAATGGGAAAACTTGATAAATTCTTGTCATGCCCATTGAGATTAAAAAAATGTGCACACTCTTCAACCTAATTCATATCGTTATATCTTTTAGCAAAATAAAACATGCTAGTTAATAACTAACACTAAAAAGTAATAAAATTGATTAAAATATAAGACATACCATTGTTCTCACACATGTAGTTCGCATGTCATTCCTTTCTCTTGATGGTAATGAATCCAAGATATGAATATTGCATTGATCAAGATGTATAACACACAAATACCAATGATGTGGACATGTATCATGCACATGGATGTATATCTAAAAAAAACACACATTTTATCATTGATAATTATTTACAACTATGATATGAATACAACTTCATATATGTACCTTATCACAATCCTTCATTTCATCTATGTGTTTGATAATATGTGTGAATATCTTGGTAGAATTTGACAATTTTCTACCACCATGCAAGATCATTTGCTATGCAAAAAAAAAAAGAATATATATCACAATATTTATTAGGTTTCATTTTTTTCTTTAATAAGAAATATAATGGATGAACATACCGCAAATGTAGTGGGTAACTAGCATCCGATGGGTTGTATTCCTTTGAATTTTTTTCTCAAAAGTGTTGAGTTTGCATGCAAATACATTTATGATCTAAAAATTAAACACAAAAAGTTAACAATGTTAATTATGTAATAAAATTAATAAGAAGTGGGTTTATCCTTGTATTACTCACCATATCTAGCAATTCTTGACTAGACCCTAAAGTCATGAAGTCTTCTCGATTTGCATGCTCATATTGAAAATTAACAAGAAGTTCACTGCAAAATATAAGGTATTCAATAAATATAACTTTTAAAACATGACATACATAAAGTATATTCAAAATAATTAGTTTACACACATTTTGTCCAATGAAACATCAAACACATAAGCAACAACTAGAGACTCATGTGAACTCAAGGAATGTGAATCCTCCATGTTCGGCAAAATGGACATGAGGATTGTCTATATTGAAAACATCTCTAACAAGCATTAGTTATTGTTCACCATATTATTAAGTATTTAAAAAAAAAAAAACAACATCAATGAACTAACATTTTACCTCTACTACCTTTTTTGATCCAACAACTATGCTTTGGAATCTCTTAGACTTTCTCATCTTATTGGATTGATGAATGTAGGGTGACACCTTGAATTTACTAGGCTTGCGTTCCATTGTTGTTCGTATTTTCTTCAATTGACTTGGGAGCACCACCATTGACCTTAGTTGTTTTTCTTGTTTTTCAACATATGGAACATCAACATTAACCTATCATGTATTTGAACATTAGTATATATATATATATATATATATATAGAACTTTGTAAAAAAAACTAGGTCTTCATATTATGCAAATACCTTTTCATCTTTACATTGATTGTCCACAATGGGAGAATCATGTAACTCCGTGCCACCACATGAGTCATTTTCATTCAATCTCTCTTCCACCACAACATTGCTCATAGGAAAAAACAAATATTTCAATTCCATATATTTTTCTTCAAATTCGCTAAAAATTGATTCTTTACAACTTTCATCCATATGAGAAACATTTGTTTGTACATCAAATTTTTTCAACCTCTCAAAAGCTTTCTCAATACCCATCAAATTTTTTTCTTCAACCTAGTAACAAATAAAAATGTCAAATATCATGACAAAAACAAAGTTTGAGATGAATAAACTAATGTATATAAATATAGTATAAAAGAGTACCTTGTGCCCTTCTTCTTATTGTTCATGAACTTTTACATCTTGTTTATCACTACCTTCTATATTTCTCATATCGTCGTCTTTATGATCAATTGTTCTCTCATCTTTCTCAACCACCTTCATTTTTTCATCATTTTCATTTTCCGTACCATTATTTTGCTCCATATCAACACTTTGCCCATTTTTTATAATCCATATCATGGCCTATAATTTATCCATAAACTTTATTATAATTGCAACATCACATAAACAAATAAGTTTTTGAGTTAGTAAATGTATCTTACCTTTGGATCATCATAACCTTCAAGTTTTTTTATTTGACGTTTCATCCTAGAAACCTCATCATCTCCCCACTCATTTATACGAGGGTCATATGCATTACAACGTAAATTCATACCCTTCTTTGTGGAAATGTGGTCTAGGTAGAATATTTGCAAGAAATAAATTCCAAAATAATTATTGAGTTGAATATATCACAAACTTTATTATTGTTAAAAATATCATAATATCTCAAATTTGTTAAAAGTGTATTACCATTAAAAATTAAATAAACATCTAAAAATCTCACTGCTTTGTTTCTTGGATTTAAACTCGTTTATGTCTCACACAAGGAAGAATAATACTATTTGTGCCCAATTTATCTTTTTATTGATGTGGTGTCTTCAATGAAATGGAGGAAGGAATGCTTGACACTAACTTTCATCGTTGGACATAACAAGGCACCCAAAAAAATAATATAAAATGAATCTTAAATTCATCTCCATAATCCTTTTCTTGCCATATTTGGTTTTCTAACATCAACAATGACAATTTTCCCTTCCCATCACAATACATGTTGTATAAATCAATTCTTTTACTTGTGCATTTCTCTATATCCACCTCCACTCCCTTAGTCTTCAAGCCCAAAATTAACTCAACATCCATTGAGGATAATTTAATGAAAGTGTTATGTACACTTAATGTGCATGAAAGAGTGTCAAAATTCTCTACCAACCAATGACATAAACTATGATCAAGTTTAGTACATCGCAATCCTAAAATACCTCCAAACCCTATTCTTGTATAACCGCCTTTTGATTAAGTTGCAAGTGTTGAAGTACTTTATACACCCGATTAGGTGAACAACCGGTGCGAAGATATGGCTGCAAGTCATACATATACATATGCATATATATTTAAAATTGAACGAAAATATTATCAAATTTTAAAAAGATAAATTTCAAATTTCTTACCTTTGATGCATTTTTTGAGTCTCTACCTTTTTGTTTTATATATTCATTAGGGCATTTTTTTTCGACTTCTCTAAGAACTCTTTTTTTTTTCCATTTGAAAGGGATTGCTACTTTTTTCAATCTCTTTTCACAACTGTATTATTAAATTAGTTAGTTATCATATAGAGTATAAAATTTGACTAAAAAATATATTATGCAAATATTCATTTCTTTTCTTACATCATGATTTATTATCTATTCCTTGTTATTTCCTTTTCTTGTAAGTACTTGTTCTTGACTACATAAAAATGATTATATTTTCAACATTTGAATAAATATCCAAAATGAATTAACTATATATATATTCTTACAAATAATAAAGCCATGAACCCATAGGATGATTTGGGTTTGAAGGGGGATCATTCTCCTCAAATGATTGTTTGCTCTTTTTTAAAATACAACATTATGAATTTAATTTACAACTAATTAAAGCTATGTACTAAATTCAAATAATTAATTGACAAATATAAAATATTACATATTTGGCTTTCTAAGTCAAGGGCAGTAGGACTGCTCAAAATGGGATAAACTCCTTTTACACTAAGCAATTGTCTAGCCTGCAACATAGTGAGCATAATGATAAAAAAATTAAGTTTTGAATTTTATAGCAATGAGTTTAAAAATGTTTGTAACAAAATGAAGCATTTTTCTTTGAATAATGCACTGATATAAAAAGTATGGCATGCTCTGATTTTCAATAAGCATATTAGTTTTAAGAGAGAGAGATGTAGGGAAGAAGGGAGGGAGAAAACATCTTTGTCTTCCCCTATAAAATTTCAAAACAAATTGAATCGGAAGACACATTTTTCTCACCAAGTAGAGGAAACTTTGAAACTTGAAAAGGTAAATAATAATAATAATAATTAAACAAAATGGCCACATATGATGCGCCCTACACTCACTCCTTTTCACACTGATTACTACTCAAAAAGAGCATATTTTAGATAATAATTCTCATGAGTTTCACATCTTTTGAGTAGTAATTATACCTAAACACTCAATTAACATGTTGTTGCCCTTGCAAGAGTTACTAACAAGTTTTATGAAGTTTTGAAGTCATTTCAATGTATGATTTTGATAAATTGGTGACAAAAGAAATGAATCAAATTGAAGAGAACAAATAAAGTTGATGATGATCCAAATGCACAATGAAAAAAGTAATGCAATTGGTTTGGACCGGGATTTGGAGTTGATTTGAAGGTAGTTGAAGTGGAATCAAGAGGAAGAAATGGAGGAAATGACAAAAAGGAGTTGAAAAATCAAGCATTCTCATTTCACATGAACATGCGAAAAATTCGCATAGTCGTGCGAAATGGAACAAAAAGGAATTTGACTACAGCTCAAAGGGGAAAAGTGAAAACTGATTTCGCATGATTATGCGAAAATTTCACACGGTCATGCGAAATGCTCCAGGAAGGCGAAAATGGTGTTGATGCGTTTTCCACTTCGCACAATTGTGCGAAATTGTTGGAACTCGTGCGAAATTGCATTTTTTCTAGATTTCTTGGTGAGGAAGCCTTTAGAAGACCTCTTAGATGATGTTAAGTGTCCATTTAACCTTGGCCTATAAATAGAAACTTGATTTACTCATTTGGAATTTTTTTTTTACATTTTCTAATTGTAGAATTTTCGAGATTTCCTCTCTCTATAGAATTTTCTATTTTCCTTCATTTTCTCTCATTTTCTCACTAGCCAAACATGCCTTGTGAGACCAAATCTCCAAGCATGAGTGGCTAAATCTCATTTTTCTCGGATGAGGGAGGATCTAAAGGCAAGATCTATGGTGAATTAGAGAAATGAGCTTGAATTGCAAAGGTAATTTGATCCAATTGATTGATTAATTGAAATTTGAGGATTTTTCCCTTCAAATTGTCTTAGATGATTACTATAATGCAAGCTATGTAGATCCATCAAATTCTTAATGCTGGATTTGATGAGATTGAATAGTTGCATTATGTGAATCATTGGAAGATAAATTAAGATAAATTGAATACATGATTTGAATTGATCTATTGGATTAAATGACCTAATTTGAAGAGAAATTAGATCTAGACTAAAGCTAAATCAAAAATTGGTTTAAATGAAAATTTAGGTTTTCAATCTAACTTGATGAAAATTAGATCTCAACATCTATTCACCATGGAAATTGTTTTCTAGAAAATCCTAACTCCGAGAATTGCATTTTCTATTAATTTTCTTCTATTTTATATTTCATTTTTCTTCTCAATTTTAGACCAATGTTAAACTGATTTTTCACTATGAATTCTCAAATCAATTTTACTTGATCACAATCATTTCTTATCCTCTCATTCAAGCCTTAATTACCGAGAATAATCTATCATAGTGGACGACACCTAAAAACCACTACACTACGGTAGTTTGTACTAAAACCATTTTTGATCAGGTACAAGCTACTCTAGAATAGTGAATTAGGTTATAAATTTTGCTTTGATCCAATAAACAACGAAAAAACAAGCGATCAAAAATGGTATCGTTGTCGGGGATGGTGCCAAGGTGATTGAGGCAATTTTTTGGTGAGGATTAGCCCTTGTGATCCACAACACCATATATGTTCATGGGATTACCCACGTGGACTGGACTGTTGCCAACACTATATATATATTTAGAGAAGTCAACACCTCATCACAACTCTATGAATAAGGACAAGACACGTTTCAAAGCCCAAGTCAAAAGCATGCCTAATCTATTAAACTATTCGATCAACTCTCCGCTAATAAACTCTAGAGATTGAGAGACTATTACGTTGCACCACAACATCTTATTTTTCAAAATAAATTATTATTATTATTAAAAAAATCTTCCCTAATTTTATTAAATAGTTTATTATTCAAGAGTTTTTTTTATAAAACAAAAAACAAAAAAATCTAAGTATTAAATTATATTTAGCTCTAAAAAATTATTAAGGTTAAGAAAAATTATATTTTCTCATTATTTTATGAAATATATCAAAAAAAGTCAAATATAATTAAGAGTATATTTGACAGTGATTTTAGAAAGCGTTTATAGCCTTTTTAACATTTAAAAATCTTTATCATTCAAACGTTCAAAAGTTTAGAAACATTTTTTTAAAATTAGTGTCACTCTATAACTAATTAGGAATTTATACATTTTAAAATTATTTAATCATTATATCGACGAGTTAAACTAATTAAAATAAATTTAAATTAGCAAATAAAAATAACTTATTTACTTTAAATCTTTTTATTTATTTATTTATTTTTTCTTTTTCTTGCATTTCTCTCAAATTTTTCAAACCAAATGTAGGCTTAAAATTTAATTTTATATCGTTGATGTAATTTGAGAGATATGAGGTGGTAAAATCCTTTACTTGATTTATTTTTATAGAGAGAAAAAAAAAAAGAATAAATTCATAAATAGGGCTTTGATTTATAAATATTTTTTATTTTCATATAACTTAAAAAAAAAACCAAAAATGATGTAAATAAATTATAGAGTAGGTAGGATGAAATGAACCTAAAATGTATTTTCTCAAATATGCTATTTAGAGGAAAGTTTTTCAAAATATCATTTTCATTCTCATCCTCAAAGGAACTAAATGATATGGCTTAGCAAAAAGGCAATTTTTATAATTATATCAATTAATTTATAGTTTTTTTTAATGTAATAATGTTGTGTTGGATTAGAAATAGAAAATAAAAAAGTTAAATTTGGAGTATGCTATTTTAATTTTTTTTATCTTTAAAAAAAATTCCACAATATATATATATATATATATATATATAAAAGAGATGTCTATAATGAACCTCACGATTAAAAAAGCAAACTTAACATGATTTCATAATCATTGATATCAAACACTGGCCTAGCTTAATTCAAATGCATCAAATTTATAAATATATCAAAATCAATTTCAAACTACCATATATGACATAGGATGAGTGAAGTACATGTTCTCTCTTTTTCAGTTCAACCTCTTTGGCCTGAAGTTCTCTCTCCTTTGCCTTTGTGTCCTATAGTTGAATGTTGAAGAACTAAAAACTTGAAATGCATGCTTGTATAGATAACAAAATGTAATATATAACTTAACATTTTTTTTTCTTTCACTTTTCATTTAAAAATAAATAAAGAAATAAATAAGAAACATCTTTGTCAACTTTGATCTACCTTTGCACCATTAAGAGAAATATCAACTGTTGCACCACGATAATCAGGAGGTTTAGGGGGGAGTGGTGAAAGCCTAGAGTTGGCTACAGAGGGGACACTATTAGGATTCTGGTAATCTTAGTAAGAATCAGAACCGATGATTCAATCTTCGATTGGTTTCTGATACTTGAATTTAACAACAAACCACCAAAGCCTGATTCTGCTATTTATTTAGAAATGAGATTTATTCCTTTCAAGATCAATCCTTTTGTATATTCATGGTATCGCCGATCCGAACCATTTTGGCGTTAAACAAAGTTATTTCCCCTAGTCTACTCCTTTCTTTTCTTGTTCACTCTTATTTCCCCTCCACAATCTCCACTCAGCTCACTCTCCCTGTAAACTATCTTTTCACCATAAAATTCCCTCTCCACACCCTCAAACGTTTTTCTGAAGCTCACCTCTCTAAAACCCAGGAAAAGTTATAAGATCCATCAGTTTACATTGGTTCTCCGTTGAAACGTGACTCTAATAACTACAAAATTAGTAGACCCATCAGTCTACATTGGTTCTCATGTTGAAACGTGGCTCCAACAGTTTCAGTACTCTTATTACAAGCTTTTGGACAAAATATAGCGGGAAAACAAGGTGAGACCGACAACCTGTAGCTTATTTCTTTTTTAAAAAATAAAATAAAATGCATAAGCCAGTTGGGCGGTTCGGATTAAACCACCTTCATCCAATGACCAAGAATGTTTTTTGGGTATGGTACCAAAGTGATAACGTAGAATTTTCCTAATTTAAATAATTCACGGCATCATTCCATTCAAGTTTTTTCATTGATCCATCCTCTCAAACACTTTTCCGATCTCATTTCCCTCAAAACACTTTTCCGATCTCTTTCCTTAAATCAAGGCATCTTGCTTTCCATCCCATGAAATCATGAAAATATGATAAATACGGATTACGGACATCGATAATTGGGTTCAACGAATATATAAAAAATATTAGTAAAATATTACAATAAAATGAAAATTATTCAAAATTATTAAAAATATTTAAAATAATAAAAAAAGTAAAAATACTGTGGACCCCATATTTCGGCTCAATGCATTTTCCACTCGATGACGAACTCGATTTTTATTTGAAAAATTGATTTTATTTATTGTTTGAAAATGACTTGGAGTCGTCACTTATTTTTGTTTTATTTTTAAAAGGGTAAACAAAATAAGAAAGAAAACCCTAAGTGTGACTCCTTGTTTTGGAAAAGGTTGGTCTACGAAAAACCGGATCGGGTTCGGGGGGTCAGGTTACTTATCAAGAAGGTACGATAAAGACCGTAGCACCCCTCTAAGTCCTTAAAGTCGGGTCTCTACTAATAAAATGAAGCTAACATGGCAATCAATGAGAAAATCGATGAATACTCAAATCGATCATGCACATATGAGTATCAAAATATGCATAGAGAATAACCAAAGTGGAAGTGGATGCGTACTTGATCAGCAAACGGCAACGCGCTATCACAAAATGGGGTTAGTGCATAGTAATGAACATAAAGTATATCACGCATATCATCCAACCAGATAAAGAAGCACCAATATCATGCCTGATATTATTTCAAATTCACTTTTATTTTGATGAAAATTTATTTGATGTGGGGCTCCCACCAAAGCCCGTTTATTTTTGTATGAATTAATCCCATAAATTTCCATCATTCGGAATTACGGGAATAAATTCATACTTATTTTAAAACATTTTTAAAAAATTAAAGGAAATTCGAAAGTGACTTGCCGGAAAGAAAATGGCGGCCAAATTTTATTGAAAATGGGATTTTGATACCTAAAACTCTAAGAATGAAAATTTTGGAGTTGAGATTATTTCTAAAAAAAATAAGGATTTGGACAATTATTTAAAAAAATGAGGTCTGAAAAATTATTGTCAAAGTCGAAGAGGATAAAAAGGGAGATGTCACGTGACCAAAAGTGGCCATGCAACTGGATACGTGCATGCATGGGACCGGGGTGGAATGAGGGGATTGGATTCTTCAAGATTGGAGACTGCTTGGAAGCGGTCTGTAGCATCAGTTATTCGTCCATCATCTTTGTGAGCCATTCCCAGGTAGTACCAAGCCATTTGGTTGGTAGGCTCCATCCTCAATGCATCTGAAAGTAGGTTTCTCGCAGCAGGAAATGCCTTCGAGCCCATCTTCAACAACAGAGCACCAATCAAGATCCTGCAAAGCACATAACCCGGATCTAGTAAAAGGGCATTGATATAAGCAGCCAAAGCTTCTTGGATTTGCCCATGACCTTCAAATTTAACACTTTCTGCATGCAGTAAGTCCACTAAGTATTCTTTCAACTCTCCAACTTTTCCACTGAGTATTCTTTCGACTCCCCAACTTTTCCACTGACCACCAGCATAGTTACTACCCGTGAAAAGAGCATGAGCAAGGGAATAGTCCTTTGCCATGTAATGCTCAAAGCTATGTACAAGCAAGGCATCTGTCGTAAGCTCATCATTATTCCATATGACTCTGTGTACTTCAGGTCTTTGCGCATTTCCCTGGCGTGATGGAATGGTGCTGCTAAATTCTTTCTCTCCATCTTCTTCTCCAAGAATATAGGCTAACAACCAAAGAATCACCAAAAAGAGCAACTTCTGAAGTGAAATAGCTGGTTTGAAATGATGCCACAATATCCACCTGGTTCATGCTGGACTTGGAAACATTCCTGTGAGTCCCACTGGTTCCATTGGACTGGTTTGCTTTTATTGAAGCAATCTTCACAGATGTTCCCCAACCAATGACCAAGAGAGTATCATCCTGCCACACTAAGTGGGGAACCAAAATCTCAGGACGTGGGCTTCTCGGTCTCTGAAACTTCCTCTTTCTGCAATTCAGCTATGGCTAAATCTTTGGTTTCTGCTTCTATTGAGTGCTCTTCTAATTGTTTCAAATCTGGAGCTTCATCATCTCATGACGTGATGTCAATTGCCTCATCACATTCATCTTGACTACCATCTGAAATTTTAGCTTCCTCTGCTTCTATCTTTTCATCATTCTCAGACTCAGAAACAGCACATATGGCGGGCTCCCCTTCTGTTACATGTTGAAATAGTGCTTCAAGCTCATGAGTTTCTAGATTTTCACCAATCGAATGTTGCTCTGATTCATTCATGTCTGGAGCTTCATAGTCTGCCATGGTGACATCAGTTGTCTTGACACAGCTAATTTGGTCACCCTCTTAGACCGTATCCTCTTCTGTTTCAATATTTCCATCCTTCTCCGACTCAGGAACAGCATTAGTGGCGGCCTCCTCTTCAATTACCCCTTGTAGCAATTCTGCACCCTCATTCATTTAATGATAAACCCACTGCTACTAGAACCATATTGCTAATTCCGCTGTTATAGTAGCAAGAAATTCGAATCTGTGTGCATGCAAGACACCTTCATCAATTTCGGTACCAATAGATTCCCCTACATTTCCTCACTAACCCAGAACCAAACTCTCACCACCTGAGTGATAATTGAACGAATGGAATCGAAGTGCTTCTGGAGGGTCAAGGCAGCCAAGAGTGTAGGGTATGTTACCAAGGATGGTTTACAGATTTCTTGGGTTTCAGAGATTGATGATGGAATAAAGCATGTATTAGACCAAGGGCATGGAGGTTTAGAAAAAGAAGTGGGTAGATGAATGTGAAGGATGCGTGGTGCAGGAGATGGGTATGAGAAGGTTGAATAATGAGAGCAAAGGACTTTGTGTGTATTAAGTGATGGAATGAAAATGGATGATGTGGGACATGGTGAGGAAAAAAATGGATGAGTTGGGTATTGGAGAGTAGGGTGGTGATTAGTGAGGTATGTGCATGAGAATAGGGATGAAGCATATGAAGCATATATATGGGTAGTGAGAAAATGGGTATAAAGGATATGGCTATGTGGAATGGATTGTAGCAGATGGGTGTAATGAATGGAGGTAATGGGCATTATGGATGGAATGGGTAATGACTATTGACACGACTATGAAGTTCCAATGTCTCTTGATGGTCAGGATCTACAGAGATGACACCTCCATATTCTCGTAGTGCACCCCGACACATCTCCAATGTGCTCATGAAAGGCTGCCCTTAGGTGTAGAAGATGAAGATCTGCCTTGAACGCTATTGCTCTTGACAATTTTGCTATTGCTTTCTTCTCTTTGTGGCTTTCCATCAGAACTGCAGCTCGATATCTACAAAGGTAAACCCGAAGCGGGTCTAATCTAGTGACCATCTCCAGACCTGCCTTTGTGAGTTCACGCTCACAATACTCGAACCTTTTCTCACAGGCAGAAGCATTATTCCTGGCCTTCTCAATCAGTTTAGTCGTTCCTAGGTATGCAACAGTCTTATCATTTTTGAGGAAATGAACCCTAGCAACACCATGGTGGGCTCGGGTGTACTGGATTTTGAGGGCATTGATGTAGCAATCAGCAGCCAAATCTAATATCCCACAGTCAACGTACACACTGCCGGGATTGTTCAGGGTCCGACCTTTGCGAAGCCTATTTGAGGGACACTTTAAGGCATCTTCAATGAGTGAAATAATAGTTGATGAGTAGGATGGATCTTGGCTAAAATCAGCCAATGCATGAGCTTTCAAAAAGAAGGCCTCAAAAGACCTTTTAAGGCAAATAGACTCATTTGCTTTCCAAAGCCCTTCCTCATAATGACCTGTATCATATAAGATCTCTCCCTCATATACTAGACATTCATGTTCATTAGATGCATGTTGACGGGCAAGCTATGAACTTCACATGGCTGCTTCTGGGTAGTTCAACCTCAGGAGGAACAAAGACTGTCTGAAAGTAAAGAATACCTTTTGCAGCATCAGATTTTAGCATCTGGTAGATAACAGAGAGGGACCCGATATCATCAACTGAAGACCACCGATCATACAACTGTAGCCAGCAATCTGCTGTTGTCTAATTCTCAACATGCGCATGTACAGACATGCGAAGTTGGGAGGCTGTGACCCGTCCCTCAAACACCTTATAGTCTAGGAAGAGCGTAAGAATTATCTGAACATCACAAAATGCCGCTTCATAATTCTCAACCGCCATATAGAAACAAAACCGGAGTTCCAATATTCTAATGCTAGCTTGAAACCAAGGACCCGATTGATTTCTGCCAGAGTAGCTTGAACATTTTGTTTCCTCATCAAGGACAGCTCCCTCATTCCATCATACATTAAAGAGGAAGTACCTCAGTGTTTCCATACCTTCTAAGCATTTTCATTCCTTTCCCACCAGTCCACCACATCCAGGATCATCATCTTCTTAGCACATGGGAACCTTCCAATCAAGGATGATTTCAAGGTGTCATTGACAAGCCTAAAGTTACTGAATCACTTGAACTCTGATCTATTCCTTTAATTTGTATCATCTCACCTGTGAGGGCGTGTATCCTTGCAGGACTTAGCAGATGAACCCAAACCCTCTCACTCACTCATAGCCCATGCATAGAACAAGATCCAAAAAGAAAAAAACGAGAATGTAACCACAACAGAGAGGAAACCATGGAGGCAAAGCATGAAAGAAAACTGGTAAAAATAGCTCCAAATGGGTCTTCACTTCACAGGTCGTCAGTGAGCCCTCTGTTTAGGTGAGAAAGACTACCTCACATGCAACTATGTGTGTTTTCACAATTGAAGCAAGGCGTCTTAAGGTTAAAAATGAAAAACATGAGTGCAAGATTATATCTCAACAAGCAACCAGTGGCCTTCATTATCCACCCCAAACAAATCAATGAATACTCCAATATTAACAATAAACACAGGAGAGTGATAAACAGGCAAAAACAATCAATAAACTTGTAGCCTTCATACCTGAGAATATCCCTTTCTAGCAAGACTAGTCTCGCTCCAAGTTTCCTCCGAAGCTGCTCACCTTCAAGTTGGTTTTTCCTTTCCTCTGCTACTCTCCTTTTTTCCACTCCCCCCAGCCAAAACAAAAAAAAAAAAAAATGCTCTGTCCAAAAAATCCCCCCTCTGAAAAGCAGCCTCCCTTCTCTCATACGCTCCTCCTACTCAAAAGGCACCCCCTCACCTGCAGAAGATGCCTCCCCTACTGCAGCTGGCTTGCTACCCCATAACGGCCTACAAAATCCCCCCACTCAAAAAGCATCCCCCCTAACAGAAAAAGATCCCCTCAAAATATCTCTCAGCCCGCAGAAAAAGCACCCCTCTCCTACGCTCCTCTCAACAGCCAAATATTCTTCTGATTCCCTTTTTCCAGGTGTCAATCTCTTATTGGTCCATCAATTCCACTATTTTGATCCCATATTGACTAATCCGGGAGTGACACGTGGCCATGCAAGATGGTGACACTTGTCAAGGCTGCAAGAATGACTCCCAAAAAGGGGGTCTACAAATACATATATTATCATAATTATCAAAATTATCAAAATTAAAAAAAATAATTCCTTTAATATATTTATAATTATTTATTTTAAAAATTAAAAACTATTTTTATTAAAACATGTTTTGTTACATTTTAAATAAAAAAATTAAATGGATTTATATAAAATATTTTATTTGAAATTTAATTTCTAAACTTTTATTATAAATTTATGGTGACAATTTTTTTTCTATTAACATTCATTTATTTAAATAATTATAATTATGTTAATAATTAATCTTATCAAAATAAATTTAATTTATAAACATGAGAACTTCGCTAATTTTTTTCTTTTAGTAATTTTTGATTAAATTTATATTTTTAACATATTAAAATAAAAACATTTAAAATTCAATAAAATTAAAAATATAAATATAAAAAATTTAAAAGTGAAGTGATGGTAATTTTTTAAAACAAGATTGTGGACCCCACATTTCGACTCATGTGCTTCCACTTGATGGCGAACTCGATTTTTATTTGAAAAATGATTTTATTTATTAGAAAATGACTTGGAGTTACCACTTATTTTTGTTTTATTTTTAAAGGGTAAACAAAATAAAAAAGAAAACTCTAAGTGAGACTTCTTATTTGGAAAAGATAATCTGCAAAAAACCAAATCGAAGCTCGGGGGTCAGGTTACTTATTGGGAAAGTACGGTAAAAACCGTAACACCCCTCTAAGTCCCTAAAAATGGGTCTCTATTAATAAAATGAAGCACGTGTGGCAATTGATTGATTAAACGTGGACACCAAAAGATGATCATACACTGAGAGCTAAAACAAAGCGTAGAGAATGGTCAGAGCGAGGGCGGATGCATACCTTGGCAGCAAACGAATAATGTGCTATCATGAAATGAGGTTAGTGCACAAGAATGAACGTAAAATATATCACATGCATCACCAAACAGAATATGAAATCACCTATGACACACATGACATTTCACTCAAGTTCATCTTTATTTTAAGTAAAACTTCTTTGATGTTGAGCCTCTCACCAAAGCCCAATTTATCTTACATGAATTGGTCTGATAAATTTCATTATTTCGAAATTATGAAAAAATCATTCTTACTTATGTAAAATAAAGATAAACAGAAGGTTATTTGAAAACCAGAGTGGAATTGAAGTTGTTCGAGAGAAAACTGGATTTTTGAAATTTATTTGAAAATTGGAGTCTTGGGAATTAAATTTAAGAATTGAAATTTTGGAAATTAATAGAAGGTGGAATTTATTTGAAAAATTGTTTAAAGATAGAATTTTTAAAATAAATAAATAAATGGAATAACAATAATAATATTTAAATGAATGAACATGAATGGTGGAATCTTTTAGATCGGAAATTAAATTTGAAAGTCAGAATTTTGAAGAATTGTTTAAAGATGGAATTTTAAAATAAATAAATAAATGGAATAATAATAATAATAATAATAACGAAAATAATACTTAAATGAATGAACGTGAATAGTGGAATTTTTGAAATCATAAATTAAATTTGGAAGACACAATTTTGAAAAATTATTTAAAAATGGAAATTTCAAAATAAATAAATGGAATAATAATAATAATAACGAAAATAATAATTAAATGAATGACCGTGAATAGTAGAATTTTTTAAATCGGAAATTAAATTTGGAAGACGGAATTTTGAAAAATTGTTTAAAGATGGAATTTTTAAAATAAATAAATAAATGGAATAATAATAATAGTAACAAAAATAATACTTAAACAAATGAACGTGAATAGTGGAATTTTTTATATTGGAAATTAAATTTGGAAGTCAGAATTTTGAAGAATTATTTAAAGATGGAATTTTAAAATAAATAAATAAATGGAATAATAATAATAATAATAATAACGAAAATAATACTTAAATGAATGAATGTGAATAGTGAAATTTTTGAAATCGGAAATTAAATTTGGAAGACGGAATTTTGAAAAATTGTTTAAAGATAGAATTTTTAAAATAAATAAATAAATGGAATAATAATAATAATAACAAAAATAATACTTAAATGAATGAACGTGAATAGTGGAATTTTTGAGATTGAAAATTAAATTTAGAAGCCGGAATTTTGAAAAATTGTTTAAAGATGGAATTTTTAAATAAATAAATGGAATAATAATAATAGTAACGAAAATGATACTTAAATGAATGAACGTGAATAGTGAAATTTTTGAAATCGAAAATTAAATTTGGAAGACGGAATTTTAAAAAAAAAATTAAAGGTGGAAATTTTAAAATAAATAAACAAATAAATAAATAGAATAATAATAATAATAATAAGGAAAATAATACTTAAATGAATTAGTGTGAATAGTGGAATTGTTGAAATTGGAAATTAAATTTGGAAGTCCGAATTTTGAAGAATTGTTTAAAGATGGAATTTTAAAATAAATAAATAAATGGAATAATAATAATAATAACGAAAATAATACTTAAATGAACCAACGTGAACAGTGGAATTTTTGAAATAGGAAATTAAATTTGGAAGACAGAATTTTAAAAAATTGTTTAAAGGTGCCATTTTAAAAATTAAATTCGAGATTGTGGGGTTTTTGGAAAATTAAATTTGAAATTTTGAATCCTAGGAAGTTAAACTTAAAATTAGAATTTTAGAAAATTATTTCGAGAATTGAATTTTGAAGAATTAAATTTTAAAAATGGAGTTTTGGAAGAGTGAATTTCGAGAATTAAGGTTTGTAAACTAAATTTAAAATCAAATTTTTTAAAAAATTATTTCAAAATTGGTATTTTTTTTAAATAAATAAATTCAGAGCTTTGGAATTTTAGGAAATTTTAAAGAGTTATTTGAGGATATAAAAAAAAAGAATAAATAAAATAAATAAAGAGAAAAACTTTTAACATTAAAAGTTTAAAAAAAAAAATGGCATGTGGTTACTGTACATGGTGAATTAAAGTTTGTTGGTTTTGCTTTAACATTGAAATGAATCATTTAAGGAATTTATATGTACAGGAGATAGATAAAATGGGTATGATGGTATTAATAGTGTAGGACATAAATGATGAGGGGTATGGGCAGCTAGTGGGACAGGTAAATTTCTCCATCTCGGGCAAGGTTCAAATGCATCCTGCCCATAAAAAAAATGAGAATGCTTGCAACCCGACAGAAATGAATCTTCTGTAATGGGAACTCCGGTAACTTTGGTTGTCGCGATGACGTACAAGGGCAGATGATCCGTCGGAAATGAGAGCTTGACCTTCATCCTAAGAATCATCCGACTTAAGTTTTGGACCCGTGCCTGGTATGTTTAGTCTAATCGCCATTCTCCAGATTTATCCAACAAGAAATTTCTATCTTTGGCTCGCTTAGACTGGTATTGACGACAAGGTTCCCCAATCATACAAGAAACCCATAGGTGCAGGTCCAAGTCTTACAAGATATATCACCTCATACCATTCATCTAAAGTTTTCCTCATCTCCTACCTCCTCTTCACTGGACCCTTTTGATTGCCTCCAAATTCGTACGAAACAAAACCAATACTATTCTTTTTTCCATTGCTAGTATCGATGACAACCAAGAACAAAAAACCAAACTACTAAATCTATAAAATAAGCAGTAGGCATTGCCAGTCATTATCTTAAAAAATAATGAAACTAAGAGAGGATTGGAAGACCAGGAGCAGAGAGTTAAAGGTTCCAAAAAAACAAAGCATCCATGATCCCAACCCGATTAACACCCCTGTTTCCTTCAAGTTGATAGTGGACTCCAGTTGTTTTATCAGTTATAAGAAGCCAATCTATATTTCCGGGTTTCCATTCATAGAAAGAAACTCAAGTACGAAAGCCAAAACAAAGACCTGGATTGGAACACTCGCGTACAAAATAGAGAGAAACAGAGGATGTAATTGTTGAGGCCTCGCGTCCCTAGTGTTCCACGCAATTGCCAAATGGATGGACGTACGTTCTCAACCAATATAGATTCCTGGATCAGTCGTTCCTGCAAAAGGCGTCCAAACAGGGTGTCCGGACGCACCCTCCGATGGTTTTGTCAGCCATGGTTAGAGAGAATAATCAGTTGGTCTTTTACTAGGTATAGCAAGCTTACCTTCCTCTTTGTGTGAAGGTTCATATATATAGTATCAGAAACTTTGTTTCCCTCTTTAATGGTAGGGAGATATTTTGGCTTGTCATGATGCCTCTAGGTGGTGACAGGGTCATCATCACACGTAGGGCGGCTGACAGAGATCATGGGAGGCGTCGCAGCTGTCAGAAATCGTAGGAAGTGACTTGCCATCATTCTTGTCCTTTCACTCTACAGGTGGCGGAACATGGGCCGTGACAAGCTGTTGGAATGACGTAGTAAGACTTGATTACTTTAGTCAACGATCCGGACAAACATATCCGGATGGGATATTTCGGTCGTCCGGATGTGACGTTTGCGAGTGTCATGTGCCTCTCCCTAAGGAAGTCCGGATAGGAGAAGCGCGCCACATGTCTTCTTTGGGGGAAATCCGGATGGAGCTTACCAGGATAAAAATGCGTGCCAGGTGTCATCAGGAGAAGGGGTCCCTACAATGCTCCCTTTTTAACTTGCCCATTTTGCCCTGGCAAAATGGGCGGGTTAAAAAAAATGATTGTTTCTCTGAAACTGAAGTTGACTTTTTTGCTTGATTGGGCCACGTGGCGAGCGGGGGCGAAGAGGTAGAAAAGCATTTATGATGAGCTGCCGACTCTTGGTATTCCCAGGCAGCGTGTCGTTTCAATAATGGCGCAACTGAACGGTTAGAATACCGAGAGGCTTTGTCTCGCTATAAATAGCAGACTGTTCCTTCCTCTTGCATTTTTTCTTCTGTGTTTTTCTCCTATTAGTGATTTTTTTTCTATCTTCTGCGTATCTTTGTTTTCGAGTGAAGCTCTAGGTTTTTCTACTGGCAATATTTGCGTCGTGATGGTGACTGCATTGTGGTTTTCAACCCTATTTTTCCAGTTTACACTCGGTACGTGCGCTATTCTTGTCTTTCCTTCGTTGTGTTTGCTTTGTGATTTGTTGTTGGTTTGTTGGGCAAGTTGCTTTGCGACTGGGAGTTGGTATTTGGTTTCTAGGGTTTTTTCGAGGGGTATTGACTGTGTTTAGGGTTTCTGTTGCCCCCCTGTGCCTTTTGTGAGCCATCGATTCTTCTTTGGGGTAGAGTTTAAGGTTTGTGGGGTTGGATTGCTGTGTTTGACTGTTGGCCTTTTTCCATGCAAATTCCATTTCAGCCCCAAACTAAAAAAAATGTCTGCGAACAAGGAAGTTGCCTCATCTAGCTCGTCCGGAGATGCCCATGCCGAGAAATCTGTGGATAAGTTGAGTGTGAAGGAGTTTCGTGAGCGCTTCTGCATCCCAAACAGCGTGTCTGTTGAACTTACGGATGGAGAGGTCGTGTCGACTGAGAAGTCGGAAGATAATTCTATCTTCTTTACCAAGGAGCAGTTCAATGCTAGGCTCCAGTTCCCGCTGCCGTCATTGTTCAGGGAGTTCTTTCATTTCACCCAGATTCCTCCGACTTATATTCATCCCAACATGGTCCAGGTGCTGATGGGGTGCATCATTCTGGCCATGTTGTTCAATCTGGATCTCACACTATTGGAGGTTCTCTTCATTTATTCGATCAAGAAGGTGAAAAATGACATCTTCAGCTTTGTGGCGAGCCTTCCATCGCTTCAGTTGGTGACCAGCCTTCTAGACTCAACCAAGGGGGCCGCCAAGGGACATGTGCTAGTCAAGGGCCTATGGATGGGTTTGGCGATGCATCCGGATAGGCCGTTTGGTCCTAACCAATCATTGAAGGTCCCAGGTATGACTAAATCACTTCCTGTCTTTCCGTGGTTCATGAGTTTTAGGTCAGCATTGTTAGGCGGCTAACATACTTTGCTTTCTTGGGTGCAGGCCTGGATAAAAGGGGGAAGCTGGTGGAATGGGTGGAGAAAACCTCGTTCGACCGCTTGAACAGGCTTTTTGAGATTGTGGCGGCCGAGCGGAGTTGTGAAACGCTTCTCTCCGCGCAGAATCTCTGCTCGGTCACCCAGGAGCCCCAGCCGTATGTGCTGAACATACTCCCGAGGCGGCTGCCCAAAAAGGTGGTGGCTGGGGAGCATTTTGTTCTTAAAGACTTTCCATTCTACGTAGCCATGCGGAAGGGGGATGCTCGGTCACGCAAAGCCCGTCTCAATAATCGAGAGGTGAAAATGCAAGAAGGACTTTTGCGGAAGGCTCCGAGTGGTAAACGCGCCGCGTCCTCTCCACCTGCTGGCGCTCCAGCAAAAAAGAAGAAGAAGAAGGTTTTAAATAAGGGGAAAGAAGAAAAACTCCCAACTCCCCCGAAGGAGTTTGTAGTACCTCTTTCGACTTTTGTAAAGGAAATAACAATAAGAGAGCCAGAACACCCCGTCTTGCCCTCTATCTCAAGCGGCTCTGGACGCCTCGTGGGTCTAAACCACTCAGGGCCTTCAATGTCAATGGCTGGACGTCTGGCTCTTCTGGCTGAGGAAGCGACTTCAATAAATCAGTCCGACTCTCCCCATCCGGATGCAGATGAAGCCGGGACCTCTTATGCTGCAACATTGCCTCCTTCGGCACCCCCAACGGAAGAAATGGAGACAGAAAGTCAAGGTTTGCCTCCTTACAAGCCAAGCCCCCTTGCGCTTATACCGGTGAAGGGGTCAGCTACAAGGAGGTCTCGTCCGGCCCGCAACTTAAAGTTTGGCCTCATCGGGCGGCTTCCGGATCACTTTTTGGAAACCATCGAAGTCAGCTGTTCGTCCGTCCAGGAGGATCACCCGGAGGGTAGTGAGACTGAGATGGCAGAAGAGAACCCAGCCGCCCCGGTGCTGGTCCCGGATAGGGGTTCACCCGGAGAGACCCAGCCGGCCAAGAATGATGGGGCCCCGGACCCGAAGGAGGAGTCACTCTCTAATGCCTCGTGAGGGGGGAGTCTTGTTGATAATGCAGCTTGCATCTCCGCTAGCCCTTTCAGCTATGCGAAGTTGGAAGAGAGACTGAAACGAATTCCATTCTGCTCAGATGTTGCTATGCCTTTAGTAAAAATGTTCGAAGCGGTGGAAGTGGTATAGTTTACTTCTTGATTTTTTTTTCTCGCCATACTGATGTGTTTGTCGCATGGTTTGTAACTTTGCTCTTCTTGTTTGTGTGTTTTTCTGCAGCTGGTGAGCGGTATTTGCGGCATTGCTTAACAACGTGATCTCTTTTCTGACCTGCTGCGGACCGCTGATTATACGAAGGCATTTGTCTCTCAACTCAAAAACAATGAAGAGAAGTTGTGCTTGCGACTGGAGCATGCCGAAGCCAGATTATCCGCTGCTCGAGAGGACAACGAGGCTCTCCGGATAGAGCTTGCTGAGGTAAAGAGTCGGGAGGAATCTACAGACGCCCGCCTGCATGAGGTGGAGGACGAGATGACCCAACTGAGAGGGGAGGTGAGGCAACTCCGGACAGAGGTGTCTATTGAGAAAAAACAAAGAGAGAATTTGCAGTTGCGTTTATCAGTGCAAAAAGAAGAGCTGGAGGCTGAGTTTGCTGCGAAAATGGAGGAACTTGAAGCGGATTACCAGAAGCAAGTAGACGAAATGGTCTTCTTTGGCTATCGTTGTTGTATGAAGAAATATGGTATCAAGCGGGATGTCCTTTCGATTCCCCCGGGTGAGGAGGAGAAGCTGCGCGGCAAGCCCTCCCAATGAGAGCTTTTCTTTTTGTAATTTTTATTGCTTATTTTCTCTCTGTATTTGTAGTCCGGAGACCTTTTGTATACAATTTCACAAGTATTAATAAAACATACTTATTCAAATTGTGTTTCGATCTCTCTTTCTTTCATTGGTAATACTACTTTAAATTGGACACATTTCATGGTCTGAGTAATGGGGTTCCGTCTAACTTTTGTAGATGATAAACTCCACTTTCACTTGCCTTAGATACTATATAGGGGCCTTCCCAGTTGACTTGGAATTTTCCCGCTCCTGTCTCAACAGTATTTTCGAAAACTTTTCTAAGAACCAACGTACTATTTTTGAAGCTTCCGGACATTACTTTGCAATTGTAATGACCGGATGCCCTTTGTTGATAGTCTGCCATCCGAATGGATGCAGTTTCCCTTACTTCGTCTGCCCAGTCCAAGTTTCTTCCTAATTCTGCATTTGCATCATCCTGTCTTTCTTCCTCAGTCCGGATAGTGGGTAGCCCTATTTCAGTAGGAATGATTGCGTCCATACCGTATGCGAGGGCGAAATGAGTGTTTCCTGTCGGACGTCCGGGTGTGGTTCGATAAGCCCACAGGACGTCGGGTAGCTCCTCCACCCATTTTTCTTTGGCTTGCTCGAGCCTTTTCTTTAAGGCAGTGATTAGAGTCTTGTTTGTGGCCTCTGCTTGCCCATTACTTTGAGGATAACGTGATGTGGAGTATGAATTTTGGATGTTTAGTTCCGAACAGAAATTCCAGAAAGCAATGCTATCAAACTATGGACCATTGTCGGCTATAATGGATTGGGGGATTCCAAAGCGGCAGATGATGTTTTTCCATACGAATTTGGTGACATCTTTGTCATTGATGTTAGTATATGCTTTAGCTTTCACTCATTTACTGAAGTAATTCGTGGTGACGAGCAGGAATTTTTTTTGCAGCCGACTTGAGGTTTGAAGATTTTCGTCATCAGTCTCTGATAAGTGGCGTCAGCGTTTTTTAGTCTGAATGACATGACTTTGTAGCAATAAAGACCGTGTGGCGTTATGAAGACTGTTTTCTCTTCGTCAGCCGAGGACAAATGGGCTAGACATTCATGTCAACCCATTCTGTGGGCTTGGGCCAGATGATAGCGTGGGGTCCTCGCCTTTCCTATTGGATGTTTGTTTCAAGGGAAAAAATAAATCTCAAATAATAATAAAAATAAAGAACTAGAAAAAAGTGGGTTTTGTCTCACTAACTTGAAAAATGATTTAAAAAAATTTAGTATTTTTTTATAATTTTTAAAATTAATGAGTCAAAACTCATTTTTCTCTATATTCTTTATTATTATTATTATTATTATTTAAGGATATTTTTCTTCTTCACAAACAAATATTTTAAGAAAAGATGAAATTTTGTTTTTTCATAAACAAACATTTAGAAAAGTGAGGTAGTTTAAAGAGTTGGAACATTAGAAGTGGTGAAACTCGTGCTCACCCCTTTTGCTTAGGAGGGCCGTCGACCATCCGTCCTTTCCCTCACGAGTTTGGCCATCTCCGGTGACGTCGAGACCCAAGAAGGGTCAATCATCATAGATTTCGATGTAGTCTTTCCATCCATGGGGTCGACGAGATTATGCTCGAAAAGGGTCGAAAATCGTGCTACAAATAAGGGGGAAAATTGGACTTTTTGGATACTATTTGCACTATTCATAAAATTGTAAATGAGTTTAGATTTTGTAAGGAATAAGATTTATGCTTTTTTTTTCGACTGTATTGAGTATTTTATTTTAGAATAAGTTGAGGTTAATTTCAAATATTTTAATTGTTTGAAACATTTTCTTTGTCTTTTTTTTTTATTTTACTTTCAATTAAGAGATAGAAGTACAAATAAAGTGTAATATATAACTATTTTTAAATTATTTTTTTTTCATGTAAAATTATTGATGTCATGATTGGTAGCGAAGAAAATCTGAAAAGAAAAAAAATCTGAGTCTTGGCGATTGACATTCTGATGACTATCAATTCTAAATGGATATGCATGATCAGAAGGAAAGAGAGAAAAAGAAAAAGAAAAAAAAAAAGGATTATTGGCTACCAATTATGCAAAGTTGGGGGTGGGGGCTGCTGCCTTACTCCCGCTTGATTTTTCAACTTTAAAACGAAATCAGGTCGAGAAACAAAAGGGTGGGGGCTGCCTTACTTCCACTTGATTTTTCAACCTTAAAACGAACTCAGGTCCCGAAACTTAAAAGTTGCCTTTTAACTTTTGTTGTTGAAGGGACTCGAATCCCCAATAAAAAAACTCACCTGAAGCTTGATCTATCAGTGGTTATATATAAGACATTAAACATATTTATTTTCAAATTCATCTTATAAACAAAATATTAAAAAAATATTTTAGAAAAGAAATTAATTATAATTATTTTATAATTAAATAAAAAATTCATTTAATTGATTACAAAAAATATAAAAATTATGATAATAATTTTCTTCATAGTATTTTTAATATCATTAATATATTAATTAAATATTAAAAAATTATACATATATCATAATTTATTTTATATTATTTAATACAATTAAATTAAATTATTCATAATTTTAATAATAAATATATTTTAAAATTAAACATATTATAATCAAATATAGAAATAATATTTGATATAATTTAATAATAAATATATATTTATACAATTCATATTTTTTTATTACAATATTATTATCAAATATGATAAATCGTATATATTAAATTATTTAACAAAACAACTTTAAAATATTTTATTATATTTCTAATTATATTTTTATAATGTTTTTCTTATGTTTTCATAAATTTTAATTTTTTTTTTCTAAAATATCCTAGATATATCCATTATTAACAATATTTTTATCCTTGGTGGAGCTATTATAATCTAGTCCCATGCTGAATTTGAGGGTAGACTGCCTCACTCCCACTTGATTTAAACCTTAAAACCCCTCTCAACTGCACACATTAATAAAAAATAATTCACTTCATACTTCATAGCCTGGATGGTCCACCCCTGTTCTATTTTTCATTTGGATATTTACACCCACCCATCCTTCCAATAATGCCGATTAATACACTACACGTAGCACTGTTAATATTAAAGGGAATTCATTTCCTTTTTTTTAATCCATTTGCAGATGTTTGATTCTAGAAAAAAAATATACATGTATTTTTGTTAGAACTTATTAACCCAAATTCTATTTGGTCCGATCTAAAAAAACTCGGGTTATGAATTTAAAATTATGAAATTTTTGAGGAAGTATGTTGTGGTAGTGGAGGGACTGGGTCAATAGAATCTAGGGTTACCCTTGGGATATAGATTTGCTTTGCAAATTAGTCTCCTACATATAATTAATATATAGTACATGTGTGATGATGTAAATGATTTAGGGTTATGATATTTATATTAGTTGTTTGCATCTCTTCCCTTTTATACCTATTTTTAATATAGTAGATTTTTTTTTTCTTTGTCCGTAGTTTTTCTCGTCCGGGGTTTTCCATATAAACTATATGTTCTTATTCCGCTTATGTTTTTTATTGTCTAATTCTCCTTATTGTGTAACAATTTTAAATTATTTTTGAATGGATAAAAATAATATCGATTTAAAAAAATTTCATATTGTTTTTTTCATATTTTTTTTCAAAATAACGAGTTAAGACCCATTTTTCCCATAAACAAATATAATCATATTGATTCTTTCAATTGACTAAAATTAAATGACAGGATCTTTTTAACATGAAAATTCATTACAATGATTTCGAAGAGTATAAACATTTCTCTATTAAATTCCTTTGTAAAAAAAAAATCATAATCCCGTCAAACAAACCAAACTTATTGTTTCTATCAAAATGAACCATAAACATTATTTTAATGTAACATAGTATTTGTTTTATTTTATTTTTTCAAATGAAGATGTATGTGATGATTTTGGAAAATATATCTTTCTCCATTGAATTACTTTATAGTCAAAATCCTGCAAGTAACTCTATGCTTTAAAAGAACTTAACTAAGAGAGTGGTTGATAAATCAATTTAATGACTTAATAATTTAATTTAAGTCATTAAATGAATTAAGTATATTTCATAACATAATTTAGTATTATAATTTAAAATTATTTAGTTTTAAATATTAAGTCAAAATAATTAACCTATTATTAATTCCATATCCTATTTATCTCATTTACTCCATACCCATGAGGTTATATTTTAGAATTATTATTTCATATCATGGGTCATTGTTTATAATAAAAATTTTATGGTTATCTATGAAATGTTTTTTTTTTCTTTGTGAATTGTCTTTCCTTGGAAAACATCATAGAGAGAAATATATTTTTTTTTCTTTCCTTAAATATAAAAGAAATATATATTTTTATTTTTAAATAAAAAAGTCATTTCTCGAAGTTTTTCCTATTTTTCTTTGTGAAAAAAAAGAAGTTAAAGATCTTATGTTATGAGAAAAGAATGATACTTGTAATTTCATTCATGATTTGAAATGAGAAAATTAGTTAGTAAAACAACCGGTGATGGTTCTGAGTATTTTAAAAGGTAACTTGAAATATTTATTTTTCACCATCTATAATATTTTTAATATGAATGTTTTATAAATAAAATTTTGCTCAAAATTAATGAAAATAAATGAGTTGAAATTTGTAAGATAAATATTAATAAAAATTCATGAAGGTAAATGTGACAATATGATGATAGAATAATTATTAAGTTAACTTCATCAAACAATCTTAATACTTAAAATAAAAATAATTAATAAATTTTAAATGAATAATTAAAACAATTTAACTTAAAATAATCAATTTAATTTATTAAATAATAAGTATTAATCTTTACCAACCAGCCAAAGCTTTGCAATATAAAAGTTCAAATTAGCTTAGGATAAATTGTTTTAAAGGTTTTGGTGAGAAGGTGAACATGGATAATTGGTCAAAATTTAAATTTATATTGATATGTTTGTTGACAATTGACAGACAAACACATTTGTTGTTTAATGTGACCCAGGCCTCCAATTTTTTCAGGCCAGCAATTAATCAGATTGAATCCAATATCTTATAGATGATAATTGTTCAACTAACAGTTCTGTGGAGGTGATTCTGAAACCATTGGATTCATCACCAAATTCCAGCCATTTCCTGCACTTTCTTGTCTTTAAACACACAGGACCACATGTGCTTCTTTTCCCAATGCCTTAACTTCCCACCTACCTTAAGATTTTCTTCAGCAGGACCACCCCCCACCCCCCCAACAAAAAAAAAAAAGGGCATTCAAACCAACTCCACCCCAATTTTAAATCTGTGGGTGAAGGTGGATGAAAAGTTTTGTGACAAAAATTTTGATTTCAACCGTAAAAATGTAAATAAATGAGACACTTAAATATAGATATGATATGTTCAGATTTATCACACTTCTCGATAAATATATTTTCCATCGTTGAATTCTTTTTTAATAAATATTTATTTATTTCATTAATTTCATATGAATCATTTCTATTTTTAACAAATGACAATGAATTAATCATAAAACTTTTTCTAGTTTGGTTTTTTTAAAAATAAAAATAAAAAAATAAATAATATTTAAACAACTTCTATTTTCTTTGTAAATAAAAACACAAAATAGATTAAACCAACATGCTGATTTTTTTTTTGTACAAATAAATTCCTTTAGGTTATGCTGATTTGCATAAAATACTATGAAAAGAAAATAATATTATCATATTCAATTATCCTATAAATATATAAAATCAAATCAAATATAAAAAAATAATTAAAAATTTTTAAAATTTTAAATTATTTAATCTCTATATCAATAAGTCAAATGAGATTAAATTAGTAAATATTGACAACATGCGATTTTGTAGCTTTGACTCTATTTTTAAAAAAAAATTGAAAAAAAAAAAAACAATTGTTTACCTTTTTAATTATTATTTTTGACTTTTTGTATTTATGGTTGGGCTTTATTTTGATAGTCAAAATTAAGGTAACATGATGATGATGTTAAAGTCAAACATGATTTTCTCGCTTTTATCACTTAATTATATTGACTAATTTTCATCTTTGATAATAGTTGTTAATATTAAGAAAGATAATTTGTTTTGAATTCTATGATGCATTACAAGAATTTTGAAAAGGGATTGATCGAATACAATATCTCGAATACGATGGTTATTCCTACAAAGCCGACATTATTTTATTAACACAAGAAGGTATAGTTTCAAAAGGTATCGATAGTTATTATAGTGGGTAAGGTTTACCTGTCTTACTTACCAAGAGTATGCTGGATCAGTCCTAACTATTGATTAAGACAACCTCCATGAATCAATAAGGCTCCTAAAATATGAACGTGTGACCCAAAAAGTTAGAAATTGCCTAGCTAGTGGTAGCTCAAAAGGATGCCTCAAAAATCATGAGATCAACTGGGATTAGACAATATCCAACGATGGTCAAGGTTATCTAGGAAAAGGGCAAGTTTGTACGTCCCCTTACCTTATTCAGCCCTCATCCATTAGGCCTTGTGCCAATTGGTCCTTGTCGGTTTCTTCTTCACAATATCACTTATACTAACTTGAACTTGAGCTTCAAATAGACATAGTTGGGATATCCAAATATCAATTTTTTTTGCAGGAGTTCACCAAGCTGCAGATGAACAATTCATGTGGACTTCAGCTGAGGTGTTGTTGGGCTCGCCCAATAACCAACTCAATCCAAAAGTTCGTCAAAGAGGCATAGTTGAGCCCACCCAACTATCCTTTTCTGCAGAAAGTTTACCTCGATGCATAAGTATATGATTCATGAGGAAATCAGTCGGCCGAGGAGTTGTTACTTGTTATGAGTCGCCTCACTATCCACTCTAACCTATTCAACGTTTTCCCACTGCCCTAGGCCATAGCTACTTTCCCTACAAAGGATAGGTACATCATATTTCACGTGCAATTTTCAGGCATGGACACATCACGTCCCTTGAAAATACAAATTCAACTACTATTTTACTTAACAAATGGAGTTTTAGGGCATAATAACCCTTTTATGTAAAAAAAAAATTTATGTTAAAAAATGCCCCTTTCATAATTTTTTTTTTTTAAATTTAAGATGAAGTTCAGTTGCTAAATGAAGCTTCATTTTTTAACTAAAGCCTCAGTTAGTAATTGAGACTTCATTTTTTAACTGAAGTCTAAGTGTTAATTGATACTTCATTTTTTTAACTAAAACCTTAATTGACAATTGAGATTTCAGTTATTTTTTTTTATTTTAAAATTTAATTAAAAATATTAAATTTTAAATTATTATTAAAATTTAAAATATATATTTTAATAATAATAATTTATATATTTAAACTTAAATATCTAATATTACTTCAATAAAGATAAATTGATAAATATAATAATAAATAAATATTTTATTTATCAATAAATTAATAATCTTAAAATAATAAAGTTATATGAAATCTAAATAAGATATAAAATTATATAATTTATTAATTTAAAATATTTAATTTGTTGTATTTTTAAGATATTAATTTATTTATATTTTGACAAATTTATCTTTATTAAAGCAATAGTATATTCTTAAGTTTCCATATATAGATTTTTTATTATTTTAAAGCATATATTTATAGTGTAAGATAAAAAAAGACTATTATTTGTACGCATAATATATATGCCTTGAAGATACATTTTGAAATTAGTTAATGAAATTAATTAGAAAAAGTCTACTACAAAATGTAATTTTTAGTAGTTTCATCAAAGTCACAAAAAATGCCCATTAAATATTTACATAATGGAAAAAAATGCCCCTCCCTAATATTACATGTGATATAACTTAAATTAATAAATTATATAATTTTATATTTTATTTATATGTCATATAATTTTATTATTTTAAGATTATTAATTAATTGATAAATAAAATATTTATTTATTATATTTATCAAATTATCTTTATTGAAGTAATATTAGATCTTTAGGTTTAAATATACAAATTTTATTATTAAAGCATATTTTTTAATTTCAATAATAATTTAAAATTTAATATTTTTAATTAAATTTTAAATTAAAAAAATAAATTAATTGAAGCCTCAATTTTAAGATTATTAATTTATTGATAAATAAAATATTTATTTATTATTATATTTATCAATTTATCTTTATTGAAGTAATATTAAACCTTTTAAGTTTAAATATATAAATTTTTATTATTAAAATATATATTTTTAATTTCAATAATAATTTACAATTTAAATTTTTAATTAAATTTTAAAATAAAAAAATTTAATTGAAACCTCAATTATCAATTGATATTTTAGTTAAAAAATAAAATCTTAGTTGACAATTAGATTACAGTTAAAAAATGAAATCTTAGTCAGCAACTAAGGTTTCAATTCAAAAATGAAGCCTCAGACAACTGAGGCTTCAACTTAAATTTTGAAAAATAAATAAATTATAACATGGTTCCTATTTGGTAATAAAGGGGTTAGTTTTGTAAAGGGACTAAAGCTTATTTTTTCTTTTTATATAAAAGGACTATTTTGCCCCAAAACTCTAACAAATGTCCTAAAATAAATCTGTATTCGTTTTTTTTGACTTAATTTAAAATAAAATTTAAAATAAAATAATGTTTAATATCAAGTATTAAATTATTTAATTTTTTTATTAAATATTAAAAGGTAAAAAAATCAATAAATTTACTTTTAGTATTTAGAAAAAATTAAATATTTAATTTTTTAACTTAATTAATAAGTCTAAAATTAAGTAATAAATTAATAAAAAATAAAATAATAAGTGGTCTTAAATCTCAATGTAAATTATTTTTAATAAAAAGTGAAAAAAACAAATATAACTTTAGCGTAAAAATTATTTAAAGACATTCAAAGTCAATGATTACTAAATCTAACTAAAATATGAAATATTTATCCAACCTTTCGGGGAATACATAAAAGGAAAAAAAAAAAAAAATTCAAAGAAGGCCCTTTGTTTTGTAGAAGAAGGAACCTAGCTTGCACGGCTGGAGGAAAGACTTGAATTAGCACTGGGAAAATAAAAATTGAGGGCATTGAGTTGTTATCCTCTGCAACCCAACCTATATGGTTATCAAAGAGACACATTCGTTGACCCAAAGCCCATATTCAAATGAGGGCATTAAAGTCATTTGAGGAGATTGTCTGGTCATGCGTCAGGTTCTCATTTGAGCAATCCATACAATTTTATATACCAGTGGGTGTGTATCTTGGGAATGGAGAAGCATTGCATGACCCTTCTCACCTGAACGCCTTCGTAGAGAGAGAGGGAGAGAGAGAGAGAGAGAGAGAGAGCGTGGGTGTTTTAGGGAGTCAAAGCGAGCATTGGAGTTTCCTCCAATTGGGTTGGCATAATCGCCCCTCTTTCTTCTTTGGGGCCTCCGAAGATTGATTCGTTTTGCTCACCAAATATCTATTGATTTCTCTCTTTCTCTGCATTCCCATGGGCTCTATATACTCATTTTTTACATCGTTGTTTTTTCATTTATGAGATAGAGATCCTTTTTCCACTTCGTCTTCTCTGTACACTGATCTTCTGTTCTAAGAGCTGGTGTCAATGGCCAATGCATCTGGGTTCTTTTCTCCTTCAGTTCCGAGTCTGAGACGGAGGGTACAACCGTCTATAGGTTTTTACCGATCTGGGTTTTGCTTTCAGGCGAAAATCAGCAAAAGGGTGTTCTGCTCCAGCACAATCGAAGGTGCGGAGAAGCTTTCCCCTTCTCAATCTCGGGTGCCCAGGTGCGTTTTACCTTTGATTTCTTCGTATTTTGGTGTTTTGTCACTTTAAGGTTTTGAAAATAGGCGCAATTGTTTTTTTTTTTTTTTTCAATTTTCTAGTGGAATGGGTGTTCAATGCCATTGGTTTGTACAGCTGATTGGTTTTTGGTTGAGAAGACGTCAATCTTATTTCTTGATCTGAACATGCAGATTGTATCGATTAGGCTGAGCTTGTTTGAGGTGTCATTTTGAAGCTTAATGGTTTTTCATTGTTGATCTTTATGTAGAGATGCCTTGTAGAACACGTGGGTCGATAAAATGGTATTTGTTTTGGCCTGTGAAGTGGGTGTTTGTGTTTTCTACTTGATCTTAAGTTTGCATTTTATATATGATCGACTGTTATAGGCAATCTAGAAACGACGTGCTCGACAACTTCGGTGTTGTGCTGTCTACTTATTGGTTTCCGGAGGTTTGTGCAAAGTTTTCAATTCTAAGTCTTGTTTCTTTGTTGGGTTTGTTGCTTGTATTTTACAAAAGAAAATATGCTAACTTGATTATTGATGGATGTTTATTAAGGCGAAATTTTATTTTTGATGAATAAGTTAGAAGCACTAGCTATCTCCAATTGTCACCTGGTAATTTGAGAAACATTTCAAGAGGGGTTAAGTGCATGAAAAGTTTAAATGTTAGTATAGGTCAAACACTCTGTAAAGTGTGGTCAATCCTGATTCTACTAACAGGGTTGTGTGGGCAAAGATTGTTCCAAATAGTGGCTAACAGCCATAATAAGGTGTATTAGTTCCTAGATGTATTGATGAGGCCACATTGGGTTGTAAGTCTATAAGAGGACTAAAGATGGAAGATTTGTAGGAGAAGCATATTTTGGAGGGGAATGTGGCTAGATAAGCTTTATTGGAAAAAGGTTTCAGGTTTATGGGTTTTTATGTTGTTTCCTTCTTAAAGTTATGGAATTTCAAGAGATTTGATCTTATGAAGGTAAGGAGAGCTCCAAGCAGAGCCTAGTTGGAGACATGAGCAGATGCTACTTCCGTCTCCTTATCTGAAGGAGGCAGGCATCGAAGAGGTGTCTGTTTTGCACCAAAACATATATGGAATTATTGCAGAAGTTTTGTCCAGCAGATATAAGAGATCATTGCCTCCTGTTCTTTTCATTTTCATAGTGCATTGCAGCTTGCTGGAAATGTTCTGGACAGTGGGTTAACATCCATAAATGTGTTGGTAAGAGGATTAACAGATGTAAGGGTATTCTTACCATCACTCTATTCTGTCCTTTTTCATCATCCTCCAGGGTTTCCCAATAACAGGCATCTCAAGTCATGTTTAAGTTATGCATGAGCCAAATGTAGCCTTGTCTTAGTGCCAATCTTGATTTGTGACCTGTAAGATGCATCCATTTAAGTTCCAGCAAAAGCAGTTGATGAGAATTGCTTCAGCAATTATTTCCATGAAGACTGTATGGTAAACCTGTTGAGGGGTCATCAAACAAATGCATATTCAATTTCAGTGGTAAATAGAAGTCATTCCATCTTCCAACACCCTTAAATATTCCTTACATGAAATATAATTAATATTCAAGTATAATTAAGAAATGCAATTCCTAATTACAGATTGCTAGATGGTGCTAAAGTCGATGGACAATCTAAGCATAATAAAGATGACAGTGTTTTCCCCACTAGTACCTTACTTCTTTCAAGTCTGCTTCACAAATCTATGCCTGAAATTGTACTTTAGGCTTGCTTAAGATTTGTTTCACATTTTGACAATTAGGAATCTTTGTGGAAGTTATTTGATGGGTTTTCTCCTTTGAAATTCCTGCTCGTTTTTTTTTCCTATATATTTGATTTCTTTGAGACACAGATGAGTTTCTCAGAAGTTTGAACTTCTCTCAAGGTAGTTTTTCATGATCGAATCATGGTTTGTCATAAGAAAACTTCTTACAGTACAAGGTTATTAGTAGGAGAAGCAAGATGGATTTTTGGAGCAGTAGTTCACCTATAGTGAAGATTCCTTTAATGATCAAAGTGCAAGCACCATTGCCTATTATCTTGACTGTCATGAAACTGTTTCCTTCCTGTGTATTAAATTGGATGTAATAAGAAAACTTCTTGCAGTACAAGGTTATTAGTAGGAGAAGCAAGATGGATTTTTGGAGCAGTAGTTCACCTATAGTGAAGATTCCTTTAATGATCAAAGTGCAAGCAACATTGCCTATTATCTTGACAGTCATGAAACTGTTTCCTTCCTGTGTATTAAATTGGATGTGAGTGGGAGATGGGTCAAAACAACAAGGGAACAATTGCACATCTCTAACAAAATATCTTGGGAGCAAAATATGTGATCCCATGAAACAATATGGGAGGAACAATAACAGAGAGATTTTGATGTGGATAGGGTCACTTCATTCCTGTTTAGGGCTTGTTTTGGGGGCACATGGCTACCCTGACATGTCATAATAGCGTTGAGATGGAAGATCCCGATCTTCAGTGTTCTTTTTTAAAGTTAGTGCTTTTACTGCAAACCTATATTTTAAGTTCCTCTTCACCAACAAACAACTGAACATTTCCTAGCAAAAGAAAATAAGAAAGAATTGTTGGGGAAGGATGGATATCTTAATTAACTGGTCCGTACCATTCCTAATACCTGGATAGAAGGTCGTGACAACTACAATGTTAGGTTTCATTTTTATTGCAGCTAGTTGAATGAAATAACTAGAAGGCTAACTTTTATTTTATTATTATTTTTTTCAAAATAATAATAGATGCATTTGATAATATGAGAGAATTTAGTATATGAAGGCTCTAAAATATTCTAATATGGCAAAAGTGGCAGATGGATTATAATCTTCTTAACTCTATCTTTTTTTAAACAAATAAAATTAAAAGGAATGAGACTTTAGCATTTAAGATAAGCTATTGTCACTGTTGAATGACGTTGGAAGGAGAGAAATAGAAGAGTGTTTAACGATGTTGAGCAGTCCGACCAAACAATTAAATTTGTTTTTTATATGCTTTTGAGATCTGGGCTAGGGTGTATATAAAGGATCACACTTTGTCATTATTAGATTTTATAGATTGATTGAGCTTAAAGTAAGGAATGAGTTTTTTGTTCCTTTCCTTGAGTGCTACTAGGCGTTTCTTTTGTATACTTTGTGTGTATTTTGCTATGCCTCCTTTAGGCGCTTTTAGCACATGTTTTTCCCATTTGCCTATAAAAAAACAAACAAATAAATAACTAAATAAAATTGGTAAAGGTAGGAAATTGGTGGTAATCTTATTCATGTACTATGATATGCTTTATCATATTCATATTTGCTTGTCCATCAAACTGAGATGTACCTTTGTCGCATTTGAAATTGCTTTGCTGTTGTTTTTTGTTGTTATTTTAGCACTCATAGGTCTGGATTAGCTGTATCTGTGTGTATATTATTTTTCTAAATTTGCGTATATGCATGGATGTTTACTTATATGATGGTAACTAGAAGTTGAGTGGAATTTTAGAGCTGTTGCATTGCTTTTGAATGTTAAGGCTTTATATCTCTGTCACTAATATTTTTTGGGATTCTTCAATCTTCATAACCTTAAAGTGAGGCAGACTTGGGTTTTGAAAAGTCCCTTAGTTTAATCATGGTTTACTCACCCTAAACCCTAACAGACCATGACCAGGCCCCTGGACATGGATGCTATGTATTATAAGCTTGGCCTAGTCATTAGGCATCACTGATGCTGATTTTTCATTTATTTGACTGGAATGAGACTAAATTGGAAATGGCTATCTTTGAACTTGTTCTCCCTTTTCCATTCCCCTGTTCTGAAATAATTTCTACAGGATTGTAAGTAAAGGCTGCAAGCTAGTTGGATGTGGCTCAGCTGTACCAAGCCTTCAGATCTCTAATGATGATCTTGCAAAAATTGTTGAAACTTCTGATGAATGGATATCTGTTCGCACTGGCATTCATAATCGACGAGTTCTCTCAGGTTAGTAATTCTTTGTGGTCCTAATTAACGCCAGGAATTTGGGTTTGTGAACGGTTCAAAATTGCTTTGCTTGCCCTGAGCTTTGCCTGAGGTTGAATGCAACAAGTCTCAGAATCTGAGTCCATGCCTTAACAAAGCTGTTTAGCCTGATAAGTCTCTGCCTAGCTAGGCTTGGGCTTGGATTTGTTGAAGCTTGGCAAATTGTATTTGCATATGGGCAAATTGGTCTGAATGAGGATTTAACTTTTTCTGACTTCATAAACCTGTAGTTCTCAGGTTTGGGCTTTAATCGCCAAGATAATATCTCTGGGCTTAGTGTATCTGGATACGCCCAACTTTGACAAGCCTAGGCTGATCCAAATCCATCTCAATATTAACTCCCCTGAGACAACCCAGAGAAAGCTAGTTCCATAATGGTTTAGCTCCTTTTCTGGCTTCTGTGGGGTTCAAATACTAGATATCAGGAGCATCAGTACCTGCTGAAAATGTTCCAGGCCAAAATTTTGTTCTGTACTTTAATCCTCGAAGTCCAAAAGGAGGCATGGTTGGGTTTGCGCCTGGTTGACTTCTTGTGAATCGAGATGTGCAAGAGGGGGTTCATCTGATGGTGGTACAGAATCACCTAAATTTCTGGATCATTTTGTTCTAAAGCTCAACATGTAGTTTTTAAATGCCGAGCAGTTTTTAGAATTCTTTTGGTCTTATATTATCTGTTACATTGTTGATTTCTATATCAAATAGACAACAGGTGTGTGCAACCTAAAATTATCTCTTCAATTGATTCCTATGTCACTTAAATATTTGAAAATGAGTGAATTACACATGTTCAAAACACTGTCAAATATAGCTTAAAGTGTAGAAGAAGAAATATTGGACATGATGACAATTCAGCCATTCTCCCATGCCCTAAGATTCAGAATTAGAACACCTAGGTGCACATCTGAACATGACATGTGACCCAAGCTTGTGTAACATGGTTGACTTTAGCATGTTGGAATTGTTTTTCCATAAATGGTATCCTAAATGTACAGATAATAAATAGCTTCTCTTTTAATTGTACGTTGACAGGGAAAGATAGCTTGACGGCTTTGGCTGTAGAGGCAGCGAAGAGGGCTCTTGAGATGGCGCAGGTTGATCCAGATGAAGTGGATCTGGTCTTGATGTGTACATCTACTCCAGAGGATCTTTTTGGTAGTGCTCCTCAGGTATAAGACTAAATAGCCTTGGTAATTGTCACCACTCAAGTGAAAAGATCAATGTAACATCAATGTACTTGCAGTTGAGCTCCATGGATGTCTTCAATACATAGAAATGAGTGGACTTTTGAGTTCTAAACGCTGTTGCATGGACATGGACATGGACATGGGAAACAGAATAGGACAATTGTCCTTCCTTAGGTCCTTAGTGGGACTTCACTAAGGACTTCACTGGAAAATTCATTTTCTGTATTTTCTAAAGCTGAAGCTCTTTGAGAAATCAGTAGCACATTATAAGGACTGAGGATTGCAATACTGGTTTTCCCTGAAAAAGTTGTTGCTTAGAGCATTTAGCTAGCTATATTCTTTCTGTTCTGAATGTAATCATTATCCATGCCATAGTTGAAGGCTTCAATTATTTTCTGTAACTACACTGAGCTAGTTTGAAATACACAACTTGGGCTTTACTAACTCTTAAATCATAGCTTGATCTTCTCAAGCGGATTATTAATGAGCTTCACACCTTCTGGGAATACACTTCCAGATCTTCATCTTCAAAACTCTAATGTTTTCCACTTCAGCTTCCATTTTCTTATTCTAACCATTCGAGTGCCTTTTTATGCTCATGTTCTTATGTTTTGTTTCATACATCAGATCCAAAAAGCACTTGGCTGCAAAAAAAATCCTTTGGCTTACGATATTACAGCTGCATGTAGCGGATTTGTGTTGGGTCTAGTCTCAGCTGCTTGTCATATTAGGGGTAACTAGTTTGTTTGCTTGGCTGTAGTAAGGTTCCCTTTCTTGCTTCCATGGTTCATACAACTGAACTCTACTTGTGCAAATTGCAGGAGGTGGGTTTCATAATGTTCTTGTGATTGGAGCTGATGCTCTTTCTCGCTATGTTGATTGGACTGATAGAGGGACCTGTATTCTCTTTGGGGATGCTGCTGGTGCTATACTGGTTCAGGTAGTGTTCTTTAGCGTTAAAATATTTATAATATTTAGTAGAAACATATTTTGGGAAATATTTTGTGTATTGATAATAAATATATGTTGGAATCTACTATTCTAGTTAAGGGTGGTGTGCTTCTTTTTTTGTGTGTATGCATATGTGCATATGATTGTCTGTTCTACTGGGAATTTTCCAGGTTGTCTACATCTTGATAGGTTTCGTCATAAATATTGTCACTAAGGGCATTATAAAGTTTATTAATACCTTCCATCAACTTCTAGGATCCTTTACTATGAACTCTACCATAAGGCTTCCTCATAGAAATTTAGTAGCTGAACAGAAGGTTTTGGTACATGTTTGTTTCTTCTTAGTGGAGAGTATTTTACTATTTTAAACTTCTTTACATTTACATACTAATGGAAGTTTATCTTGATGGACAAAACCAAATAGTTATTGTCCTCATTTATAATAGAAGGAAGCTCATTCCACGTATGAGAAACATCAGTACAAGATTAGGCAATACCAAGGCTAAAATTGGTCTCCTTCCTAAGGAAATGGCCCTCAAACTTCAAAGGTTCATATTTGAATAGCCTCACTATATGTGTACATCTATGATGCCAATTTCACATTGACTTGTAATGAAGCTGAGAGTTACTAAAGTTTTTAACTTTTTATTACTTTTTCATGATTAATCTAGTGTGTGTTATGGTGATGATGATATAGTTCTTAATAATGTTTGTGGCATCTTTCATGTTCTTGTGGTGTTTATCATGCTTTGTTAAGTATCCTTTTTTCTTTCCAGTAATTCTCATGTTTCTTCTCAGGCTTCCCATTGCCTGATATTTCTTTCCTTTTTTGTGTTTATTTTCTTCTTTGTTACCCCTTCTTATCCTGTTTATTTGTTGTTTTTCTTTCTGCTTGTTTCCTTGGTCATTGAAGGAACTGCATTATTCTGTTTAATTTGGTGTCAATTGTTATGAAGTTTTTTTATACCATGCTATCAAAGTGTTTGTATGATATGGGATGAATCATCTTGCGTGGCCAATTTATTTCCAAAATGGAAGCCCCGGCCACACAACCAAACGCCCAGGAATTAATAAATAAATAGAGCATGAGATTTCTTTCATTTTGAAGTACAAAGGCCTAATAGCACATAGAAATGGCCATAGCCAGATAGACAAATCTCCCCCATGCAATTTGATTAAGCATGATATCATGGTTGTGTCTAGTGTCCACATCACAAATGAGATCATCATATATCAAAATTAGTGGGTGAAAAGAAAAAAACTTGGATGGCTCTCATCTGTGATGCCAGGGTGACAAATATAGTCTGAAAGCTATCTGGACCTACTTTTCTTTGATACCAAACTTGGTCCCACAGAATTATTAGAGCAATCTAAAACACTGTTTCTTGAAAAAATGCTAGCAATATATATATATATATATATATATTAATCTTGTTTTTAAAAAAACCCTCAAAATGGAAAACATAATTTGTGAAATCCATAGGTTTCACCTGGAGTGAAATAGTTTGCTCCTCGGGACCTGATGGGGCTTTCAGTGATTTTTTGAGGAATTGGGAAAGAGGAAATTTTAGTGATATTTGTGGTGGTTGGGCTAGAATGAAATTCTAGGGGTTCAAAGAGCAGAAGCTTAAATGTGGAAGAAAATGAGATAGGTTTAGGGATTGGGGTGGGGATGTGGGAGATTCAGTACTGAGTTCCATCAGGGGAAAAATTTGGAAAAAGAAAAAAAGAAAAGAAGAATTACCTATCAGAAGAACTGGGATAGGGCTTTTGGTTTTTTTTGATAGGTAAGAACTGGGATAGGGTTTCATTCCTCTTAGCCTTGTGAAGTTCTATCACTAAAGAATTTAAGGGAGTCCCCTTAACATCTTGTTATGGGTGATTAGATATTAATAATGCTCTTCCCATCAACCATGGGATTCTTAGAACTTGTTGTGAAGGCCCAATCCAGAAGGGAGAGAAGCTTAAATTTGATGGATCTTCTCTTGCAAACCCAGGTTCATTGAGGAATTAGTGGTTCATTCTGGATGCACATGTCCATTTTCTCCCCTTTTAGGCCTTCCGTAGTTGGATTTGGTTATTAAAGCAAAATCCTTGATGGTGTTGGAAGGGCTGAAGGAAGTGTCCTACTTGGGGTTTAAGAGATTCCATTATGGAAGGGGATGCTTTGGACTTGTTGAATGGACCAGTCAAAGTAGTTTTGGCTCCTTGGAATCTCAGCCAATTGTTGTGGAAGCCTAGAGATCTCATAGCAGCCTTGAGTGTCAATACAAGTTTGGGTATATAGAAAGGCTAATCAGGAGGGGGAGCATCTTGGCTGAAAGGGAAGCCACCACATTTGAAGAGTTGGAGATGGAAACGTTACCTTCCTTGATTTGAGTTGATAACTATAGTGGGGTTTTCTTTGTTGTTTTTTCCTCTTCCATTAGGAGTTGCCATTGAGGAGGCCTTAGGTTGGAAGGACTATTTGTCCTTCCTTTCTGATTTTATTGTTAACAGTAAAATCCTGTATCTGTTTTTTCATAAAACAAGAGGGAAAACTCCAGGAAAGGCCTTTAAATGTAGGATACATCTAGTTCAATGGAAAAAAAAGATCAGGAAATCTCTGTCCAAAAGAAAGAAAAAGAAAAAAAGTAAAGGAAATGAGCTGAAGCTGTTGAACTTGATTGCCTAATCATATGTTTTGATGCCATCTTAATGAATAAATTGCATATCAGCTAAATAAGGTCAATTTTTTTGAGTGTATTGACTGATGAAAGACACCCCAAATATAAAAGGGGTAGCTACTTCTCAGCTTGTCTAAGAAGCTTAAATTGTTAGGTCATATGACTCTGCTCTGGCAACAATGAGGAGCCAGATTTCTGATACCTCTCTGTGGATCTATCCTCCTGAAATGCCAAATGGATCCATAATTCCAAATTCTCCTTATTTCTTGTTCCAACATTATGGTAATAACTCCAGTTACTAGATGTTATTATAATGTGGTTTAGTTCTGCAAGATGAAATGTAAGGGGTGTTCCATACATCAAACCTGCTTTCTTTGTATCTGCAGGCAAACCAAGAGGTTTAAAAGAGGATAAGCACTGGAAACTCAAACAAAAATCATGAAAGGATGTGAGTCAAAGCTATGGAATTAGGATTATATGATGATGATTGCAAATGCTTGAAGCCATGTTCATCATATATTCATCCTATTTTTGGGCAGTGGTATCCAATATGGGTTAGCCACTTTCCAGCCTTTCTAAAAAGTCTGGAATTGTGTTTATCCAAGTGCTGATGATATTGCCTGGCTGCAAGAATAATAGTGGGGATTTTCCATTATGGAGCCATAGACTCCCCATACATTTCCTGCTACAAAAATATAAATTGTACAATTTAACAAATATGTGTGTTGTGATCTTGTTCCCTTCCTCAAGGTGAAGGTCCATCTATGTTCTTTATGACCTCAGCAGCAATCAACCCACACAGGACCTGTCCATTCCTTCTATCTTGGGGCAAACAAAGGGTCAGAAAGAGGATAAACACCCCAAACTTTGAGTTCTTTTTCTTGTTCTTCCTTGGGAATTGTCTCTTAGCCCTATCTATATTTTTATGGAACAAAAACTCAACAACAGATTTCCTAGATCTTTTCCTTTGTGACAACCTATAATTTGTCATCTTTGTTGCTCTTTTTTTTTTTCATCAATCAAAATATCAAGTACCAGTTCATGCTTAGCACCAAATCTGATCTGCATTCTTTGTAAGGGAATATGACTTGGTTGTTTCTTAAATGCAATCCTTATCTGTTTCTCTTCCAAAATAAGAGATTTATAGCAATCGAAAATGAATTCTTGCTGCTATGCACTTACATTACCATCATTCTGCAGGCCTGTGATAGTGAACAAGATGGTTTATTTGCTTTTGACTTGCATAGTGATGGTGATGGCCAAAGGTATGTGTTCTCTTCTTTTCAAATAAAAATAATGTGCATCTTTTTATGAGCAATGAAGTTGGAGCCCTTACCTGCTCTTTATGCAGGCACTTAAATGCTTCGATGAAGAATAATGAAACAGACAGTACATTGGGTTCTAATGGTTCAGTACTGGATGTTCCCCAAGCACGCTCCTCTTATTCCTGCATCCAAATGAATGGTAAAGAGGTCTTTCGCTTTGCTGTTCGGTGTGTGCCACAGTCTATTGAGTCTGCCCTTGAGAAGGCTGGTCTCAGTGGATCTAACATCGATTGGTTACTGCTCCATCAGGTATAATTGATAAAAATCTACAAAATAATTATAGAACCTTTTGTTTTGACTTAAAATTATATTGCTCAATCATTTGGTCAACCTTGGATGTCCACGTCAAAAATTTAGCTGATTGAATGTCATATATGATCAGCTTTAGTTTATTCTTTCCCTTGTCTTTACTCTTAACCTTATGCTCATTAACTTGAACCTCAACTGAATTATGAGTTGTCGAATGGTAAAGTTGAATGGTCAGATAGATTGATTGTCAAGTTTAGCAGAATATGATATTTTAAATGGTTCTCAAGAAAGACAGATCTCCTTCCCATATGAACCTTTGGCATGTTTAATGACAACTTAAAGAAGAATGATTGCTAGTGGGCATTAGAGTAAATATATAATGTCAATTTGCACCATGATCAGCAGAAAGGTGAAAAATATAAACACCTTGGTCATTTACTTTTGACATGGTGATGCCTTACAAATATAATTCTACACTTGGTTTTGAAAGCTATGCTGCTTCATTCTTGAGATTGATTGAATCTACTAAGACGAACATGACCCTGTGACTTGGGGAACACCTCCAAGCAATTCTTGCTTGGTTTCTCTATAACAAGGCCTCACTTGTGTTCATATATACATGTTAAACCTTGTATTCATGTATTTATGGTGACAGTAATAAAAAGTAGTGGTAAATGCAGGCAAACCAGAGGATCATTGATGCAGTTGCAATGCGTTTAGAAGTTCCACCAGAGCGGGTCATATCAAACCTGGCACAGTATGGTAACACAAGTGCAGCATCCATTCCATTGGCATTGGATGAAGCTGTTCGAAGCGGGAAGGTACAGTCTGGCCATACTATTGCAACTGCAGGTTTTGGGGCAGGTCTCACATGGGGTTCCGCCATTGTTAGATGGGGATGAACCCTTAGGTTCTCCTAAGAATTCCCAACATAGAGAAAAATAGTTATAAATTGCTGTTTCCCAATTCTTGTTTCCTATTCCATGTGTATTGCAGATGTTTCCAGGAGGTTTTATTCGCATAATCTTTCATCAGCTCTCTTTTTAATTTATTTGGACATGTTACCGTTTAGTTTTGGCAACTCAATAAATTTTATTCTTTTTCCTCATCCACAAATTCCTTTCTTTCTTTTTTCTCTCCTCTGAGAGTCTCTGCTTCACAACTGGATAATGACTAGTGTCTCTGAAAGATGGTCTTATTTTTATTGCAGCATTGTGCAATAAAATCACTCCATCAATAAATTAGTAGACTCAGACAGTGAAGTGGGACAAAGCTGGTGCAAAATTAAATGATTTGTTATGAATGAACTACAAAATGTCTCATATCCACTGCAACTTATCAGTGAATAACTTAGGAAGAAGTGGAAAAACAATAGCAACAACTTCAATAATTACAGCAGCAGGAAGTATAACAGAATTCTCAGATCATTGAAGTGAAACTTTTTCAAGTCTAGATTTGATCCTATCGATAGTACCATCAACAGCAATATCAAATGCATCCTTTCTGGTCCTCAACCCCAGTGAACTCCCATGCTTCCTGTAGAGAATTTTTGGCATCAACTCCATAACTTTTTCTCTCATTCTCCTCACTTCTGCTCGTGGTATGCCCATCAACACATCCAAAATCCTCTGTCCACCGAACACCACATCCTCCTTGGGTATAAACACTGAAAACTCCCCAAACTCCTCCCTGGGCAGATGCCACCCGTACTGAGATTTAGCTGTCAAGTCCTCGAAGAAAACTGGTATGCAACCAGCAAGAATTCCATCAAAAGTAGACCTCCTGGTGGGTGTGTCACCTGGAGGCTGCAGGCAAAAGCTGGCCTGCAACATTGGCTTCATGTACCGAATTGGGTCGTGCTCGCATATCCCATTAGAGCAATCCACAATGTAACACAATTTGGAGTACCCACCTGCGATTCTAGTACTATTTTCAGAATTGCTACTATTTTCGCATTCACTTCTAATGCTCCGGCGAATATTCGGCAACAAGGACGTCCCTCCTCCGCCAGCAAACAGCATCAGCGTGGTCCGCCGTGAGCGGCGGACGCGTTGCACCCACGAGTCCAACAGCACGAGACTTACTGGGTGAAACGACGTCGGATAAGGAATCGCTTGTTCCTGCCACGGCCATGGCCGGGACTCCAATGTCAGCACCGTTATATTATAAAACTCCGGCAATTCCAGAAACGAAGTGCCCCATATCGGCGGGTCATTGTCAAGCGATTGCGAGAAGTCCCAGGCTGGGCGTGCCAAAACTGTGAAATGATCGTGGCCACCATTACGGCTCCACACCTCCGGTGAGTCTTGCTGCAGAAACTCATACAATTCGAGGCCGTGCTCGAAGCTGGAATTGACTTCAGGACCAAAGAGGTACCGAATGGCGTCGATGCCGCCATAGTAAGGGAGGAAGATAGCGTCGGCGGCGCTGGGATCGGAGGTGAGACATGGGTATTCAAGCATCCGTCGATGGAAAACGAGCTCAAGCATCAAAGGATCGGTGCGGTACCAGCTGTGAGAATTGTTATGGGTCTTTTGGCCGAGACCATGGTTGGCTAAGTAAGGGCAGAAGTCATCAAAAACAGGGTATTCAGAGCAGTTGGTGAGTAGATCAAGATTGAAGCGAGTTGGAAGCCGTCTGATGTGGATCCAGCGGTTGGTACACTCCGGAGCATCTGGGTCAACAACAGATTCACAAAATACGAACTCAAAGAAAAAAAAGAAGGCGACCCAGATAAGAATTCTGGGTCTGGACGCCATGGAAAAAAGAAAATCTGGGTTTAAGGGAAGAGAGATAAAGAACAAGGAGTATGAGGATTGAGGAAAGAGAAAAGTGCAATTCTCTCAGTTTCACTATCAAGGCATCACCACTACAGTCCCCTGGGCATCCGGTGTTTTTTCACTGTAGATTTTTTATAATCCTAATTCACGCTGGAGATGGATTGAAGAGGAATTTTCCTTTGTTTTGTTGTGGTTCGTGAATGGAGAGAGATGGAAATGGAAAACGGAGAGGAATGGATAGTGGGGTTTTATTTAATTAACTGTATAACCCACTTGTCATTTGTGGGAAGGTTTGACCCACCATTGTCGGTCGAGGTAGCAACGGCTCTGCCTGACTCCACCTGTAGTGGCCCTGATTCTCACTTTTTGATCAAGCCAAAAGCCCTTTGCCCACGACTTTGTCTATATGCTATATTTACAGCTAAGATCTTTCACTCTTCGGAGGCAGAGTTAGATTTTATATATATATATATATATATATATAGATATAATTTAATTATTATTATTGTTATTGTTATTTATTATTATGGATTACTATGGGATTTTAATTATGACCAGGGGTTAACATATTGTGTGACGTGTCATGTCTCTCTCGATTAAAAGCATACGAGGAGTGGCAAACAGTTAAAATAAAAATAAAAAATAAAATCTGGCCAATGAAAATCAATCACTTGGTGGGGCCAGTTACCTAATGGGAATGGTAACCGACTTTTCTAGCATTGCGCCTGTTTCAATTAATTCCGGAGGGTGGTTATGTCATTAAATCCAACATGTAGATTGGCCTACATACTATTTTAAAACGATTCTTTCCCTATTTTTTCCCAAAATATTCGCACCACGTTTAGGATAAACTTAAATCATAATTAAATCCACAATTTTTGTATTGTAGAGCTTCTCCATTAGTGGAAGATGATGTCTTAAGAATTTTTCCTTTATTTTTTATTTTTCATTTTTCCTCCCTCCGATCCTTGCCTGCTTTGATGTTATTAATAAGAGTTACAACCCACTTTCCTAGTATTCTTCACATCCATATTTCTAAGTTTTTAAGGAAATGGAATGACAGGGAGTGTGTGTACACGTGGCTTTAAGAGGACAAGTATAAGAAGAGATTACAAAAAGAAAGATATTTAACTTCACTGCTTAATTAAACTCATGGGCCTTGCATCAATTTATAAAGGTCAACTTCTAGGTCCATCCTATTCTCCATGGGCCTAGCAATATTTTTAGCATCCCTTTGCATGTATGGCTAAAAGTACCCCTTGAGAGATCGCCTTGGTGGTTACCCTAAATGCCTTGGTGGTTTTATTAAGAATGTTCTAAGCTTGAGCTAGGGAAAATCATTTGAAATATAGTCCATGTAAGGACCATATGTTAATTAATTAAGTTGACCATTGACAATACCAGCTTGGACATTCCAAATTAACAGATAGTTCAACAAGTTGACGGTTTCCCATTCTTTAGTGGGCGAGAAACTTTCTTGCTTCTCCCTCCACCTGCTATAATTGCAATAATTCTACACTCCAACTGGGGCTTGTCTCAGAGAAATGTAGGTTTGTCCGTGTTCGAGGCAGCTCCTTTTGAGGTATTGCTTTAAGTATTAAAAGAACACTTGTAAAAATGTAAATGCTTATTGGTAACCGAAACCAAGTATATCATCAAGGAGTTCTTGATATAGTGGAGTATCCCGAAGCTTAATTGAAGCTTGTGGTTGTGTACATAAGCAGGGTTGTTGTGCCAAACCACCTTAAAATCAAAATTTATATTTCCTTTCCCTTTTATTATTTTCTTGTTATTGTTTTTATATCCTTATAGCAAATAATTTTGTATTTTGACAAAAAATTTTCAGAAGTGACCATCGTAATAACCCTCTGCTTATAGCAACGTTGCACCGTACATATTCCAACGTTGCATCAAATGGTCAATTAGGTCACCTGTTCCATCATAAAAATGGAATATAGACAAATCGGCGATCTTCAAGTTCCTATTTTTAAGGAGGTGGGATAATGGGGGAATATCCTCCGAAATATGCAAGTAAATGCTTGAATTACCCTGACTGGTATTTAAGGACAGTATCCTCCTATCAATCTTTTTATATAAGCTCTTGAAATAAGTTTTGAATGAAATGGAAAACATAAATGTTGGACCTGCTTTTCTCTCCAACCGTGAAACTTGAGTTGAAGAGAGCGTCTGATTCTCTACTTGCAAAAAGATGTCCGGTAATGGCAATGGGTCTATGTTTGTTTGGCCTTGAAGCACTCGATCATGGACCCAAGAAATTTGTTATGGGGCAAGTTCTAGCCTTTAAGGGCTTCTCCCGAGCCCATTGTTTAGGTCCGCCCTTCAGTGGGTATCATGACTGTGTCCGTCCGTGTTTTTTTCTCTCTCTGAATAGGCTGATGTCATGTTTGTGTTTGTGCGAAATACTGAGGAATATGTTAATGTAGTTAGAAGAGATTTAAACAAAATTCCCAGTTCAATTTCTATAAGAATAATCTTGAAAGGATTGAGTATATTTGTGGGGTGGGAGTTGGATCCCTTTAGGGGCTTTGAATTTTGTATTGGATTTGAAGCACAGTAAGCTAGAGAAGCCGTTAAAAGCAACTGCCCTTTCAAAACCTTCTCCCTCCAAAACCACCCTCCCTGTCTTTCTCCTATGCAGCAAAGAAACACACCCAAGAACACAGCCACACACTCCCAGAAGAAGAATTGCACCTATCTACGATGAAGAAATCACTAGGTAAATCTCTCTCTCTCTCTCTCTCTCCACCTTCTTCTTCTCCCTTTGTCTTCTTTTCACATTCTTCAAGAACCTCTAACCTAAGCTTTATTCCTTTCATCTTCCATTGATGAACAGCTCTCTTCAGCCGCAAGAAAGCCTGTCGCCCATTCAAGGACTACTACGCTCAATGGATCCATGCCCTCAACAACACTCTTCTTCCACTTCTTCGCCGCGCCATGCTGTCCTCTTCTCCCAGTAATCTCTCCACCCACGTGGAGATGGTTCACCACCATTTTCAGGCCTACTACGAAGCCCTTGACCTCGCCGCCTCCAACGATGTTGCACAACTGCTCTACCCCGAATGGCGTAATTCCCTCGAGAAGCCTTTCCTATGGCTCGGCGACTTCCACCCCTACCTCTTCACCAACCTGCTCCGATCATTCCTCGATGATGGTGATGACGACGATGATGATGGTGACCATGAAGTTGGAGAGACTTGTAGTTTCTGCGACACACCATGGCAGATTTTGATGGCCTGGAAGAATCCTTCAGAAACCCTGATGGCCCGGATCGAGCAAATCGAGTGTGCTTTAAGGCTTATGGTTCCAGCGCTTGTGGCTCGGGTGAGGAATGCACAGTTGGGGCTATTTGATCGGGTTGCAACTGACTGGGGGCTGTTTCAGGGGAAAAGAGAGGGGGCTAAAGCCGTGATTGGAAAGGCAGTAATGGGTCAGATGGATGAGATGCTGGGAGTGTTCTTGGATGCCAATAGGCTCAGAAAGAGCGTTCTTGCAGAGATCATCGGCGAAACGAATGTTTATCAGGCGGCTCTGTTTCTTGAAGGGCTTGCCCAGTTCTTTGTGGGCTTCAGGGATCATGAATTGCTCAGTGAATTTGAACGCTGCACGGTTCCTATCAACTGAAAATTTTACTTGCGAGTTCAGATTTTTCCCTTTTCTGTTCTTGCTCCGCAATGTGAGATTCTTGGACACTCTTTTGCTGGGTCCTTCTCTTGTCCTCTACTCTGAGCTTTCTTGCATGTCTTGGAGTAGAAGGTTTCTGTTTGGATTTTTTGGGTAAGAGTTTTGCTTTTCCCATTCAATTCTATTTCAAGTTATTAGTCATTTTGTGTGATTATCGGTTGTTTTGATCACCAATTACACTGAACCAGCCTGGTGGTACCTTTTTCTTTAGGGAATTTTCAAATTCATAGTTCGGCATAATTATCTGGGAATGCCTTGTTCAATCATGTCTTGTGTTATTGCAGTGGGTTCTTCAAGAGAGCGAAAAACTATGTTGTCAACTTTCATCTTTTTAGTAGTTATTTGCAATTCTGGAATGCTGCCAACTGGCGTTCTAGAATCTGTTCTGTTTTGAATGTAAGAATCGATGCTCATTTGATGATAAAAATCAGTCTGTTTCTTGCTACATCATCTTATGTTAATAGTTTCAGTTATATTGGCATGGAGAAATATTGTTTTTGAGGCTTGAATAAGAGATTATTCTCATGTCATTAAGCTATTATATAGACTGCCACAACATTGCCAAACACAGATGCAAACTTCAAATTCATTTTTATTCTCATTTTCGTTTTCAAGAACTGAATTTTAATCTGCCTTAAGTGTTTTTAAGGATAGAAATTAGCAACTGTATGAGAAATAACATGCTTTTATCTAATCATTGTAATGCCACAAAGGTTCCAACTTCCAAGAAAGATTGTGTTTAAGTGCACAACTCAGGTTACACTTTGCACTGTAATTTTAGGGTTCTTACCTTGTAAGTACATAAAATAAATACCAAGCGATGACGATATCACATATAAATCAATTGTTTGAATTAGTTTCTTTGGAAAATATTTGAGCAATGGTAGCATCTCTGCTAAAAAATCTTCGGGTTCCTCTACATGTGCTTTGTTTTAAACCTCAGAGATTCATCCTTTATTACAACATTGTTCCTAGGAAGAATGGTATTCTGTGGTTGATTTGAGGAATCACTCTTAGTCAAAGTCTTGTTATGTAAAGCCTCAGTGGGAGAGTGATCAGCATACAGGGAGAATCTATGTTGCTGATTATCTAGCCAATCAGGATATTGGGGAGGCCTATTCCCTGGGGTTTTTTTTTTGTGTTTCTTCCCTTTGCCAATGCTGATTGATTACGCGTATCACTTGAAGAAATCTTGGATATCACAGCTTAGTTGAAACCGTTGTTAATACATTCATGGAATGACCAAAATTGCGAAACTAGAATGGAGTGCAGAGATGCAGAGAAACAATATAGCTGTGTGTTATATGGGAGATTCACTTGAACTAGCAGGAAAATTTTGGAGCTAAGGATTAGATTTCCATTTTTCATTTAGCACCTCCAATGGACTGGGCTTCTCAAGGCACCTTCTCTGAAGTATAAACCACTTGCAACCATGTCCTATCTTGTACCAATAATGTAACAATCATATTACAATAGAAGCAGTAAAAACACGAAAAATAATATGGCAGCTCTCACGTTCTTCCCTTCCTTACTATTAACAGCTGTGCCTTATGCTGGACTATGTGCCTTCTTTTTTTCCTTTTTTTCTCTGTATGTTCTAATTACTGGATGGAGCCGATCAAATTTCACCTGAACTTAGTTATTTACACATTACTGTATTTTATTGCCTTGAAATTTGAAGCTGTTGCCTGAATGGATGCATTGCATGGAAATTTAATAGTCATGATGCTTTGGCCATGCCAATCTCCACATAGAACTAGGCATTGTTTCTAATAAGGAATACTTTAAGATTTTGTGGAGAAAGAGACATAGGGAGTTGCAGAGGGACTCATTGGAGAAGATATTTTAATCATCATCTATATACTATGTTTAATTAGTTGGCAACAAAATATATTATTCCCACTTCCTAATCTTGTCACTTGAGTTCTCCTTATCCACAATGATCACTATTAAAGTACAAATCTAGAACAACACATGGGAATGTGCGTCATTTCCTTATCTGTTCCAAGCCACCACACATGCTTTAGCCAATCTATTAAGACCCTAAAATACTTGACTCTAAGCATAAAATAAGGAGACTTCAGTGCTGTCATGGTGCCAAAGCGATCTCTAAGTATCTTACAAAACGTTAGGTTTGTGGTTTCTGCTAGGCAGGAGACACTGATACTGAAAAGAGGTCTTTTAATGTATGTAAAGGAACATGTGGGGTTGTTGATACAGTCCATGAAAGCGGTTTTTCTGTAAGTGGAATTAGTGATAACACACATGAATAAATACATTGGGACCCCGTGTTCTGCAAGTTTAGTTTCCCCCAACGTGGATTCCAACTCATCCCCATGACAGAGATTTGTGTCTCCACAAGCCAGTCTTCTCAATTGTGTCCAGACCATCTGCAGGTCAACTTGGACAGACCCAGATCAAGATCTTTAATACTGTTTGTTTCTCCATTGGAAAAAGGAAAATACAAGAAACTTAATTTCAATCTCTATGTCAATAATCCTGTTTGACAGTCACAGTTTTGCTCATCAATTTAAGCAGTCGTATCATTCCTAGTAAATCTGTTAGTAAGCAGATTCCAGCTCTGTTCTGCTTGTGATCAAGAAATTTCACTGCATAAATTCATCTGGTTTCCATGTAGAGACAAAGTCTGGAAGGCCGGAAAAGGAAAAAGTGAAATGATATTTTAGTAGCCAAGATAGTGAGGGCCACCATGTTAAGCATTTGAGGAAATTGAATGAATAGTTCAGGCACTGCTGAGAACATGGTGTAAATGGAATCCAAAGCCAAAAGTATAAGGTGGCTCTTGATGCTGCCTAACGCTGGCCCCACCTCTTTTCCTTTGAAGGTTCATGAAATCCTCGTATGTATCAGTCCAGAAGACGGTATAATTAAAAAACACTGTCATTCTACTCACATGTGAGTTTGACAAATCGCCAAGTGGCCGACAAGAAGATATCTAATAATTGATCAAATTAGTTGATAACAAGCTAGGACCAGCCTGTCTATTTCTGAATTGTGAATACTCCCTTTGTATATGGTCAGTATGCTAAATAAAACCATGTTCCTCCGAAAGGTCACATGTCCTTTCAACATTTTGAGTTTGATATATAAGAACTTGACAGATGCACAGCAATGAAAGAAACACAGAAGACGTAGCAGCTTGATATTGTGGCTCTGACCCTTGTGCTACTTTCTTTATGGCAAGTGTGAAACAAACAAACGAACAACTTGCTTTGGACCACTGGGAGAAGCCAACAACAAAAAACCAGGACTTGCTAATTATCGGGTTATTACAATGAGCACAATACAGAGACCCCACTGTTGAGGAAAATGACTGGCTCTGTCTCAATAATTGGCAGCAACTCCATCTATGATAAGCTCCAAGAGGGGCTCAGAAGCACTATGCATTACCTCATATTATACGAAGGGAGATAATTCTACTATTATGAAGTACATGCCACGTTAAAAAGGTGTAAATTTGTTTTTTATTTTGTTGTTTGTGAAAAACTTGAAGTAAAAAAAAAAAACCAAAAATTCATAAAGCGTACAAATCTTTTAGTACTTTCCGGGAGCCCAACATAGCTTGTAAAAGTTACAGAAGGAGCAGTATGTGTGGCATTTTATAACTTTTCTTTGAAGTGACCGAGAAGAAAATTGACACCCGATTTATTGGGAGGAATGAGTCAAACGTCTGTGCGATGCTGAAACAATTTGGATTCATGAAAGCTACTGGATACAAACTTGATGCATTTGAATCATTTGAATAATCTTACTTTGAAAATCAAAGTCTACTGAATTGAAAGACCAAACTGGCTCAAAACATAACTACGAATCTGGCCAATGATAGCAAACATCCATGGAAATTGAAATGTTGGGCACCGACGTATTTTATGGGATGCGGTCTATAATTCTAGATGTTGTTGATACCTCGCGTCCCTGACGATCCACGTAGTTGCCAAACTGGATGAACGCATGATCTCAATCAATATAGGTTCTTGATTCAGTCGTTCCACCTGCAAAAGGCGTCCGGACGGGGTGTCCGGACGCACCCTCCGATGGTTTTGTCAGCCATGGTCAGAGAGAGAGATAAATCAGTTGACCTTTTACTAGGTATCACAAGCTTACCTTCCTCTTTGTGTGAAGGTTGACATATATAGTATCAGAAGCTTTGATTCCTTTTTTAATGGTGCGGAAATATTTTGTGCTGTCATGATGACACTACGTGGTGGCAGGGCTATCATCACCCTACGGGCGGCTGACAGAGATTGTGTGAAATGACTTGTTGTCACTTCATCTTGTTCCTTCTCTCTGCAGGTGGTGGAACGTGGGTCGTGACAGGCTGTTGTGATAACGTGTGAGACTTGCCTACTTCAGTCAATGATCCAGACCATTATATCCGGATAGACTATGCTGGTCATCCGGATGTATCGTGGAAGCCGTTCGGATGTTTTATGCTTATAAGTGTCGTTTGACATTTCTTGAGGCAGGCCGGATATGAGGGTGCGTCATGTGTATCCGGATGGGATGATCCAGATGGTATGCGTGCTACGTGTCACTATGAGGTGTGTGGCACGTGTTTTCAGGAGGAGGGGTCCCTACAGATGCCTAGACTCAAGGACTTGGTCGAGGGCCATGTTGAAGCGCCCATTAAGTCTAGAAAATTGTGTCACTCATAAATATTCAGCTCATTGTGAGGTCACTGATGATGGTGATGGAGCATTGCATCCTCTATGCCTCTGCATGCATAACCTGTTTTCACATTTGGAGCAAAATCCAATCATCCATGCCAACATAAGTCAAAAGCTAAAAAATACAAATATTAGCTTTCAAATCCAATGTTATAACTTTAAAACATATTTATATAAATAAATAAATAAATAAATATCACATTCAAAGTACTCAAGGGTTGGAGCTCTTGTACCAAAAAAAAAAAAAGATTATCAATGAATAAACTCGAACTTATTCTTTGCGTGTGAGCAAGGGCATACCCTTCAAAGATGCTGGAAATAGCGTGTTGGAGGGTGCAATGTATAGTTTTGAGCTGATTATTCTCTCCAACGCCCTAGCTCCCCCGATTTGACTTGCATACCCTAAGAAATAATTCATTTACCCTAGCTCATACTATTTGATATTGTAAACCCTCATTTTTTGTCTAGGTATTATTATTATTATTATTATTATTTTTGAAGCATATTTTTACCACATTTTAAGAAGTTTTGGCAGCATGTGTATGAAAGAGTGGGCTGGAAAAGACATTTTCTTGAAGCAACCAGCATATGATAGGTGGCATAAGGATTCAGAGGCCGTTGGGAGTGAGCTTGGATGGTAAGAAATCTGAGCAAAAAAAGAACCATAAAAAAAAAATTGATAGCTGCAAACCGGTGCCAGAAGAGATTGGGAGGAAAACCAACAAAGATCAGGAGAGTTTGAGATAGATGAGTTGAGTATTTTGGGAAGGGGAACCAATCGTTTTTCTAGGGAGAGTAAAAATGGTGAACTGAGCATTAGGTATAGAGTGCGAGGGATGAAAACCAGAATTGAAGTAGGTTCAAAGGGAGATAGAGTTGCAGGAAGAGATACCTGGTTTTAGGAGGAGGAAACACATAGAGGAGTCGTCTTGAAAGGGAACAACACAGGTATGATGTCTATAAGCTATCAATTCCTTCGTTCTCATACCATTTTATTATGTTTTCTATGTATAATGGGATTTTATTTTGATGCCTGAATGTAAGCATTGGGGACTTTTGCATATTTTTATAGAATCTGAGTTTGCTTGCACTCATTTTATGCTTGATTTCTAACCTGTTTTATGGGCTCTGTTTTGAGATTTTATATGAGATGTTGGCAATCATGTCTTGATTTTCCTTTGAAACCCATTTGAAATCCATTTTGGCCCACCCCTTGCATCTAAGCTCGTTGATTGAAACATGAAATTTGGCTTTTATGGGTCCATTTTGTTCCTACCTTTTGTGCTTTGTTTTGCTATCTTCCTCTGTTCCTAGTACTTGGACATGGTGTGCGTCGGATTTCCCATCTCTACATGAGAGAGCAAGGAACTGCAGGAGATATATTCTCAGGCTATGGGTATGAAAAGTTACAGCATGCCCATCTAGTTGTGGGAATGCTAAAAATGGCTCATGGATGCTGAGGACAGTTGAGATTTATTTGGGTGGTAAGGTTTGAGAAGCTGAACAGAGAGGAAGATGTTAAAGGAACAGGGAAATACTTTGGCTAACTTAGTTACAAAACATCTAGACAGCTAGAGTAGAGAGTCAGAAGAGAGTCCTATGAGGTGGGAATCAGAGCATCATGGTGAAAGCGCTAAACCAAAAGTCATTTCTGATGGTATATATACTCCTGAGGATGAATGGGTTTCTGCTTCAAGGACAGGAAGGTCATCTACTGTATAAGATTCCGCTATTGAAAAGAGTGAGATAGAGCAATGTACCAAGAAAGTTTCTGCTATTGAAAAAAATTCAAGGGAACGAAAAACGGGAAACTCGTCCCATAGAATAGGCTGCTTCATCATCTAGAAGATCTCCAAATCCTAGTCCTCATCTTGCTCATCCTATTGCCCTTGAGCATATTGTCCCACTTTTGGAACTTGCTTTGCATAAGGTGTACCAGCCTCGAGTGAATGGAACCACATCCCAGCTTGCTCATAAACTCGGGCAGACTCCCTATAATGTTGTCATGGCTCAAATCTTGTACAGACTTGGATTGGATGAACAACTACAAGAGAAGAATGAAGGCCATGTTGGTGCCTTCGGCTTTGACCGTGTTAGTGCCATGACTGAGCAGCTTGAGGCTGCAAGGCAGTAGCCCCTCAATTTCTCTTGCACAATCATGGTTCTTGGAAGGACAAGAGTTGTGTACAAAGAAAGTTCAGGGTGTTATGGGAACAGTTCGGGGGAGTAAGGTAATGATCATTGACACTCCGAGTTTTCTACCATCTTGGTTAGACCAACGCTAGAATGAGAAGATCCTTCACTCTGTTAAAAGTTTGATTAAGAAAATCTCTCCATATATTGTTTTGTATCTTGATACGTTGGACAAGCATAACAATGATTTTGGTGACATGCAACCGTTGCCCACAATGACTGAAATATTTGGGCTATCAATATGGTGCAATGCAATTGTGGTTCTCACTCATGCAACATCTATTCCACCACTCTTACCCCAATTCTTTGTACTCATCATTGGCAATTTATCCCACACAATCCCACCATTTTCCCATCTTATATCATTCATATCCTCATCTTTCATGTCCATCAAACCCAAATCTCAAACAAAATTCCCCCTCGCATACTCACCCAACCTATCTCCTCCACTATTCATTCCCCACTCATTTGTTTTCTATCCTACCTTGGTGTAGGCGACTCATGCGTGCATGACCTCCTAAACCCTTTTCAAAGTCCTCCATCAAATCTGAATCCCCAACCTATTTGCTCCACGCTTAAAGCCTTATGACTAGCTCATCATTTTCCTCATCTCCATATCTACTACCTTCAACCCATCCATCAAACCCATCACTACACTCTCACCTTCAACCTCATTCACATGCCCAACCTGTTGCCCCGCTACTCATTTCCTATCCATGTGCACGGGAATTATACATCTATGACCACCCTTCATACCCACCGAACCCGTCTCCATACCACTGCTCACTTCCCATTTGACCACCACCCTCAACATCTTTCCTTCCTCATATTGAGCACCTACCTCTTCTCCACCATTCATATCTCCAATCCACCATACCCATCACCATACCCACATCTCCATCTTTCATACCCACTAATCCCACTTCTCCCACTACCTGTAGCTCCACCCAACACCTAACCCTGTAAACCCATTTCTCTTTCTACCTCTTCCATTCATCCCACATCCAAACCCATTTTTCTCACTATTTTCTCTACTTAAACTTCTTCCCATTCTTTCCCATAGGCGCGCAGCCCACATGCATGACCACTTCAATGCAGACATGTCATGTTTCTTCTTGTTCTTAATCATAACATATTCAATACTTGGAACCTCTCCCATATTATGATGAGAGTTCAAGTTCTATAGTTCTCACACAATTTTCCAATCAACCATTCCATCACGGGCTCGCACACACATGGGTTCAGTTTGCATGGCCACCTTGCAATACTTAGAGTCACTACGCGGGCTGGTAGAATGATATAGTTCCTAAGCATGTTAAATTGCCAAATTTCCATGTGAATGGAGGCACTTAGAAGCTTCACTGTTGTGTCTCTTTCTCTTCCACTTCCCCATTGCTCCAATATTCTTCAGACTCCATCATAAAACTCACTACCACAAAGAATTGGACAGCCTCAACAGTGGAGTCCCTTGTTATGTATAAGCAAAAATGGTATTGATAGGCAAAAAAGTTGCAATCTAGTTGGAAATTATGAGGGAAATTCCAAAGTCAACTTCTTACTTCAGCCAATGGCAAGACTCAATGAAAACTCTTCATTCCGGTGCGGTTTGTTTTCAGTAAGTTATGGATTGCGTCCTAAATTGAGAAAATGTACTACCATTCTTCAGAAAGAATTAAATTGTTTAGAAGAGTTTAAGCATCATGATTGTTCATTTTGTTCGATTAGTTGTTGGAGTGATGCTGGTTATGTCAGTTTCTGTTGACGTTAGTAGGACATCTTTCTGGGCCCTCACTGAAGAAAATCTCTTTTTTCCTTAGAGGCATGGAAGACAATTGACCGTGCATATGTTGACAAAGCATTTAGTGGTCACAAGTGGTTTCACTACAGAGAAAATGCACTACGTAATGAGCCAATGAACACACAAGAAACAACATATATGGCAATAAGGAAGATGTTTGCCACACTTGATGATCATTTCACTCATTTTCTAGAGCCTGACAAGTTTAATAGTTTGTGATCTGCAACTCAAAGTGTTCTTACAGGTGTCGGGCTATCAATTGAATACCCTAATGGATTTGATGGATCACTTGATGGGCTTCTTGTTATTTCAGTTGCTTCAAGAGGTCCGACAAGTAGAGTTGACATTTTGTATAGAGGTGGAAGATGTCATCTCTATGAGTTTGACTGCTATTGCTTTCCTCCTTGAGAAATGCGAGATTGATTTAAAGCAAATTGGATGGCTAGAAATTGGCAGTGAACTGTGATAGACAAAATAACCATGGAGAATATGGTTTTTTTGTCATGATGAAGGCTCTATCGGTTATGATTCATGTTCCAAGTCGCCAAATTCGCCCCAAACTTCATTTATACCGAGATTACATGTTGTTATTAAAGGAAATGGCACGCCAACAGTGCAACCCCAGTGACACCCTAGGCCTAGGGTCATGCATGGCCACCCTCCTATGCTCATTTTTAAAACTCATATGTTTCTTCATCCATCTTCATGCATGTATTTGGAAATTGGTTTTCAAAAAATCTTGTTTTGACTCTACAAATTTTCATCATTAGAATTTTTAGGTCCCAAAAGTCCCATTTTTAATAAAATTTGTTGCTATTTTCTTTTCGGCAAGCATTTTTCACATCTTCCTTATTTTTTAAATGTTTTAAAATAAGCGTGAATAAATTTCATAATTTCAAATAATGGAATTCATGAAATTAATTTGTGCAAGAATAATCTAGGCATTGGTGGGACCCAACATCTATGATTGAATATCGATTGACTTTGATTTGCTCTATGACACATGCGATTATTCTGTATTCGTTTATTAACCCTTGTTTTCCATGAAGCGATTAGCTTGCTACTTAGGTACACACCTTGCCTTTCTTGTTTATTTATTTATTTCTAGAATAATATTCGTTTGGTATCTATGTTTAATCTATCAATTGCTACACTTGCTTTATCTTATTTAGTAGAAACCCATTTTAGGAGCTTAGAGGGGTGTTATAGTCTTTACCGTACATTCCCAATAAGTAACCTGACCCTTGAACCCAGATTTGGTTTTTTGCAAACCATTTTTTCCAAATAAGGAGTCACACTTAGGGTTTTCTTTCTTATAAGTGGTGACTCCAAGTCATTTTCTAAAAAATAAATCTTTTTTAAATAAAAAGTGAGTTCATAATCGAGTGAAAGTGCATGCGCAGAAATACGGGGTCCACAAAATGGCAACTCCACTGGGTCAAGCTTAAACTTAGTTTAAGACAAATGTGGCGTTTGATTGGTCGATCAATGGGTACCCACCTCTCTTTGTGCATGTGTTTGCTTGACTATTGATTATACATTGAGAGCTCTTAGTATCATTATCATTGATGCATGTTTGGTTATTGTATTTGTTTTTAAGGCATTGGCGTGTTGATTATATTGATTGACCTTTTTTACTATCCTCATATATCGACTCTTCTTAATGTATGATTACTCTGCTCACCTTGACATGTACATTCTTCTTGTTGCTTATCTCATTCATCTTGACATGTTTGATTCTCTTGGTTGTATATTATCATGATTATCATGGAACATGTTATTCTTGCTAGATATTCATCGCGATTATCATATTTCTTGTTTAGCTTATGTGTAGATTTGGATGATATGCATGTACTTTGCATGATTGTCTGTTGCATGACTTTTCTTATTTCGTGTGATTGCATGAGTTGCTTGTCTATGTGGGACACACACCTATCCCCTTATCTTTAAGCCCCTAATCTCGATTGACCTTGTTTTCCTTGATCTCGTATTTGATATGAGACCTGTTACTTTATTTGCTCTTCGACTGAGCTAGTGATTAGGAGTAGGGTCTAGTTATGGGTTATATCTATGTTTGGGAGCATTTTGGAGCTGGCCAACACGTTGATGTTAATTGGAGTCCAACCTTTGAAGACTTATATAACTCAGAGCTAGGTTTCAGGACATTTGTGTGGTCGATGTGTTTTCTTTTTAGTTTTATAGGATTTTCAGATGCACTCATACCACTCATTGTGTACCTTAGATCGTCGATGAGTAACCAGAGTTATGAGATACGCCAACCATTACAAAAGCCTTCACCATAAGAGCCCTTCTAGGATGCGAGATAGTGCATGTGTGGAAATGATGATCGTCTTGCATGGAAACGCCTCGTCTCTCGGAGGCGTGCAGAGGGTTGTGTACCACCGAAGGGTATGATCGCTTCGACTAAGGACCCCTGAAAGCCTATATTTCTCTTTTTAGAGCCACCTTAACCTTGTAGGATGAGCTTAGATCCTTTTATTAAGATTTCTTCCTTACACGTGGGTGCATTTGAGAGCCTTTAGGGCTGCCTTAGTCACTACTTGGATTGAGTGTTTTCTCTTTTGGTTTCTAGTTAAGAGTGCTTAGAGATCTCTACTAGTTTCAGTATCGATTGGATCACCTTTTGTCATGTCGCCTTAGATTATTCTTTTCACTCGATGAGTTTAGCATGTTTTCTCATAGGGCTTTTGTCCCCCTTTCTTAACTTGGCACATCCTTTCACTTTGTTGTCACTTGATGCTTTGAGATATGTTCATTGATCATGATCATCTTTTTACATCATACACCTATCATGAGCCCAATACCCCATTCTTTATACAATTCTTGATTCGATTTTCGACTTAATGCTCATATTTTCATTACAGAAATGTGAAAGGCAGGTTTTCACATTTACATTTTTTTTGAGAGATTCGTCTTAATCACCTTATCATTTTTTCTCTTTATAGAGCTCAAGTTGAAGGTTGAGTCAAGGATATGCGGTTATAGATGGAGTATCGATCTCGTGATAATGTGTTTCTCACACCTCTTTCATATTGGATTATTAATAAGAATTATCTAGTCACATTTGTAGTCATCTCACAGTGGACACCTTTATGACTCCAGAGTTCTCATCATACATCCAGATTTTGGATTGCCACCTAAGGACCATATGATTGCATGTTATATAATTGTCTTTTAGGGTTTTATCTTGTGTCCTTCATCCATTTTGTTTGCATTGTAGGGAGTCAGTTTAGGAGTTGGTTAAGTCTAGAGTCACATTCTTGGAGGAGAGTTGGAGGTCGATTGATCAGAGCATATTCATATCAGAGTTCAGATAGTTTAGTTGAGATGTCAAACAAGCTAGCTTCTGCACTTGCTTTTATTCAGGAGTTCATGGTATGAGTTAGTAGACATTTGGATCAGATAGAGAGTTCTCGCCAAGATCCTCATCTAGTTGGCATGGTCACTAATGAGACAGTTCCTCATGCATCTCAAACAGCACAGGCTCTTCCACCTAGGGCTTTACTTGGTATTCCATTCCATCTGGCAGATCATTATGAGACCATTCCACCACCCATTGTCACAATGCCACCTCCCATTGTAACTGTGAAACCAATGTTTGGTTAATCTTGATTTTGATGATAACAAAACAAGGTTTATAACTAATGATCATATTTCAAGTGTGATTAGGCAAGACGATTTCCAAAGTGGCAATCATAAAGACAAATCAAGCCAATGAGAAATCATGAAGAAGAAGACCACCTCAAAGATAAGAGTTTTTAAAGACCAAAGCTTCATAAGATCTCTTTGTAAGGTTGTTGGTGTACTAGGACTTTCATGCATTTCATTCTTTATTTATGCACCAAAATCATCCAAGAGTAATATTGTTTTAAATATCTTAAGAATTAGATAATTTCATGTTTTCAACTAAAACCTTGTGTTAAATGATTTTCAAACTTGTGTTAAAAGGTTCTAAGTTGAAAAAGGTTGGGTATTGAGCCAAAAAATGGCTCAACCGGTTCAACCGATCGACCGGTTGTGCTCGTTCGGTCGAGGATCAGTTGAGAGAGACCAAAAAGTTTCTCTCTCTCCCAGTGGTCTTATCTTCCCTGTCAAGGTTGAACCTCAACCGGTTGAGGTCCAGTTGAGGCCCAACGGTCACCTGCCAAACATTTAATGCTAACGACTAGTCAACCGGTCAACCCCTAGTTCTACCGGTTGAACCCCAAACGGTTAGTTTGACTTTTCTCTTCTATAAAAAGGGTCCAATCTTTATTGTTTCAAGAGCTTAACCTTCCCAAATATTTTTTGATTATATTTGAGCCTTTGAAGAGTATTTTTTAGTGCACCATTATTTCAAAACTTACATATCTTTAGTGCACCATTCAATCCTAGTTTTTCTTGTATTATTTGAGCTTAAAGTTCTTGTACTAGGATTTTTGAGAGATCATTCATTTTTAAATCTTTGAGAGGAAGTTTCTCAAGTGTGAGGTATCACTTGAGAGATTGTTCAAGAGTGAGATATCTCTTTAAAAGTGTAAAGGGTGCTTGGAGCCGAAAGTCCAAGAGAGTGAATTGGAACCATAATCCAATTGTATTGCTTGAAGGCTTGGTTTGGAAGCCTTGGATTAGTGGAACCTCAAGCTTGGGATTGAATTTAGAGGAGAGTGGATGTAGGCCAGGTTGTGCCGAACTACTATAAACTCTTATGTTTGCATTCTCTCTTCCCTACTCTTTAATTTATATGCAATTGTCCATATATTGATTATTATAAACTTGCATATAATTTTCTCTTGCATTCACTTGTTTAAATTTGCGAAAAAGACCATCACCCTATTCACCCCTCTTCTAGGGTTATTGCCATAAGTTGGATTAGCCTCAAATTTCCTAACAGTTACTACTACTGATAATACTAGATTGGTCGAGCAGGAGGCCAAGGTTGAGAGACTTGAACCCATGATGAGATAGATTAGATTGCATGATGGATGTTTTACTTGGGATAATAGGGATTGCATATCAACGGCTAGCTTGCCCGCTAAGTTTCGCATGCCATATATTGAGCGTTATAATGGGATTGGTTGTCCTAAGATCCACTTGAGACTATACAACACAATCATGAGAGCACACATAATAGATGATGCACGGTTAGTGGCCTTCTTCCCCATGTCACTTAGTGGGATAGATCAAAGATGGTTTGCCTTAGTCAAGCCTTCGAGACTCCGCACCTGAGAGGATGTGGCTCATGAGTTTCTAACTTAGTTCGCTTTCAGTGCTAATATTGATGTATCTAGACGAGAGTTGGAGGCCACCAGACACAGGTCAGATAAGTTTATTTCTTCCTTTGTCAGTCGTTGGAGGGCAAAGGTGGTTGGTATGGTAGATCGGCCAAAGAAGCAAGATCAGATTGAAATGGTTTTTTAGAACATACAATCGAGGTTTGCTAGACGCCTTGTGGGCATTCCATTTTAGGATCTTAAGAGTTTAGTTCATGCAACTTTCAGTGTTGAGGAGGCCATCACTCGAGGATTATGGACATATACTGTTCTTTCCCCTAATAGTAAGGAGAAGAAGCTGATTGGTTCATCTAGTAAATCTAGAGAGGTTGACACTATTAGCTATCAGCATCAGAGGCCTGCACATCACTCACCTTATAGGCCTCCTACAGTTAGAGTTCATTCATCTCATCCACAGTATCAGTATCAATCGGTTTATGTTCAACAACCTTACATTGCTCAGACTAGCATGTAGCCATGACTTCCAAATTCAAGAGCCACTACTCTCCCACCACCTAGACCATATGCATAAAGACCCACGAGACAATTCACTCCATTGGGCATGACTTTGACTAGAGCTTTTGAGAAACTCAAAAACACTGGTTTGATTGTTCCTTTGGCGCCACACCCCTTGCCACATCCTATTCCTCATCATTTCTGCTTACATGAGCATTGCTTATATCATCATATTCATGGGCATGATACTGAGCATTGTGCGACACTCCATCATGTAATACAGGACTTGATTGATTCAGGGTTGGTCAACTTATCTGGGCCAAGTGTGACCACCAATCCCCTACCTACACATGCAGTTCATCCTCCTTCTAGTCTTCAATAGATTGATTTGGATATTAATGGTATTGATGGTCATATGGTATTTTGGGATATTCTGGGTTAAGGACTTGGTTCAGTCGACATGGGTACATCACTTGGCAATAGTTCAGCTCAAAACACCCAACAGTAGGCATCTTGTTTATGTCTGAAAAAACCGCTTTCTTCGCTTCGGATTCTTGGAATGAAAATCTCTCGGGACAGACAAAATGGAAAGTTGTGGTTATGTGCCAATTTCAAGTGAGGTAATGGATCCTCTTTCAGAGCTTGTTACTCGTAAGTCAAAAGCCACAGGAGCAGCGGGGCGAAGAGCTGAGCTCAGGGTTGAAGCGCAACAATTAAATGTCGAAGAGTCACGAGCTCTATCTATGAGAAAAGAACTGGGCTTTGCCAAAGACATCTTCATTTTGATTATGGTCCTCATAAGAGTCATTTCCATTTCGTCGAGTCCAGTTTTTAGTTCATCAGAGTTATTTTTGTTTTGTTGAGTCTAGTTTTGGTTTAGAGTTGTTGTTTTTAGTTCATGTTGAGAGTCTAGTTGTTTGTAGTCTTTTATCGCTTCACACATGGTGTACCCATTGGTTCATTTAGTGATGTGATCTTTTTATTCTAAGTATGTGTCATTGTCTTTCTCATGAGTATGCTTTACATGTCTTGTTTTGATGTGTGTTTTGCTTTTGATATGAGACATCTTTTCATTTATACATCATGATCACTCTAGTTTGACTTATCATAGAGGATGTTGAGCCTATTGACCTAGAGAGTTTGAGACTGTGACCTATTTCACATCCTGATCATAGCAGTACCATATCCATATCCATACCTTGCCTTTGTAGAGTTGATGACCCACCCATTTTGAGCTTGATATGACACTACCCTTTGGTACCACTATACGACTTTACCATTCTTATTCTTAGCACACTATAGTACCATTGTCTATTCTTTCCATCATTTTCTTCAATCTGACCAGGTAGAGCCAGAGATGGTTAAACCTGAGGTGAGCTTTGCATGATGATAGATGGATCATGATGAGAGAGTGGTTTGATTGCTTGATAATATTGCTGAGGCAGACAGGTCGTCATGGAACATCCAAATCTAATCCATTGCACATGACTTTAGAGAGTTAGGATGACTAGAGATTGATTTTATGAGACGATGGTGAGTGGATTATGATGATAAAGTGACGTGATTGTCAAAGGACATTGATGATTATCACAGAGCATCAGTGGAAGCTTTCACAAGATCTTAGAAAAGTTGCCATGACTATGTTGGATGGATGTCAGTCTTTAGTAATGACCATGTGAGATTCTGAAAGCACGATGTTCGAGGTTGTGGTCAAAGGATGGGTGGTCATCATTTTATGAGCCTATTTACTTTATCACGACCGCATATAGAGTTACCTGTTGCTAGCCCTTTAAGCCTCACATGAGCACCATAACATTTTCTTTCATCACCTCATTTACCTATTACACTAGGTTAGGGACCCTATAGTGCTTGCATACTTTGATTAGATACCTCATGAGTTTTTGGACCTAACATACATATTCGGGCCTCAACTCTCACTCTTCACTGTGATACTTTCCACTTTGACATCATCTCATCACTTTTTTTGGCATCACATATCACCACTTATTATATTCATCTTCTTTCTTTTTCCTCATCATTACCTACTTGACACTATTCTTGTTGCACCTTGAGTGGTGGTTTTTCACATGTTACTACATGGAGGTCAGTCACATCCTTCCCCTAGTTCACCTTATGGGAGACGATTCAGAGTTCTTATTTTGAGAGGTTGTTTTGTCAGTATGGATTCATGTTACACTAGTACATGGGGAGAGTTTATTCATTTGACTGTGTATTTCATGAGGGGTCATTCATTATTGATCAGAGTATGCGCAAAAAAAAAAACCATAAAAAATAAAAGATAGCGTGTTCTTCATTGTATCATTCTCCATTAAGCACATGTATGGATGTGCTGGTTTACTTCATTGAGTTTATGTGTTAGAGAGAGTTCATATGGGAACTTCTTTCTGAGATTCTATCTTAGTATAGATTTTGGGTAAGAGTATGACTTGCCCATTCGATTTTTATGAGAGATGCAAGCGACCTTTCTTTAGGATTTCTAAATCCTTGCCATATTCGTCATTACATCAATTTTTATGTGACTTACCTCCATTCATTGAAGCAGGTTGATCATCACTCACTTTTCTATCTCTTTGCTTTCTTCTGTCATTATTTTATTACTCCATTTCACTCCATCTCATTTGATTTCTTTCTTTTCTCATCCTACTTGATGTTTGAATTAGGTTCAACACCCATACTTTATTCTTGCTTAATTGATATGTTTATTCCTTTATCGTCATTTTTCGTGTGGGAATCCTTAGGTCTACAACTCATATGGTTTCTACTCATTGCATCTCATGCATGAGGGGTTATGGGATTATATCATTGGGATTATTGAGCCTAGTTTCCTTTCGTTTCTTTCACCTTATTGCCTTAGCTTACTTTACGTCCCGTGTCTTAAGACCACCCTAAGGCCATGACTTCACACATTATGCTTGACAACTCACACATGGGCAATACTTGAGATTGGTTGGGGATTATTTCTTTGAACATGATGGATGGAGAGTTGAGGTGATGGATTACATTGGGGTATACCCCCTTCATCGATAATAGTTTCTTTCAAGATGATACCTTGCATTGGAGCATAGTTAGTTCACCTCTTCACTTGGGTTATGATGGATTAGGAGTTGTGGGATGATCCTACACTGGGGCATAGCCATTTCAAAGAGCATTTTTATTGGAGATATAGTCACTCTACTCGATATTCTGCATTATGACACACTCCACTCGTCAATGGTTGATTTTTTTTTTTTTATGATGGCTTATTTTGAGACACGGTTGCTTTAGAGATTGTGCATGGTAGACACAACCACTCTATTATTTTTTTATGGAGCACGAGGTGATTAAGGTTTGTTGAGATTATATTGGTATATTCAATTTTGGCATTGAGAGATGAGATTGACCTTATTATGATTACACATACTAAAACATAGTCTTTTCATTGGCGATTGACTTTGATTTATCTTGGAGCATAGGCACTTCAAATGGATTATACTGGGGCATAGCCATTTCATTCACATTCATAGAGCACAAGAATTTTGATTCATATGGGTTATGTTGAGATGTTTCCATTTTTAGCACCAAGAGTAGAGATTAATTGATTTGTTGACACACACTAGGCATGATCTTCCTTAGTAGTTGTTGACTCAGATATACTACTTTATACTGAGGCATAGCCGAGATGGAGAGTATTTTTCATTGGAGCATAACCACCTTATTGGATCCTTTACACTAGGGCATATCCATCTTTTGGAGGGAGATCAGATTGGTTATTTACGTTGGAGCATTTAACGAGTGATATGGAGATCATTGGATTATTTCAGGTTGTCTTTATTGCATACTTGGGCATAACCACCTTGTTAGATGTTTTGACATTGAGACTTGACTTTCTGTTTATGATTGCTGCTTTGATGGATTATGGAGCTATTGACACCTTGGGTTTAATCTTCTTGGCATACTTGAATGATCTCATATATACCTACTGATCGCTCGGATTTTGTCGTTTGTTGGATTAAAACAAAATTTATAACCTAATTCACTATTCTATAGCAATTTGTACCCTATCAAAAAGTGGTTTTAGTACAAACTACGATACTATAGTGGTATTTAGGTTTCGTCCACAAGGATGGATTATTCTTGGTAATTAAGACTTGAATGAGATGATAAGAAATGATTGTGATCAAGTGAAATTGACTTGAAATTGCATGATAAAATCTCAAGATAACAATGTATTCAAATTGAAAGGAAAATGAAGTGTAAAAGAGAAGAAAATTAATAAGATGTGAGATTCTCGGAGTTAGGATTTTCTAGAGAGCAATTTCCATGGTGAATAGGTGTTGAGATCTAATTTTCATCAAGTTAGATTGAAAACCTAAATTTTCATCTAAACCGATTATTGATTTAGCTTTATGTTTAGATCTAATTTCTCTTCAAATTAGGTAATCTAATCCAAGAGATCAATTCGAATCATATATTCAATTCATCTTAAATTATCTTCCGATGATTCACACAATGCAACTATTCAATCTTATCAAATCTAGCATTAAGAATTTGATGAATCTGCCTAGTTTGCATTGTAGTAATCATCCAAGATAATTTGAAGAGAAAAATCCTCAAATTTAAATTAATTAATCAATTAGATCAAATTACCTTTGCAATTCAACCTCAATTCTCTAATTCACCATAAATATTGCCTCTAGATCCTCCCTCCTCCAAGAAAAATGAGATTTAGCCTCTCATGCTTGGAGATTTGATCTCACAAGACATGTTTGGCTACTGAGAAAATGAGAGAAAATGAAGGAAAGTAGAGAATTATATAGAGAGAAGAAGTCTGAAAAGTTCTACAATTAGGAAAAATTCAAAAAGTTCTTAAATGAGTCAATCACATTTCTATTCATAGGCCAAGGTCAAGTAGACATTTGGCATCATTTAAGAGGTCTTTTGAAGGCTTCTTTAATAAGGAATCTAGAGAAAATACATTTTCACACGAGCCCCAGCAATTTCGCATGATGGTGTAAAGTGGAAAGTATATTAGCTTCATTTTTGTCTTCCTAGAGCGTTTTGCATGACTGTGTGAAAATTTTGCATGGTCATGCAAAATCACTTTTCATGTTTTCCTTGTGTGCTACAACTAAGCCTATTCTGTTTCATTTTGCATGACTGTGCGAAAATTTCGCATGGTCATGTGAAATTGAAAAACATGATTTTTCGACTCTTCTTTGCAATTTCTCCCATCTCTTCATTTTTAATCCACCTCCACCACCTTCAATTAAGCTCCAAAGCTTGGTCCAAGTGCATTTCATCTTCTTCTTCATCCACATTGTGTACCATTCTCCATTCCATTTTTCATTTGTCACTCCATGCTTCAAAAATCACCTTAAAATATCTCCAAAACTCAACAAAAAAAACCATTAGTATCTCTTGCAAGGGTAGAAATGTATTACTTGGGCATATTAGGCATAATTACTACTCAAAGGGTATGAAACTCATGAAAATTAATATTTAAAATGTGTGGTTTTTTAGTAGTAATCACATACCTACCTTTTATTTTGTACTCAGACATGTCAGCATTAATACTTTCATGATTTCTATTTTACCAAAGCCCGATCATTACCTTCTTCTATCCCACACATATCACCATGACACATGACTTCACACCTCTCTCTTGATTAGGAGAAGATGTAGACCAGTCCTCGATTTCTTTGGTTGTACTTTCATACATCTTTTGAACTTTAGGTTCAACATCTTCCATGATGGCAATACCAGATTGTTGATTTATTATGATAATGCTTTCATTTTGATAGTTGGCATGTTGAGTGTTGATTTGCTTACTCTTTGCATTTTGAGCACTAGTCATCATTGTTTTTATCCATCAGTTAGTTTTGTTTTGTTAGCATGGTATCACAATACATGGTCCTATTTGGCATTACCTATTTGAGATTGGACATTTTCATTACATGATGGATGAGCATATTTCATAGTACAATAATTTTGAGGCATTTTGTATCTCAGTTTATTTATCGTTACATACTGTGGCATGCCCCATTCTCTGAGAGCACCAAACCTTTCAGTAGACTTTCATTCACCTTTTGATCTAGTTGTTGACCTTGGTGAGTTGCATATTGGGGGCATTCCTCCTTCTTTGAGATCACCAGACCTTTCAATAGACTTTCATTCATCTTTTGATCTAGTTGTTGACCCATGCAAGTTGCATACTGTGGCATACCCTCCTTCCTTAGGATCATCAGACTTTTCACAGGTTTCATTATCTTTTAACCTAGTTGTCGATCCTTATGAGTTGTCATACTGGGACATATCCCTTTTTACCAAGTTTGTTTGCATTGTTATCTTAGTTATCCTTTGGATTTGAGCTACTTGATCAGATCATCGTCATGTCAATTCAGTTTAAGTTTTTAGGGTCGCACCTATATCGATCGACCATCTTCCTATCAGTTCAGTTCAGCTTGAGTTTTGGGACCACACTTATATCGATCGGTCATTTGTCTTGTCAGTTTGTGTTCAATTCGAGTTAGGATCACACCTATATCGATTGGTCATTTCCTATAAGTTTAGTTCAGTTTGAGTTTTTTAGGACTGCACCTATATCGATCGGTCATTGTCTCGTTAGTTTGAGTTTGAGTTTTTAGGGCTACCTTCATATCGATTGACCATCTTCCTATCATCTTGTGTTAGATTTCAGTTTTTAGGACTGCACCTATATCTATCGGTCATTCATCTTGTCAGTTCAATTTGAGTTTTCGGGACCACACCTATATTGATCGGTCATTGTCCATATTAGTTTGAGTTTAGTCCGAGTTGGGACCACACCTATATTGATCGGTCATTGTCTTGTCAGTTTGAGTTTTTAGGGTCGCACCTATATTGATCGGTCATTCATCTTGTCAGTTCAGTCAGAATTTTGGAGTCGCACCTATATTGATCGGTCATCTTCCTGTCAGTTTGTGTTCAGTTCGAGTTGGGACCGCACTTATATCAATCAGTCATTATCTTGTCAATTTGATCTTGAGTTTTTAAGACTACATCTATATCGATCGGTCATTCATCTTGTTAGTTCAGTCAGAGTTTTAGGGTCGCACCTATATCGATTGACCATCTTCTATGTCAATTTGAGTTCAGTTTGAGTTTAGGACCACACCTATAACGATCGGTCATCATCTTGTCAGTTTGCATTTGAGTTTTCAGGACCGCACCTATATTGATCGATCATCTTCTATGTCAGTTTGAGTTCAATTTGAGTTTAGGACCACACCTATATCGATCAGTCAACGTCTTGTTAGTTTAAGTTTAGGTTTTTGGGGTCGCACCTATATCGATCGGTCATATTCTTGTCAGTTTATGTTCAGTTTGAGTTAGGACAGCACTTAGATCGATTGATCATTTTTGTATCAGTTTGAGTTTTTGAGGTTGCACCTATATCGATCAACCATTTTCTTGTCTTGTTAGCTCAGTTTGAGTTTTTCGAGACCGCACCTATATCGATCGATCATTGTCTTGTGTTTATTTTGAGTTTTGAGTCCATACCTATATCGATCAATCATTGTCTTGTCAATTGAGTTGAGTCTTGTTCGTCTTCAAGTCGCGCCTACCTAATTGAGTCTTGTTCGATCTTGAGTCACACCTCTTTCTTTGAGTTCATTATTTATGAAAATCGATCATTTCTTACTTTGTTTATCATTGAGCCATTCATTGTGTCATAGTCTAGTGCTACTCATTATACATGCATTATCATACACTCCTCGCGTCATCCACATCTTTGGCTAGAGTTTCCCTTCCCTAGTATGTGCCTTTGATCTTGAGCTTATCGTGTTATGTGTTTAGACCAAAATTCGGGATCTTTTCAATTCTTCGATACAGATCACTTCATTCCATTCATCTCTCACGTATTCGTGATCCATTCATTACACTCATGATCTCTACCGAAGAGGGACATATTTGTAGATCCTCATTTTTTGTCTAAGTTTTTTTTTTGGTTATTTTTTTGGCACATTTTTACCACCTTTTAGGAAGTTTTAATAGCACGTGTATGAGATAGTAGGTTGGAAAAGACATTTTCTTGAAGCAACTAGCATGTGACAGGTGATATGAGGATTCAGAGGTCGTTGGGAGTGAGCTTGGACGGTAAGAAATCTGAACCAAAAAATAACCACAAAAATTTTTTGAAAGTGTTGCAGACCGGTGCCGGAGGAGCTTGGGAAGAAGACAAATAGAGGTTAGGAGAGTTTGAGATACATGAGTTGAGTATTCTGGGAGGAGGAACCAATCGTTTTTCTAAAGGAAGTAAAAATGGTGAACTGAGCATTAAGCATAGAGTGAGAGAGATGAAAACCAGAGTTCAAGTAGGTTTAGAGGGAAATAGAGTTGGAGGAAGAGAGAGCTAGTTTTCGGAGGAGAAGACACATAGGGGAATCGTCTTGAAGGGGAACAACACAAGCATGATTTCTATAAGTTGTCGATTCCTTCGTTCTCATACCATTTTATTATGTTTTCTATGTATAATGGGATTTTATTTTGATGCCTAAATGTGAGCATTGGGGACTTTAGCATATTTTTATAGAATCTGAGTTTGCTTGCACTCATTTTATGCTTGATTTCTAACTTGTTTTCTGGGTTCTATTTTGAGATTTTATATGAGATGTTGGCAATCACGTCTTGATTTCCCTTTGAAATCCATTTTGGCTCATCCCCTACATCTAAGCTCGTTGATTGAAACATGAAACGTGGCTTTATCGAGTCCATTTTGTTCTTACCATTTGTGCTTTATTTTTCTATCTTCCTCTATTCCTGGTACTCGGCAATGGTGTGCATCAAATTCCCCATCTTTGCCTGAAAGAGTAAGGAACTACAGGAGATATATTCTATTCTTAGTCTGTGGGTATGAAGATTTACAACATGCCCGTCCAATTATGGGAATGCTAAAAATGGCTCATGGATATTGAGGGTGGTTGAAATTTATTTGGGTAGTAAGGTTTGAGAAGCTGAACAGATGGGAAGATGATAAAGGAACAGGGGAATACTTTGGCTAACTTAGTTACAAAACATCTAGACAGCCATAGTCAAGAGTTGGAAGAGAGTCTTGTGAGGTAGGAATCAGAGCATCATGGTGAAAACGCTGAACTAAAAGTCATTTCTGATGGTATGTATACTCCTGAGGATGAATGGGTTTCTGCTTCAAGGATAGGAAGGTCACCTACATAAGATTCCGCTATTGAAAAGAGTAAGACGGAGCAATGTGCCATGAAAGTTTCTGTTATTGAAAAAAAAAATCAAGGGAATAGAGAATGGGAAACTCATCCCGCAAAACAAGTTGTTTCATCATCTGGAAGATCTCCAAATTCTGGTCCTCATCTTTCTCATCCTGTTGGCCTTGAGCATGTTGTCCTACTTTTGGATCTTGTTTTGCTTTAAGTGTAGCAGCCCCTGAGTGAATGGAACCATATCCTAGCTTGCTCATGACTCGAGCAGACTCCTTATAACGTTGTCATGGCTCAAGTCTTGTACAAACTTGGATTGGCTGAACAGCTACAAGAGAGGAATGAAAGCCATGTTGGTGTCTTCGGCTTTGACCTTGTTAGTGCCATGACTGAGCAACTTGAGGTAATAGAACAAGAGCCCCTCGATTTCTCTTGCACAATCATGGTTCTTGGAAGGACGGGAGTTGGGTACAAAGAAAGTTCAGGGTGTTATGGGAATAGTTCAAGAGAGTAAGGTAAGGGTCATGGACACTCTAGGCCTTCTACCATCTTGGTCAGAACAATGCTAGAATGAGAAGATCTTCCGCTCTGTTAAAAGTTTTATCAAGAAAACCTCTTCATATATTGCTCTGTATCTTGATACGTTGGACATGCATAGCAATGATTTTGGTGACATGTAGTTGTTGCGCACAATGACTGAAATATTTGGGTTATCAATATAGTGTAATGCAATTGTGGTTCTCACTCATGCAGCATCTACTCCACCACTCTTATCCCCTTTCTTTGTACTCATCACTGGCAATTTATCCCACATAATCGCATCACTTTACCATCCTACATCATTCATATCCTCATTTTTCATGTCCATCAAACCCAAATCTCAAACAAAATTCCCCATCTCATACTCACCTAACATATCTTCTCCACTGTTCATTCCCCACTCATTTATTTTCTACCCTACCCTGGTGCAGGTGACCCATGCGTGCATGGCCTCCTAAACCCTTATCAAAGTCCTCCATCAAATCTGAATCCCCAACCAAGTTGCTCCACGCCTAAAACCTTATGACTAGCTCATCATTTTTCCAATCTCCATATCTACTACTTTCAACCCATCCATCAAACCCATCACTACACTCTCACCTTCAACCTCATTCACATGCCTAACCTACTGCCCCGCTACTCATTTCCTATCCATGTGCACAAGAATTATACATGGTCACTCTTCATACCCATCGAACCTGTCTCCACACCACTACTCACTTCCCATTTGACCACCACCCTCAACGTCTTCCCTTCCTCATATTGACCACCTACCTTTCCTCCACCATTCATATCCCCAATCCACCATACCCACATTTCCATCTTTCATACCCACTAAACCCACTTCTTCCATTACCTACATCTCTACTCAACATCTAACCCTGTAAACCCATTTCACTTTCTACCTGTTCCATTCATCCTATCTCCAAACCCATTTTTCTCACTATTTCCTCTACTTAAACTTCTTCTCATTCTTTCCCATGGGCGCGCAGCCCACATGCACGACCACTTCAATGCACACATGTCATGTTTCTGCTTGTTTCTAATCATAGCATCTTCAATACTTGGCACATCTTCCACATTATGATGAGAGTTCAAGTTTTGTAGTCCTCACACAGTTTTCCAATCATCCATTCCATCATGGGCTCGCACACACATGGGTTCAACTTGCATAGCCACCTTGTGATATTTGGAGTCACTACGCGGGCTGGTAGAATGATGTAATTCCCAGGCATGTTAAATTGCCAAATTGCCATGTGAAGGGAGGCGCTTGGAAGCTTCGTTGTTGTGTCTCTTTCTCCTCCACTTCCCCATTACTCCATCATTCTTCAGACTCCATCATGAAACTCACTACCATAAAAAATTGGACAGCCACAACTGTGGAGTCCCTTGTTGTTTATAAGCAAAAATGGTATTGATAGGCAAAGAAGTTGCAATCTAGTTGGAAATTATGAGAGAAATTCCAAAGTCAACTTCTTACTTCAGCCAATGGCAAGGCTCAATGAAAGCTCTTCATTCTGGTGCAATTTGTTTTCAGTAAGTCATGGATTGTGTCCTAAATTGAGAAAATGCACTGCCATTCTTCAGAAAGAATTAAATTGTTCAGAAAAGTTTAAGCATCATGATTGTTCATTTTGTCCAATTAGTTGTTGGAGTGATGCTGGTTATGTCAGTTTCTGTTGACGTTAGTAGAACATCTTTCTAGGCCCTCACTGAAGAAATTTTTTTTTTCCTTAAAGGCATGGAAGACAATTGACCATGCATATGTTGACAAAACATTTAGTGGTCATAGTTGGTTTCACTACAAAGAAAAAGGCACTGCGTAATGAGCCAATGAACACGCGAGAAGAGACATATATGGCAATAAGAAAGATGTTTGCCACACTTGATGATCATTTCACTCTTTTTCTGGAGCCTGGCAAGTTTAATAGTTTGTGATCTGGAACTCAAGGTGCTCTTACAGGTGTCGGGCTGTCAATTGAATACCCCTAATGGATTTGATGGATCACCTACTCTAGGAGGTCCGACAAGTAGAGTTAACATCTTGTATAGGGGTTGTTCTATGGTACCCACTCTTCATTTTGGGGGTACCTACCCACATTTGACCCCAATAAAAATATGACATGTGTAAAGTACATATCATTAAAAAATTTATAAAAACTTATCAAACCGGTAAAGATGACTTGTTGGTGAGAAATAATCACATGCATTTCATATATATCTAAATATTACAATTATTTATAATTTATTATTAAATATTAAATATAATTTGTTATTTAATGCTTTACCTAACTCTATCTAAAAAAAGAAAATTTTACCTACTACTCTTATACTCTCATTATTCATATATAAAAAAAATGATAGTAATTTAATATGAAAATTAAATAATTTCAACTACCAAATTACAAAATATGTAAGATGTATTTTGATGAATCAAATTTCAAGATCAAGTTCAAAACTTTTTGAGAGAGAAAATTTAAAATTTGTATTATATGAAGAAGATGAAGGATTTCAAGTGATTACAAGTGTCAAAGGTAATATTTGATATTTTTTTATCCAAATATAATTGTTGTAGGAAGAAATGTTATGTTAAATAATGATTTTAGAATTTTTTATGAGTTTATTATAAAATTTTGTTATCAAATTGTTATTAATATTTTTTTATAATTTTTTTTTTGTTCATAAATTAAATTTGAAGATGAAGCTTTATATGTCTTGAAGGATGTCAAGTGATTACAAGTGTTAAAAGGTAACATTTGGTTTTTTTTTTTCCATTTACATATACCTATTGTAGGTAGAAATGTCATGTTAAATGACATTTAAATATGTAATGATTTATAATATCTAGATTTTTTAATTTTTTTCCGAGTTATTTTTAATCAAATTGAGAGCACTTAGTAATTTGTTATGAAATTGTCATCAATATTTTGTAAGAGAGGATACGAACTTTCTAAGTGAGGGTACGAACTTTCTAAGGGAGGGTACGAACTTTCTAAGGGAGGGTACGAACTTTGTAAGGGTGGGTACGAACTTTCTAAGGGAGGGTACGAACTTTCTAAGGGAGGGTACGAACTTTCTAAGGGTGGGTACGAACTTTCTAAGGGAGGGTACGAACTTTCTAAGGGAGGGTACGAACTTTCTAAGGGTGGGTATGAACTTTCTAAGGGAGGATACGAACTTTCTAAGGGTGGGTACGAACTTTCTAAGGGAAGGTCTAAGGGTGGGTACGAACTTTCTAAGGGAGGGTACGAACTTTCTAAGGGTGGGTACGAACTTTCTAAGGGAGGGTACGAACTTTCTAAGGGTGGGTACGAACTTTCTAAGGGAGGGTACGAACTTTCTAAGGGAGGGTACGAACTTTCTAAGGGTGGGTACGAACTTTCTAAGGGTGGGTACGAACTTTCTAAGGGAGGGTACGAACTTTCTAAGGGAGGGTACGAACTTTCTAAGGGAGGGAGGGTACGAACTTTCTAAGGGTGGGTACGAACTTTCTAAGGGAGGGTACGAACTTTCTAAGGGAGGGTACGAACTTTCTAAGGGAGGGTACGAACTAGATAATGTAATTTTCTAACTACTCTATCTTTTATATTTCAGTTTCTTCATAGATACGATGGACAAAGGCAAAGAAAAGGAATTTATCATTGATTTGAACGATGAAGACTTTGATTACCAATATGATAGCATTGTTAAAACTGAGTCTGATGAAGAGGCCATTCTAGTTTCGGACAATATTTTTAATGATTTAACTGTTGAAGATATATGGAAGATGGAGTTTAGCTCAGTAGATGAGGCAGAAGAATTTTATAATTTATTTGCTAAAGTTACCGGATTCAGTGTTAGAAAGGATGATGTAAAACGAGATAAAAATCAAAATATAGTATCTCGTAAGTGGGTTTGTTCGAAAGAAGGATATCGACATAGAGTGTGTTTAGAGAATGAAAATCGAAAACGAGAACCTAAGGCAGTAACTCGAGTTGGTTGTGAAGCAACATTTCGGATTGGGTTTAACAAACAAATGAACAAGTGGGTTGTGAAAGAGTTTATGGTTGATCATAATCATCCTTTGGTGGAACAAAAAAATGTCCAATTCCTTCGATCCCATAAGGTCATTAAAAATGCAGATAAAGCTCAATTGAATGCAATGCGAGGTGTTGGCATAGGAACTAGCCAAATTATGGATTACATGGTGCAACAATCAGGTGGATATAATAATGTTGGCTTCACAAAAAAAAGATCTATATAACCATGTTGATGCTGATCGTAGAGTTCATCTAAGAGATGGTGATGCAGAGGGTGCTTTGGCTTATTTGTGTGGAAAGTCTGAAATGGATCCATCATTTTATTACAAGTACAATGTTGATGAAGACAACCATCTAGCAAACCTGTTTTGGGCAGATTCTACTAGTAAATTGGATTACAGTTGTTTTGGAGATGTATTAGCATTTGATACAACTTATCGGACTAATGCTTATAAAAAACCGTTGGTCATATTAGTTGGCATTAACCATCACCATCAAACTATAGTGTTTGGATCTGCATTATTGGTAGATGAGAGTGTTAGCACTTATACTTGGGTCTTGGAGACTTTTTTGGACGCAATGAATAACAAGAAGCCTCTTTCTGTTATTACTGATGGGGATAAAGCAATGCGTAAAGCCATCAAGAGGATATTTCCAGACTCTTGTCATCGATTATGTGCTTGGCATATTCAACGCAATGCATTCACTAATGTCCATGTCAAAGATTTTACTAATCATTTTTCTAAGTGCATGTTCATGGAAGGCACCGTTGAAGAATTTGAATGTGCATGGAATGACATGTTGGAAATGTTTAATCTTCATGGACATAAGTGGGTGACAGATATATATGCTAAGCGTTCTAGATGGGCGGAGGCTTATTTAAGGGGGCATTTCTTTGCTGGTATGAAAAGCACACAAAGGTGTGAGAGCATGAATGCATACTTGAATCATTTCCTTAAAACTCGTTTGAAGTTGTTTGAGTTTGTCAAGCATTTTGATAGAGCACTCTCACATATTCGTCATAATGAGGCAAAGGCAGAGTTTGAGACACACCATTCTTCAGCTGTTCTAACAACCAAACTCTATGCAGTTGAGAAATATGCAGGGACTGTTTTCACAAGGCAATCTTTTCTAAAATTTAGGAATGAGATGAAGAATGCAGAATTGTTTTTCTCTGTTAGTACAGAAAATCATGGAGGTTATCGTGTCCATACATTGACCAAGTTTAGAAGCCCTGACAAGATTTGGAAAGTATGTTATGGTAATAGTGATCGGTCTATGAAATGTACTTGTATGATGTTTGAGTCAGTTGGTTTTCCATGTCCCCACATGATTGTTGTAATGAAGATAGAACACCTTGAAGAAATACCTGAGACTTGTATTATGAAAAGGTGGTCTAAGTTAGCAAAGGAAACGGTCCAAGTTCATCATGACAATGAAAGTCAAGGTGATGCGACTAACATCATACGATATGGTGCACTCAGCTCTATGTGCTCACGGATGTCTTATTTCGCATCTCAATCGGAAAAAGCTTTTAAAGAGGCTAGATGTGAAATACAAAGACTCACTTTTCAAATGGAAGAACTTTGTAAAAATTCAGTGGAAGAAAGTGAACGAGAAGATTTGAAAGCTACAAAACACCATGTTCGAGATCCTATCATTGTGAAGACGAAAGGTAATCCGGGTAACTTAAAAGACAAATTTAAAAAACCAAGGCATTGTGGGAAATGTAAGAAAGTAGGACACACTGTTCGAAAATGCCCAGAGTTCGTCAACACTCACAATGCATTTATCAACATTGAAGATTCAATTGAAGATATGGTATGTTCAAACACACATTCACTAAATTCATTAATTATTCACTTTATAGTTATTTTTATTTGGTTAAATTGGTTGAAATAAAAAATTGAATTCTTTATATTAATACAGGGGGACATGCATTCATTACTAAATCACAACATGGAAGGTGGATCAAGACACGGGACAAATGAATTTTCTCAAAACGTAAGTTTAACATTTTTTAAGTAATTTTTATTATGATGTGAAAAATATTACTTATTAGAGTAATTGAAAAATTAAATCATATTACAGACAACACTTGGCACATTTCAGAATCCAGAAACGAGCTTAAATGATTCATGGCTCGGGTTACATCCACCAAATTACTTCACAAACCAAGTAAGAGTCATAGAATAAATTATTTACACCACATATCATATATCTATATATTGACAGAAGTTCCTTAACATTTAGTATTTAATCATATGGATTTTCTTTCAAAATATTATGTATAATTGTAAATATTTTCAATGTAGGTCACCATAAACCACTTTACATCTGGAATTTCGGGAGCAAGTTCTACATATCATAACCAATGAGTTGTACTACAATGCAAAAAATTATGTACAAAAAAAAAATTTCAACTCTTGATTGTATTCTATACTCTTTTTCTCTTTATTTTTGCATGATTCTGAACTTTATCTAATATTATAACTTTCTCACTATTTTCATCATCAAGAAGTAATTCGATTGCCAATTTGTGTCTTATAGCTGTAGAGTCCCAATGGGAAGGGGTTGAACTTGAGTACATGAAATCGGATCTTCGCATATGATTAATGACATGGACTCCACAATCCCACCTAACAAATGAAATCAGCAAACATTTATCTAGTTAGTACATACAAATATTATCTTGAACACATTATATTTGAAGAAACAATTATGCTTGCTTACCCATTGGCTTGCACATCTACCCATGTAGGTCTTTCAATGGGAACACTTGATAAATTCTTTAGATGCCCATTGAGATTAAAAAAATGTGCACACTCTTCAACCTAATATTCATATCGTTATATTTTTTTAGCAAAATAAAACATGCTATTTAACAACTAACATTAAAAAGTAATAAAATTCATTAAAATATAAGACATACCACAGTTCTCACAGATGAAGTTCGCATGTCATCCCTTTCTATTGATGGTAATGAATCCAATATATGAATATTATGTTGATGAAGATTTATAACACACAAATACCAATGATCCGGACATGTATCGTGCATCGGGATGTATATCTAAACAAAACACACATTTTAGCATTGATAATTATTTACAACTATGCTATGCATCCAACTTCAAATATGTACCTTATTGCAATCATTCATTTCATCCATGTGTTTGATAATATGTGTGAACATCTTGGTAGCAGTTGCCAAATTTCGACCACCATGTAAGATTATTTGCTATGAAAAAAAAAAAAACATATATATATCACAATATTTATTAGGTTTTTTTTTCTTTAATAAGAAATATAATAGATGAACATACCGCAAATGTGGTGGGTAAGTAGCATCTGGTAGGTCGTATTCCTTTGAATTTGTTCTCAAAACTATTAAGTTTGCATGCAAATACATTTATGATCTAAAAATGAAACACAAAAAAGTTAACAATGTTAATTATGTAATAGAATTAATAAGAATTGGGTTTATCCTTGTATTACTCACCACATCGAGTAATTCTTGTCTAGGCCCTAAAGTCAAGAAGTCTGCTCGACTTGCATGCTCATATTGAAAATTAACAAGAAGTTCACTGCAAAATATAAGATATTTAATAAGTATAATTTTTAAAACATGACATACATAAAGTATAGTCAAAATAATTGGTTTACACACCTTTTGTCCAATGAAACATCAAACACATAAGCAACAACTAGAGACTCAAGTGTACTCAAGGAATGTGAATCCTCCACGTTCGGCAAAATGGACATGGGGATTATCTATATTGAAAACATCTCTAACAAACATTAGTTATCGTTCACTATATTATTAAGTATTTAAAAAATACTACACCAATGAAGTAACATATTACCTTTAATACCTTTTGTGATCCAACAACTATGCTTGGGAATCTCTTAGGCTTTGGCATCTTATTGGATTGATGAATGTAGGGTGACACCTTGAATTTACTAGGCTTGCGTTCCATTGTTGATCGTGTTTTCTTCAATTGACGTGGGAGCACCACCAATGAACTTAGTTGTTCTTCTTGTTTTTCAACATATGGAACATCAACATTAACCTATCACGTATTTGAACATTAGTATATATATATATATAGAACTTTGTAAAAAACTAGGTCTTCATAATATGCAAATACCTTTTCATCGTGACATTGATTGTTGACAATGGGAGAAACATGTAACTCCATGTCACCACATGAGTCATTCTCACTCAATCTCTCTTCTACGACAACATTGCTTATAGGAAAAAAACAAACGTTTCAATTCCATATATTTTTCTTCAAATTCTCTAAAAGTTGATTCTTTACAACTTTCATCCATATTAGAAACATTTGTTTGTAGCACAAATTTTTTCAACTTCTCAAAAGCTTCCTCCATACCCATCAAACTTTTTTCTTCAACCTAGTAACAAATAAAAATTTCCAATATCATGAAAAAAAAAGTTTGACATGAATAAACTAATGTATATAAATATAGTATGAAAAAGTACCTTATGCCCTTCTTCTTCTTGTTCATGAACTTTTGCATCTTGTTTATCACCATCTTCTACATTTCTCATATCATTATCTTTATGATCACTTGTTATCTCATCTTTCTCAACCACCTTCATTTTTTCATCATTTTCATTTTCCGCACCATTATTTTGCTCTATATCCACACTTTGCCCAATTTTTATAATCCATATCGTGACCTATAATTTATCCATAAACTTTATTATAATTGCAACATCACATAAACAAATAAGTTTTTCAGTTAGTAAATGTATCTTACCTTTGGATTATCATAACCTCCAAGTGTTTTGATTTTACGTTTCATTCTAGAAACCTCATCATCTCCCCATTCATTTATACGAGGGCTATATGCATTAAAACGTAAGTTCATACCCTTCTTTGTGGAAATGTGGTCTAGGTAGAAAATCTGTAAGAAATAAATTCCAAAATAAGTATAGAATTGAATATATCACAAATCTATTATTGTTAAAAATATCATAATATATCAACTTTGTTAAAAGTGTATTACCATTAGAAAAAATAAACATCCAGAAATCCCACTGCTTCGTTTCTTGGATTTAAAGTCGTTTATGCCTCGTACAAGGAAGAAGAATACTATTTGAGCCCAATTTATCTTCTTTATTGATGCGGTGTCTTGAAGGAGATGGAGGAAGGAAGGCTTGACACTAACTTTCATCGTTGGACATAACAAGGCACCCAAAACAAATAATACAAAACGAATTTTAAATTCATCCTCACATTTCTTTTCTTGCCGTATTTGGTTTTCTAACATCAACAATGGCAATTTTCCCTTCCCATCACAATACATGTTGTATAAATCATTTCGTTTACTTGTGCATCTCTCTATATCTACCTCCACTCCCTTAGCCTTCAAGCCCAAAATTAACTCAACATCCATTGGGGATAATTTAATGGAAGTGTTATGCACACTTAATGTGCATGAAAGAGTGTCAAAATTCTCTACCAACCAATGACATAAACTATGATCAAGTTTAGTACATCGTAATCCTAAAATACCTCCAAACCCTATTTCTTGTATGACGACCTTTTGATTAGGTTGCAAGTGTTGAAGTAGTTTATACACCCGATCAGGCGAACAACGCGTGTGAAGATATGACTGGAAGTCATAAATATACATAAGCATATATATTTTAAATTGAAAGGAAATATTATCATAATTTAAAAACATAAATTTCGAATTTCTTACCTTTGATGCATTTTTTGAGTTTTGACCCTTTTGTTTTATATATTCATGAGGGCATTTTTTAGACTTCTCTATGAACTCTTTTTTTTCTCTATTTGAAAGGGATTGCCACTTTTTCCCAATCTCTTTTCGCAACTGTAATATTAAATTAGTTAGTTATCATATAGAGTATAAAAGTTGACTAAAAAACATATTATGCAAATATTCATTTCTTTTCTTACATCATTATTTATTATCAATTCCTTGTTATCTTTTTTTCTTGCGAGTACTTGTTCTTGACTGCAAAAAACATCACATAAAAATGATTATATTTTCAACATATGAATAAATATCCAAAATGAATTAACTATATATGTATATATATTCTTACAAATAATAAAGTCATGAACCCATAGGAAGTTTTGGGTTTGAAGGGGGATCATTCTCCTCAAATGATTGTTTGCTCCTGTTTAAAACACAACATTATGAATGTAATTTACAACTAATTAAAACTATGTACTATATTCAAATAATTAAGTGACAAATATAAAATCTTACATATTTGGCTTTCTAAGTCAAGATGCAGTAAGACTGCTCAAAATAAGATAAACTCCTCTTATATTAAGCAACTGTGTAGCCTGCAACATAGTGAGCATACCGATAAGAATTAAGTTTTGAATTTGACAAAAATGAGTTTGAAAATATTTGTAACAAAATGGAGTTTTTTTTCTAAAAATATTAATCATTATTTAATCATTAGATCGATGAGTTAAACTAATTAAAATAAATTTAAATTATCAAATAAAAATAATTTATTTACTTTAAATCCTTTTTCTTTTTTTTTTATCTTGTCTTTTTTACATAGCATAGCAAAAAGACATTTTTTAAAATTATATCAATTAATTTATAATTTTTTAAAATATAATAATGTCCAAATGTTTTAAGCTCTTTTATCATTCTTTTCATCTCCTTAGGATCTTGTTTCATTGTATGGTTTAGTCGCATTTTGTAATTTCCAAATTTCATTACAAGTCCTCTAAGCTTCGTAGCTGAAAGTCCACCATACTTTTCTTTTAACGTTTCCCACATTTCATGAGAAGTTTGATATACCTCATACTCAATCATAAGATCATCTTGCATACAACGTAATAACGTTATGCGAGCTAAAGATTTTTTTTGTGAGAGATGCCACATCAACAAGATAAATATATATGTCATGTCTGGCATATCAAATTATTTACATGTTATGTACAAAACATAAAAAAAATGTAATAAATAGAAGGAAAACTAATCTTCTCCCTTGAAATTAAAAGAAACAATGTTAGGATTATACACAGTGTCTTCTATAACTCTAGAAGTTGTTTTCAATAACCATAACCCTCTAAGATTTTTATGCCTACTAGAATTTGAAAATCTTGCATTTCGCAAGTTAGGAGAAATAGAAAGCACTGTTGTTCGTCTGATGGCATTCTTCACGAAGCATGTTTCCCAGTGTTCCTTGAAAATAGCTACTAGGTCATCAAAAGACCTATTTGTGAAACCATGAAACCCTTCTTGAATGGATTCCCATATATTTTCAAGAACTTTTTTCTCAGGTTCTGTTAATGACATTTGTAGAATATGCATTTTACGGTTTGACTCTAAGATATATTCCTCTTCGAAACGTTTGAACATATTAGCCACATGATCCACATGTTCATTTGTAGAATGGCTAGGGTCCCTCTTGTAGTTCAAGATTGTATCCAAACGCGGCCAAGGTCCATTACCCCTTAGTACTTTCCTAGTTCTCCTCAATTGTACCATTTTGCACCTGATCAAAAGAATTTAATTTAATTTTAATGAGTAACATATACTCATACTTTAATTAAATATTTGAACAAATGAAATTTTAATTAGAAACACACAATTATAAAAACAAAAGGTCATTTATTGTCCCTCAAATTTTTATTATTATTTTATACACAAGTCAACATTCATAATTTCAAATAAACAATATAACACCAATAAATGGTATTTTATATCATATCAAGGTACTTTATTTGAGATTTAGGTTCGAATCCATGTTGCATTATTATTTCTAACACTAAAAGGTTCAAAAGTCTAAAATTTTATTACATTTTAAATGAAAAATAAAATTAATTTATATAAAATATTTTATTTGAGATTTAGGTTCAAATCCATGTTGCATTATTATTTTTAACACTAAAAGGTTCAAAAGTTTAGAATTTTATTACATTTTAAATGAAAAATAAAATTAATTTATATAAAATATTTTATTTGAGATTTAGGTTCAAATCCATGTTGCATTATTATTTCTAACACTCAAAAGTCTAGAATTTTATTATATTTTAAATGAAAAATAAAATTAATTTATATAAAATATTTTATTTGATATTTAATTTCTAAAATTTTATTAAAAATATGTGATAACAATTTTTTCTATTAACATTAATGTATTTAAATAATTAAAATTATTAATAATTTATATTATTAAATTAATTTTAATTCATAAAATATCGGTAATAAAATTCGAAAGTTCAATTTATATAAAATATTTTATTTGAGATTTAGGTTCAAATCCATGTTGTATTATTATTTATAACACTCAAAAGTCTAGAATTTTATTATATTAAATGAAAATTAAAATTAATTTATATAAAATATTTTATTTGATATTTAATTTCTAAAATTTTATTAAAAATATGTGATAACAATTTTTTCTATTAACATTAATGTATTTAAATAATTAAAATTATTAATAATATATCTTATCAAATTATTTTTAATTTATAAAATATCAGTAATAAAATTCGAAAGTTCAATGGTAAAGATTTAATCAAAATATAAATGGATAATTACTATTAGTAATGATTTAAACAAAATATAAATGGATAATTACTAATGGTAGTGATTTAATCAAAATATAAATGGATAATTATTAATTATTTAAAAATATGTGATAACAATTTTTTTTATTAACATTAATATATTTAAATAATTAAAATTATTAATAATTTATCTTATCAAATTATTTTTAATTCATAAAATATCAGTAATAAAATTGGAAAGTTCAATACTAAAGATTTAATCAAAATATATGGATAATTACTATTGGTAATGATTTAAACAAAATATAAATGGATAATTACTAATGGTAGTAATTTAATCAAAATATAAATGGATAATTATTAATTATTTATATACAAAGATAAATTCCTAAAATGCCCTAATTTTACTAATGGTAGTGATTCTCACACTCGGGGATGGGGCGTCAAAGAAGACATTTTCTCCTCCAGACCGAGAATCCCTAAAAAGCCTCAGATCAAGAATCCCTAAAAAAGCTCCAGCCGGCCACTCTCAATCCTAAAAAAGCTCAAAGCTCCAGCCGCCACTCTCAATCCTCGCAGGTACTAGTCTAATCATTTTATCATTTTTTTTTTCAATACCCATTTCTCAACAAAATCCATCCCCCATTTTTGGATCTGTTTGAGGTGTTTTTTTGCTTTTGTGCCATTCGATTTAGATTTCATGAACCCTAAATCCACGATTTTTTAGCCAGGTTGAAAAACACAACCTTTGCCGGTAAATCATGACCAGATTACCAAATATAGTATCTTTTGTTTTTTTAAAAAAAATTGGACATATTTTCTATCCTTGTGCGCGGCCTGGACCGGTAGGAAATATAGGGAAATTTCCAAAAAAAAAAATTAGTAAAAATACCAAAATTTTACTGCATCATGTTTGTGCGTGGCCTGGACTGGTAGGAAATATCAGGAAATTTTCCAAAAACTTGGTAAAAATATAGTCTTTCTCAGAAATATTGCCGGAAATTTTTGACATTTCAACGAGTGAAGTACCTGTTCTGGGCGAGTAGGTAGAGTTGCCTGCAGGGGGAGATTGGTTTCGGATCCGCCAAAGCCCGCCTGATTCTTTTCTTGCTGATTTCTCCTTCAAAATCCCCACTCAGCTCACTCTCTCTGTAAATGTTCATTTCACCCGAAAATTGCATCTCTCCACACTCAAATTGCTGAAGCTTAACTCTCTAAAATCCGGGAAAGTTGTAATGCCCATCAAACTAATAGCTCACTTTTCTGAAAATAGGCGTCAAGTGTAATACCCATCAGATAAATTTTTGTCTTTAGACAAGATTAAGCAAGATAGAAGCGGGAAATCAGGTGACCGGCAACTTGCTGTTATTTTTTTATATATTTTTAATTTTTTTTAAAATATATAAATCAATTGGACGGTCCAGATTGAACCATTTTCATCCAATGGTCAAAAATGTTTTTTGGGTAGGTACCGAAGTGGTACTGTAGAATTTTCCCTTGTATAGAGGTGAATAATGTCGTCTCTGAGTTTGATTACTATTGTTTTGCTCCTTGAGAAATGTGAGATTGATCTAAAGCAAATTGGATGGCTGGAAATTGGCAATGAACTGTGATAGGCAAAATAATCATGGAGAATATGGTTTTTGTCATGATGAAGGCTCTGTGGGTTATGATTCATGCTCCAAGTCACCAAATTTGCCCTAAACTTCATTTATACCGAGATTACATGTTGTTATTAAAGGAAATGGCGCGCCAACAGTGCAATCCCACTAACACCCCGGGCCTCACTCCTACAGGGCCATGCATGGGCACCCTCCTATGCTTCTTTTTAAAACTCATATGTTTCTTCATCCATCTTTATGCATGTCTTTGGAAATTGGTTTTCAAAAAATCTTGTTTTGACTCCACAAATTTTCATCCTTAGAATTTTTAAGTCCCAAAAGTCCCATTTTTAATCAAATTTGTTATCATTTTCTTTTTGGCAAGCATTTTTCACATCTTCCTTGATTTTTAAATGTTTTAAAATAAGCACGAATAAATTTCATAATTTCAAATAATGGAATTCATGAAATTAATTTGTGCAAGACTAATCTAGGCATTGGTGAGACCCAACATCTGTGATTGAATATCAATTGACTCTAATTTGCTCTGTGACACATGTGATTATTCTGTATTGGTTTATTAACCCTTGTTTTCCATGAAGCGATTAGCTTGCTACTCAGGTACGCACCTTGCCTTTCTTGTTTATTTATTTATTGCTAGAATAATATTTGTTTGGTATCCATGTTTAATCTATCAATTGTTACACTTGCTTCATCTTATTTAGTAGAGACCCATTTTAGGGGCTTAGAGGGGTGCAATAGTCTTTACCATACCTTCCCAATAAGTAATCTAACCCCGAGCCCAAATTTGGTTTTTCGCAAACCATATTTTCCAAATAAAGAGTCACACTTAGGGTTTTTTTTATTTTATTTTGTTATTCCTTTCAAAATAAAACAAAAATAAGTGGTGACTCTAAATCATTTTCTAAAAAATAAATCTTTTTTAAATAAAAAGTGAGTTCACCATCGAATAGAAACGCATGCGTAGAAATACGGTCCACAGATATATATATATATATATATATAAACTCAATTTCCTTTCTTTACTTTTTAACGTGACTACATCCTACCGCCATTCATTGGAGACCTATTTCTATAAGGTTTTTCAACACCTAATCCAATCATTAATTCTAAAAAAATTAACTATTAGTTTCCTTATAAAAAAATATAAACATTTTCATCCATATTACCACCAACTTTCATACATTAATTTTCTTTCTTTATTTTAATTTTTTTATTTTTATTTTGTGATATAACCATCAATAAGGGGTTTTATGACAGTAAATCATAAAGAGAATATTAGTTCAATTAATTTCAATTTTATTTTAATTCTAAGAACTAAGATGTGTAATATTTTGAAATATTTTCTTGAATATAAGAAACTAAGATCTTGTTTGATAACTAGTTTTTAAACTAATGTTGAAAAACAGTTTTTAAAAATAATTTTTTTAATATTTTATAAAATAAAAATCTGTTTAAGAAGTTAAAATATTTTTAATCTATTTTTTAATATTTTAAAATGTGTTTTAAAAATAATTTTTATACTCATAGTAAAAAATAATTAAAAATATGTTTTTAAAAAATATTTTATTTTATATTTTTAAGAATAAAATAGGAAAAATAGGTTTTAGTTATTTAATGTATTTGCTTATTATTTGATAACAAAAATAATTATTTTTAAAAATAATAACCAAACAAACCCTAAATATGAGTTTAGCCAAATGGCCAGCTTTTCTGTTTTTGCCGCCGACGCCTCAATGTTGGACTTGGACTACGTCACTGTAGAAAAACCTGATCTTTTTTACAATATATTGACTTATTGAAAACGCAATTACTTAAACTAGACGGAAATGTGTGGAGTTCTCGTCCACTCTTTTTTGTTTTTTCCCTCACACTTTCTATGCCCTGTTTGCCGCCGTTAGAGATTCTAGAAAAATAAAGAAAATTTTTTCCTCATTATTTATTTATTTTTGCTCGAAAGGAAATCAATCACCTTCCTAGAAACGACCTTTGGGTCAACCCTGGGACGCTTTTCGAGTTTGGGCCCGTGGAGTCTGCCGTCCGCGTCAGCTCCTAGTCAGGTGACATCCTGGCGTCACCGCCGTATCACTCTCAAAATTTTCTCCCAAGCGTGCCGGTGGACCGCCCAATTGAAATAAGAGAGAATTGTATTTTCGATGGCCTAAAAATTAAAATTTGATTTATAAAAATTATATAATTGATAAACGTGATATAAAATATAAAGAGATTATTATACTCTTTAAAACTATTTTAAATATTTTCTATTATGATATTTAACAAATTTTTTTATCTTAAATTTTTTTAATAATTATTTTAAAATTTTATTATTTTTAAAAATATATATATTTTTTAAAATATATTATTTAAAAAAAATAATTTTGACATATGTTTAGTTTTTTTAAAATACATAATTTTAAATATATATATATTTTTCAATATGTTTGATTTTTAAATAATAATAATAATAATAATAATTTATTTTTATATTTTTGGAAAATGATGCATTTTTTTAAAATTATTAAATTAAATTAAATTTTATTAAAATTTACAAAATGAATAAACTTTGAATTAATATTTTTTTACTTTTTTTTAATTATTTTTGAAAAAATAAAAAATTCATATTTTTTTCTTAATTTTCACATTCTCTTTAAATCTGAATTTATATCAACCAAAACTTAATTTTTTCAACTGATTAATCCAAAACACAATGCTCTACTAATAAGAAAAACATCAGAAATCGAGGCAGCGGTCACCATCTGAAAGTATGCAGCCACGTCATCACGTAACATCATGGTGTGGTCAATGATTGGAGGGAGAGGATGAGAGAGCAAGATGCCAATCGTGCGCTGATGACTTGTACCAAAATGGGACCCACCTTCTTTTGTCTTCCGCTCTCACGACAAGTCCCTCACCTCGTGTATCCGACGTGGCTCTGCACCATCTTTCCTTCTCTGCTTTCGGCTGCATTATGTTGCTAAATGAAATCAATATAATACTACACTAGCCAGTCGTTTTTTTTTTTCTCATTGCAAATATTTTCTTGTCCAATTCAAATGATTTTAAAAAATAAAAAATGTTTTTATTGCCAAAACAATATTATTTTGATACATATAATAATCATATTACTATATATCAAATCTCATTTTCTTACTTCAAATCCTAAAAATATTAAACATAAATTATAAAGTGTTTTTATTAAATAATTTAATAAGATGTATAGTCATTTAAAACATGAGATTAAAATATCGTAATTTACACTATAACACCAACTAAACAACACTTACTATTATTTAAATGAAAGCATTGATTATGTTAATAAGATGATTACTTTTATTAGATATTAGAGAAATGTACGTTCATGAACCAAAACATTGATTATGTTGATAAGATGATTATTTTTATTAGATACTAAAGAAATGTACGTTCATGAACCACAATTCACTCTTAGCATAAAATATTTTATTATGACACAATTACTAGGATATCAAGAATCAATAATTTGTATTTGTGAATTTATAATTACATAGGCAATGTTAAGGTCATTTTCCAATTTCTTTTTTTATATATATATTAAAAAGTTAAAAATGTTTTTTTATTTTCCTTATTAATGTTTTATTTGATTCTAAAAAAGTTTGATCTTATTATAAAAAATCAAATACAATTAAAATTATTTAATTTTAATATATAAAAAATTTAATTTAATTTAAAATAACTTATAAAAATAATTTATTTACAGGAAACAACTTCAAACGCTGGGAATAAAAACAACCTTCTTCTTCCTGTTCTCTGCCATCAACCATGAGTCGATGACAATGCACCTCAATTTTCAATTGAAGAGTCCCATCAAGATATAGTTTTGATTTAAAACTTGAACCAAACTTTGTAAGGAAGGTATAGCATTTATTTATTTAGGTAGGATTTGTTTGGTAACATCCGAGTATTTGATTGGTTGGGCGGCAGGGTTTTGAGAAATGCTGACATTTACCTACTATTCTTATTTTCAAAGTCCCCTCCTTAGAAAAATGAAAAATGATGTTTGGCATAGCCAGACCTTTACTCAATACTTAACGGCCAACGTGTGATTAAAACACACGACCTTGCTTTAAAAATGTTGGTCACAGGGACATTCATCTTTTAACTCATCCCAATGTTCAGCAAAATTGAATGGAGTTTGTCCTGGAATAAGGACCACACGAGCAAGCTATTATTATGGATGTATGATGCATCTGTACGTAGCCAGCCTGTTAAAATTGACCCAAACAAAAGCTAAATCAACTCATCAAGTCATTTGTACTTGTTATTAAAGAAGTTCAGGCATAGCTACTAGCCTAACCTAATTAACTAATTTAAGGTGCATGCCTATGTATTTTGTTTGATATCGTCGGCTTCAAAGAGTGGAAAAGAGTCTCATATATAGAAGAAGAGAAAGACAACTTTGTATCATAATTACTTCCTATTGGGCATTATTGTACCAAATTTAATATGACTACAATAATTGAAAAGCCTTGTTTGGAAAAAGAAAATGTTGACATAAATGAATATTGTGGGGGGTTGAATCATGGCATCCAATGGGTAGAGTGGTTCAACTTTGTCTTGGAAATGGCACCTACCAAAAATAAAAATATTGGAATTTGAAAAACATAGAAAGGCTCAAACATCTCCATGCACATTGCTCTAGTGCCCTATTAATCAACTGTGGGTTTGAGTCTTTGACCAAACAAATGGTGCACTTTGTCATAATAATGTTAAAAAACGTGTCTTGGGCAGCACAGAGCCATGCCAAAATATGATGCATGTCATTGGAAATTTGGAAGGAAGTGCTTTAGTTTTACCAAACAATTTGTTGTAAGAATTGGAAAAGGGGAGGGAGACTTAATTTTTCTATGGGCTGCTCTAATTCTCCAATTAAGTTTAGCCCACCAACTAAGCATTATTGGGTTCACCTAACAAGGTAATGAAATATAGGACTTATGTTTCGTTTCTAGAAAATATTAAGATAAATGATTTTTTAATCAAATATAATTAAAATTTTATATAATTTTAAATTATTTAATTTTTATATCAATAATTAAAAATAAATTTAAAATAATAAATAAAAATAATTTATCAATTTTATTTTTATTTTTTATTTATTTTCTTTTGTTCAAACCAACCATACCCTTTTAAGTTTTTAGCAAAAGTTTTGTACATATACTCCAAGTATTGCTTTAAAATAAACTTCACCGAAAATGAAAAGTAGGTTGGAACAACCAACCTCCTTTGAACTTTTTGAAAATTGAAACCATCTGGTTTTGACTTTGTATGTTTCTGGCCTTGGAAAATGTAATATAAATAAATGGGGAAAAACACAATGTGAGCAAGGCGAAGCAAAGAGGCACATGGCTGTGGGCTGTGGTCAGTAAACCGTAGGTGCAGGGAAATTGCAGCACATGGGGGAGGGAAGGAGATAATGGAGGCCAGACTGCGCTTTTTGGGCACTTTGAGTGTGTAGTGTGTACACATATAAACCGGAGGAGGTTTTTTCTTCATCTCCGCAGCGTCTTTCTTCTACTCCATTTTTTTCTTCGAACTTCGAAGATTCCATCGGGATTCTCGAGAAACAAACATCAACCAACCAACCGTAGAAGTGGACCCCCACGCCCCTTCCTAATAAAACCCTAACCATATGTTTTGTAATTTGTATTATGACCTCATTTATTAAATCATTCTTTTTCGCCGTGGCCCACGTGATTTACTCACACGACTCTCAAGTCAGACTGCTATATCCCAGAAAAGCTGAATCCCTTTTATTTCATCCCACCTCCATCTTCCGCCACGTGTATCCCCCTCAGCGCCCATTGTTTTTTCTTTTCCTCCACCTCCCATTTTTTTTTAAAAAAGGGAAAATTTGAGTTCACGAGATTTTGTTCAAAAAGCCCTTTTTTTTCACTGATATTTCACCACAACTGTGTGTGAATTGGTCCACGTGAAAAGCGGCTGAGGCCGCTTGAAAAGCTGTTTTCCACTTGTCTTATACTGGTTTGGTGGTAAAATAAAAAACAGCTCCAATCACACGATCACTCAAAACTAAAGTGAATGGTGTTTGGTTGCAGTGAAAAAGTACTGAAAGAAAGTTTCCATCTGTACTGGATAGGGAGGAAAACCGTCGCACACCGACGACCGCCAGCTCCGCATGAAAACGACTCGAGCGTGAAATCTGACCGTTCCCTTGTGGCGGGCCCGGATGACATGTGTCCACGTCAGACACACTAGATCATAGGTGTCATTATTATGAGTACATACTGACGGTCATTGTCCGCGTGGCAATCTTTTATGGGACCCACTCCCAAATGGGGAAATTTTATTTAAATTTCAGAAAAATTATACTTATTTGTAATTTCTGTTACTATTTTATTAAGGAAAATGCGGTTTCCAATTCAACAACCAAGTTGAGGTCTCCTTGCCAAGCACGTTTCAAACTCTATAAATACCCAAAGCTTTCTCCTTCAAAGACTTCCTCACCTCCTCCTCTATTTTCTAGGGTTTTCATTGCTTGGTCCTCCACGTCCCTTCTCTTCAACCCACATTCAGATTCCTGGTGTTTGGCTTTTGCGACTCAGGTACAGCCTCTGCGTTTTTTCATTTCCAAACAGAAAGCGTTTTATTTTTTTCAGGTGGTCCGATGCAATGCTGTTGGAAATTAATGTTGTGAGGAGTGGATTTGTTTCTGTGTTTTCAACTTTTTTTCCTTTACGAAGATCGGCTACGTTTGTGATGTTTGATTTTGTTTTCCATCATTTTGTGTTTACGTGTTCAAGCGTGCCTGATCTTCGGCAGTTATAATTTTTTTCATGAAATAATACAAGCGCTCTTGCTATTTCGATTTATTAGGGTTCTAGTTTTGATTTTTACCGCCGGACTCGTTTTTGATGAATTGAATTTTTGAGCCTGCGCTTGTCTGCAAGTTGTACATATTTGAGGAGATGTGATTTGACGGCCTATTTGTTGGCCTTATTCGCTATAATTATAAAATTATATTTTTGTCGGTTGCTGTGATTTACAAGGAAAAGATGTTGAAACATCCCAGCACGTCCTAATCAGTTTCTGAAATTTAACCGCTGAAAATGTAGTTTTCCAGATTCTAGATGGAAAAAAATCATGATTTTTAAGGGCAAGCCAAGAAATATTAAGTTACTGTTTTAGATATCTTATGATTCATAGCCTTTTTTCCTTTTTAAAATTTTCTTTGAACATGTTTTTTTCACTCTTTCAATTTTTTTTTGTGGGGTGACTAAATTTAAGTTTGTTAGGTGCATTGTCTTGTCATTACAGGAACAAGTTTTTTTTTTTTGGTTTTTTGCTTTTCACGTGATTCACAAATTTAATCTTGATGTATTCTGTCTATATTATTGATAGCCAAAGTAATTTTATTGATCTTTTATTGATCGTGAAGTTTGAAAGTGGTTCATACAGAGGTATCTTATAAGCCGTGTGTGCCTTTTGATGTGCATAGGATGAGATCATAGTTAAAATTTTGGTAAGCGTAGGTCTTGATGTGGATTTGACTTTTTCTGTCTGATTCTTTTTCTTTTAATCTTTCTTTTTTACTTTTTCTCTTTTTCAAATTATAAAAATTGGAATTATTTTAGCATGAGTTCTTAAAAGTGAATGTAGTTCCTTTTGCTTTATTGTGATTCTATGCCCTTCTCTAATGAGTTCACGTCTGACATTTTACTCTCCCTAAAAGCTCTGGTGACTAAATTGGAATCCACTTCTCTTGTGCCAAAGGACACATGCGGTACATGTTTATATGATCACATATTATATAATTTTAGATGAGTTGATTGTTAAGGGAAATTTTAAATTCAAAGATTTAGGTGGTTTTTGTTTTGTTTTCTCACCTAAATATGATTAAAATTTAATTTAATTTATCTTTAAATACCACTTAATAATATTAAGTATTATGTGTTTTTTTTTAATAAAGTATTGTTATATTGAAATTGTGTTTTGATTGTTTTAAAAAAATATTTTTAGCATTTAGCAAAAAAAAAAAAATTCTATTTAATAATTTTTTTTGAAAAATAAGTAAAAATAAAAAAATAATAAAAATAAATCATTTAAAATTTGAAAACAAATTGCATCCTATATTAAAATAAAAAAACAAACACTACCATTTTTTTTTTTTCTGCCCTTTCGCTTTGAAGAATGACTATCAAATTTGTGTGTTTGTTGTGCTGGAAGCTTATTTCCCTGAATATGTAAAAGTGGTAGCTAGTGGTTGCTTGTCTGAGTATACTTGTTTGAAGATCAAACTTTTCAGGAGGTGCATGATGCTTATTTCACCGTGGATTTGCTTCTTTTCTCTTTATGGGGTTATGCCAATAAACTTAAAGGGAGCTTGTAAAGGACTGGACATGATTGCAGAGGCCAACTTTAACAAATAACATCATTTCAACAGTTTAGTACATGAAATTACACTGTTATGGGTTGTATTCTTCTCTGACTCCTTAGGATAAAGGACAAAACTGATGTGGATAAGAATTTTTTTTTTTGTAGAGAAGTTGGAAAAAGCATTTTTGGTTAACTTAGTAGTACTAATAGGTAAGGAATTTGACATTATGTTTGTCTCCACATTAGGTAATTGAAGATGCCTGGTTACATTTATCACTGACATCTGGTCATGTCATATTTCATTTCCATCAACCTGTTGGATTAGCTTGGCGAATAAAATCACTTAATGAGACAGGACAGTGATTACACCTCTGTGGTCCCAAATAATTGAAGACCTGTTTTGTTCACGTACACTGTTATGTCTCATAGCTATATATCGACCTGATATTTGGATTTTGAAAATGTCAGTTTCTGGCTGATTGTTCATTTGTCTATTTTCACTAAGTAATTATTGACCCAACTATCTTCACAAATCACAATCTTGTAGTCACTGGATTGAACTTTTTTTTATTTTAAATGCAGAAATTTGGTGCACTTCTCAGAATTAGAAAGCTGTCTATCAACCCTTTCTCAGGGATCCTGCACCAATCATGTTTTACCCTCTTGTAAATGCTGTGTAGCTTTGGAGATGAGAAGGTATGGCAAACTCTGAATATTTGTTCTGTTAAATTCATCTTTTATAACTAAATCAACTTTTCATTAATGTGTGGCCATCACTACCAGTTTCCAGGAAGCGTGTTTTTGATGGACTGCTCTCCCACGAGCAGTGACAAGAAAACATTGAAGAGGTGGTTTTTCATAGATAAAAGGGTTGGGTGAAGTATACTTGAGATAAGGCCCATAAGTCTCTGTTTTGACTAAAAGGTTATCAATATAATACACTAAAGATATTCCATATAAACTGTTCGGAGTAATCTTGGATCGAATGGATTTGAAGTCGAACCATGCTTCTCCTGTTCTTACTGATCCTGCACCTGTGAACAAATCAAGACTAGGCATCCCTTCTGGTCTGTTGCCTTACTCGCAACCAGGAACAGGATTCTCCTCTGGAAAGTATGTAATAATTCCAAGAAAAAAGCCAGGAAAGCTTGATGACGTTCGGTCAAATGGTTGGCTGGATGCCATGAAATCGTCCTCTCCTCCTCGCAAGAAGTTAATTAAGGATTTCAATGTCGAGGTTGCTACAGATGACACTGATAATGTGACAAGCTCTTGGATGGTATTCTTGCTTCTTTATCTGACTAATTGATAGGATGTTTTTATCACTGAGCTTGTTTTATCAGTTGAGACAGTTAGGTTGTTTGTTTTGGTTGTTTTCCCATCCAATTTTACTTTCCTTTTCTGATTGGGCAGCTTAAGTATCCATCAGCGCTCAACTCTTTTGAGAAAATCATAAGTTATGCAAAAAGCAAGAAGATAGCAATGTTTCTGGATTATGATGGGACTCTTTCTCCAATTGTTGATGATCCTGACCGTGCCCTGATGTCTGATGCTGTAAGAAATTGTTACTCATTAGTAGTATGTGCAAAGAGTTCTTTCCTTCCCTTTCCAACCCTATGTTGATATTGCAATCAAATAATTTGTTGTCAGATGCGCTCAACTGTGAAAAATCTCGCAAAGTATTTCCCAACAGCAATCATTAGTGGAAGAAGCCGTGACAAGGTATTTGAGAGAATCTTATATTCCTAATATTAAGTGTTTAAGGATTTTGTTGCTTCTTTTTGCCCCTTCATATGTATATATGTATGTTCGTCTTTTGGGTGCCGTCAGCGTCTAATCTCTGCATTTTGTTAGGTTTATGAGTTGGTAGGACTAAAGGAACTCTATTATGCGGGCAGTCATGGAATGGACATCATGGGCCCAGCCAGATACACAGCCTGCAATGACCATTCAAATTGTATTAAATCCTCGGATGACCAGGTAACTGATAATAAGACCAATTGCAACTTCCCTAATCCCCTCAATTCCCCACAAAGAGATAATGAATATGGACAGTGGCTAACAAAAGAATGGCCACGACTCATGTACATACCAAGATGTAATTGGATCCTTTAGATAATACTCTACTTTCTCTTGATCCTTTTTAATTTTGGCTGTGGCAGGGTAAGAAGGTGAATCTGTTCCAGCCTGCCAGTGAATTTTTACCTATGATAGACGAGGTGCTAAATAGTTTTGATTTCAATTACCTACAATACAAGTGTAAAACATTTATCAGAAGTCACGAAAGTCATGAAGAACTGACTGTTTATAATTTTTTTTATGCAGGTTTTTAGAGCCCTTGTTGAAACCACTAGAGGAATTGAAGGCGCAAAAGTTGAGAACCATAAGTTTTGCGCCTCTGTACATTACCGTAATGTAGATGAGAATGTAAGGATCATGGATTGTACTTTTGCTTTCTTATCTAATTCTATTGATAACTAATAACACACTGCTTACAAGTTTGGCTAATTTGAAGAATTTTATTCACTTCTTTTCAAATTACAGAGTTGGTCTACTATTGCACAATATGTTCATGATGTTCTCAAAGATTATCCTCGTTTACGACTAACCCATGGGCGGAAGGTAATATTTTCTCCCTGAACACCCTTGCATATTTTTCCTCAAGATATGGAGATTTTAGGCAGTGGTTCTTATTAGTAAATTTCATCAACTTCATATGTTCTTCCCATGCTTAGGTTTTAGAGGTCCGTCCTGTGATTGACTGGAACAAGGGGAAAGCAGTTGAATTTCTTCTCGAATCACTTGGTACATAATCTCTGGCTTTCTGTCTGATAAGTGGCATCCACACTATAAATTGTTGTTTTGAATTGTTTTATTCTTTATATGTGCGCAGGACTAACCAATAGTGAGGATGTGCTCCCAATTTATATTGGAGATGATAGAACTGATGAAGATGCATTCAAGGTATTACCCGTGCAACTGCCTTTTGGGTTAGGGAGTTGGTTTGGATGTGTGCTACTTTGAGGCAACTACATAATTTGATTTCACTATATTTTTGTCAGGTGTTGCGAGAAGGAAATCGGGGTTATGGTATACTGGTGTCTCCAGTACCAAAAGAAACCAAGGCATTCTACTCCCTCAAGGACCCGGCAGAGGTGCAAAATTTGTCTTAAACCATTGCTTTTTTCAGTTCCATTTTATTTTGAGTTTTGGCATCTTTCTAATGTTCTGATGAAAATGTACAAAATTTTATGCAGGTCATGGAATTTCTCAATTCCCTAGTGAGATGGAAAGAGTTGGATGCACCTATTAATTCAGAAGGAAGAGGAGCATAGACTGACTTGCATATATGGTATAGATATATTATTCGAGTTTGGAAGTCGGGTATTAAATAAAGGTGGTGGGTGCTGCTGCATTATTTGCAGTCTTGTTCAGCAAATTTCAATTGTTGATTATTGCATTGTTTATTGGATTCAATTCAAGACTTTTTTGCCTTGGCACTTGTAATGCCTTCTTCCTTCCATGTTGATGGCTATGATTATTTTCACCCCTCCAAATGAGTCGATTATTTAATTTATTTTCAGCAGCGCTCCTCTGGAAGCTATAGCATTTGTTTAGATGTGTATCATGTAATAGAATTCTTGAAAACCCATTTGTAATAGCACCAGGATTCTCATCGCACCAAATCTCTCATCATCTTGTGTGTAGTTTGAGTTTTTTTTGCGGTTAAAAAGTTGAAATTATATTTGGTTATGTTTGGTTCCCGAAAAGTACAAAGGAAAGAAATTTTTTTTTTAAGGAAAATGATTTTCTCATATTTGGTTGTCCTATAAAATATTACAAAGAAAATTAAATATAATTAAAATTAATTAGAAACTTATGTATTTTAAAATTATTTAATTTTTATATTGATGAGTTAAAATAAATAAAATAAGTTTGAAATAATAAATAAAAATAATTTATCATCTTTAACTCTATTTTTTATTTTTCTTTATTTTTTCTTTTATTTTATTTTTCATCTCTATTTTCTTTCATTTGCATTTTCCCTCAAATTTTTCGAGAATCAAACATAACATAAAAAGAAAGAAAAGAAACAAAGAAACGTACACGCCTCGATGATGAGTCTTGAAACTTTGAATGAACAGCAGGAAAAAGGATTATTTTGGATTGGGTCAGGCCCATTAATACGGGCCTTTCACAATTTCACTGTTCTCAGTCCACCATTCCAATGGGTGTCTGCTTTCCCCACAAGAAATGGACCCGCGTGGCCACATTCGTTAAATAAAGATCACAATAATTTCCTTGATATTGTCAACGATATTCTCATCTTCTCTCCTGAGTCCTGAGAGCCTTGGACACTAGTAACACCAGTCCACTAAACGTACAAGCCAATCCTAATCCTACAGTGGGATTTATCCTGCATTTTGTCCTTGTCCATTTAGCCCTCGGTCTCATCGTCAAAGAAATGTGATAATCTAATAAATCTAAATATAATAAAATTTGGGGCTTAATAACTTAATACCTAGTTTGCGAGCAACTTATTTAAGAAATGAAAACATAAATATGATAATGTCCTGTCCTAATTGAAAAAAAGAAAGAAGCTTGCTTCTATACGTCGGAGTGTGAAAGTGAGCTTGTATAAATTTAATTGTTGCCAAAAAAAAAAAAATCTATAAAGATTCACTCAGTACTCCGAGAGAGCTGAACCTCTTATATGATAATATGATATCATATCCCAATTCCCAAATCATCACTTTGTTGTGTGTGAAACCCCTCTGAAACGATCTTCACATCAAGCTCCCCTCTTCCTATAGATTACAGAATCTCCATCCAAATGTCGCTTTTATTGCAATCGCCTCCCTCATCAGCCCTCTCCTCTTCTTCACGTCAGGTAATTTCTCACATTTTCTTTCATTTTTCTTAATTCATGGACTGATGGATTGGTTGTTGATGGAGCAGAAGGGGAGACTAAGGTTCTTAGCTCGATCCGCTACGCCCAGATTTGCTCTCAGCTTCCAGAGGTCGTTTCCTCAAATTCGCGCCTCCGCCAACTTTTCTTCCTCCCTTGACAAAGGTCGTTAGAATTCTGTTCTCTCGATTATTTGCTCTTCTAATCCTCTGCTCTTGTTTGATTTGGCTTCCATTTTGTCATTGCCTTTTCAGGTTTAAGCACTGAATTTGATGCCGTTTCAGACTTAAGTGAGATCGTTCCAGACACCGTTATTTTCGATGATTTCGAGAGGTTACATTCTCTCTCTCTCTCTCTCTCTCTCTCTTTTTTTTTTTTTTTTTTTTAAATTAACTCTAGCAGTAACTCCGGAATGGATTTGGTATTTTGTTTGTGGTCTGTTTGATTACTCGAAAGTGTAATCAAAATAAGATAAACTCAAATTTTGAATTTTTGAATTTTCATTATTTGGAGCCAGGAAAATTAAAATCTCCTGTCAATCTATCTGGCCCAACTGTCAGCTTATTTTGGTCGGGTTTTTTGGGTTTATTTGTTTGGGAAATGAACCAAAAAATCATGAGGCTAAAAGTGCCATGTTCTTTTTCCGTCTGCTGCTTTATTAGCAACCAAAATAAGAGGCCTTAGTGATTTCTTTGACGATTGATTTTGAATTATTTGAAATTTAGATTTCCACCAACAGCTGCTACTGTTAGCTCCTCACTTCTCTTAGGCATTTGCAGCCTGCCCGATACAATTTTTAGGGTAAGTAATCAATGCAATCAAAGATAAAAATATATAATATTGATTTTTTTATTTGAGAGGGAATGGCTTAAAGTGCTGCTCTTTTAATTGCTGTAGAGCGCTGTGGAGACTGCATTGGCAGATTCAGTGTGTTATGGGTTGGAAAGCCCCGATGCTCGAATGTCCTGCTTCTTTAATAAGGTTGTTTTTTTTTTTTCTCTCCTAATGTGATGAAATTAATGTGGTTGCTCACAATTGATCATGGATGTGTAGGCTTTGGTGAAAGTTGGCAGTGACCTTGTGAAACTAGTTCCTGGTAGAGTGTCAACTGAAGTGGATGCTCGTCTTGCTTATGACACACATGGCATTATTAGGAAGGTATAGGTTTATTTTCTGTTAACACTGTGTGTATTTAAGATATTGTTTTTCTGTTTAGGCTTGTTATAACAATTTAATTTGGTTAACAATGTTGGAGGGCCCATTAAATGTTTATTAATTTTTATTTTTTTAGTTGTTAGTTTACAAAATTTGGGTCATTGCTGGTGATGAATTATCCCAAAAATTTTGGGCTGGTAATGGTTTTTTAATTTTTTTTATGTTAGAATATTTTCTGTCATAGAATTGGCTTTGACTTCTTTTTATTTGTTTGGCAAGGGCATAGTTCTTGATTTTACTATATGATCCATTAAGCTTCCATTTATCTTTTCAGAAAGTAGTTCCTGGAATCATGTTGGAGAATCCCCAATAATTGTTTTTCTTGCACCACAATATTATAGTTAACAATTCTGCTCTCTTTCTATGAATTGATGGCAAATGATTTCCTTTTTACTTTTGAGATGCATTTTTCCAGGAAATGGAATGGTAAATACTTGCTTCATTCAGCTCTTGTGATGTAAATTTCCATGAAGTGCGAAAGATGAGCAACCTCATGGATCAATGCAGATATATTTCCTTCCCTGTTTGCTTTTCAAATTAAAAAATGAAAGCTTAAATGGACACAAAATTATATATTTGGTTACTCCAACACCAGTGTGGATGCTATTTTAGTTATAAAAACATCAACTAACCACTATTGTTTCTTTCTTTGAAATTTTACAGAAAGCATACTCCAAAATCGATTTTGTAGTCAATTGCTTTTAGAAATTGGCATTAAGAGCTGTCTGTCGAAACTTTGAAATTAATTGATGTTTGCATTATAATCATCTTTTAGTTCAAGTGAGAATTACATTATCTAATTTGGTGTTTCCAAAAGTTGATTCACTTTAATGGTTTTGTGATGTTTTGATCACATCCATAAGTACATTATTTTTCAAAAATCGTTGCATCAGCATTAACTAGTGTTCTTCCTTTACCATGCTTTAAAATAAGTAATATCTTCTCTTTTGATTTTGCCATTGTGATAATGTATTATGGTTTCACTTATGGCAGCACTGATGGAAAAATTGAAAGAGAAGATATTATTTGTATGTGCATGCACATGCAATGGGTGGAAAAGAGAGGAAATTCCACTGTTAGCGTTTCTTTGGGTGATATATACAATTTATAAGATCAAATTTAAGAAAAACCTATTTGACTACCCATTTATGTAAGATAGAGAGAGAACTATTAGTATGTCCATGTTTGCATGCGGATGCGTGAGAGAAAAAGCAAGTTAGCAGTCAGCATTTTTTTGGGTGATATATGAAGTTTAGTTGGAAAACTAGTTAACTACTTATTTTTGTGTGTGCACGTGATGCACAAGAGAAAGACCTATTTTGCATGTGCATGTGAGAGAAAAAGAGTAAATTCTAATGTCATCTGTTTTGGCGCAAAATATAAGATTTATGATGTCAACTTGTAGGAACCTATTTGACTAACTATTTGTACATGCACATTCATGTATACATCTGTGTGTGTGTGTGAGAGAGAGAGAGATAGAGAGAGAGCTATTTGTGTGCGCATGTGCAATGAACATATGTGAGAGACAAAGCAAGTTCTACTGTCATCTTTTTTTTGGTCAAGAACTAGAAAGCCTATTTGACTGCCTATTTCTAAGCATTTGCTTTTGTGCGTGTGTATGCGAGAGAAAGAGAGCATGTTCCACTATCATCTCTTTTGGGCAATATATAAAATTTGTGATTTTAAATTGGTGGAAGATATGTTTGACTACATATTTGTGTGAGCACATGCATGTCAGAGAGAGTACCTGTGTGTGTGCTTTTGGTGTGTGTGAGTGAGTGAGAGAGAGGGGGGGAGGGAGAATTTATTGTTCAACTTTATTAGGTGCTCACTTGAGAACATTTTGTAATATTCATTCACCCCTTGTTAGGGGGGAGGGAGGGAGAGAGAATTTACTGTTCAACCCTTATTAGGAGCTCACTTGAGAACATTTTGTAATATTCATTCACCCCTTGTTAGGAACTGACTTTAGGATGTTTTATACCACTCAGAATATTTTTTATACTCTATTGATGGCTTGAAAGTGTTATTGATATCCATTTCTATCACATGATCATCTGATATTTTGGTTATTTCTGTGGCAAAATTTTTGAAACTGGCTCATTGTGCCTGCACATTATGTTTGAATAGTTATGGATTGAATCAATGGACAATATTGGGAATTTAGATGGGTGGTTCAAACTATGATACGTGGACCTCTTTCTTTATTCAGTAATTACATTTTTATGTAGTCTGATGCATTTAGTTTATCATAATCTGCAGGTGCATGACCTTTTGACCCTGTACAATGAAATTGATGTCCCTCCAGAGCGTTTGTTATTTAAAATTCCTTCAACTTGGCAAGTGAGTATCTGAATTTAGTGCTTGGTATATAGAAGCTAATAACTTTCATCCCACTGTGGTCCCTCAATAGTTGGTTTTCAATTCAGGGAATTGAGGCCTCAAGGTTGCTGGAATCTGAGGGCATACAGACACATTTGACTTTTGTTTACAGGTTAGTTTTTCAAGACAGACTATCCGTTCTATTACCCAAACCTTGGTTTATAATATGCAAAAAGTAATTGTGTATAACATGGAATAACTCAGGGCTAGTTTGAAATTCCACTTTGAAAATCAAGTTATGGTTAAATTGTTTTTCATGATTTGGAAAATCAAAAGGTTTTCCTATGCATTCATCACTAAATCTTTCTGGATACAAATACACTTAATACTAGGTAGCTGTCAAGAAGCACAAGCACCTTTGTAGCTCCATGCCTTGATTCCTCATAGTCCCTCCCATGACACTCCAAGAGACCCATGAATTGCTTAGTCCTAAATGAGCCTTGAAGAGCATAATGGTGGTGTATCCATTATATCCACATTGGATCACTGTGAATATGCCATGACAGAAACCTTCACCATGAAATGATTTGACTTATGATGAGTTATATAAGATGAAGAAGTAAAATGAAGATATATAAGGATTAACTCTGATACACCAGAGTTGTACTAGGCAAGATAGTGAGAAAGACTCTAGTAGCATAGTTCTTTATATTGTTTTCTGAAAGTACCCTCCAGCTAGAAATTCAGTTTTATGATGTGTGCCACTACTCATGCATAGCTTTGCATGGCTCATAATGCTATTTTGCTGAAATCTTTACTTATGATATGATTTCTTTATTTATTTTTTCTGTTAGTCATTTGTACATAGTTTTTTGGGGAGTTCATACCAGAAATGCTGACTACTCATCCTTTTTCATTCTTATAGGCTTTCTGACATAGAGTGGGGAAGGGAAAACTGTGGCTTCTTTTGCATATATCGCAGTAGTTGTTTTATGTGCACAAAAACAAAACTCAGCATGATATTTTGTTTAGATCACAATAAATCTCATCTATATTTGGAAAAATCATTGCATCAATAGGTATCAGATCAATCTATTAATGTACCAAAAAATTGTATTTTGGAGGGTGTTATGATGCCAAATAAATTATTCAAGGTAACAATCTAAGTTAGCTTTCTGTATATCTTGAGAAATTAATTGAAGGTAAGTGTAATTCTAAAAACATTGCTTTGCATAGTGTTCTCTTGTATTGATGTAGCATTGTTAGTTTGCTTAATATTTAGCATTTGTGCTATCCTTGATGTCTTGGTCAGGGCTTTTAAATGATCTGGGTGGATTACCTTTTTGTTCTCTATATTTGATAATTTTTTAAGCATCTCTCCAAAATGTTGAGTGATAGAGTTTTGGTTGGATGGAAGAAATGAGGTTGATACTGATATGTTATTCAGCACTTATCAGGAGTTAAGAGCTACAATTCATATTCTTTGCCTTTTTCCTTGTTATATCTTTCACTCTTATTTTGATTGACTTTGAACAACTAACGACTTCCATATTTGTTTCCCTTTTATACGTGTACATGTACAGTGAATCTCATCTTCAAACCTTGTGGCTAATCATTTGATGACTTGATCATTCTTCTTCAGTTTTTGTCAAGCTGCAGCTGCTGCTCAAGCTGGTGCTTCTGTTATTCAGATTTTTGTTGGTCGCGTTCGGGTAATTTTCCACCTCTAGTAAGTAAAATGATGTTGGAAATTTCGTTTAGTGGTATTGATAGCTTACACATTGCTGTTCAGGATTGGGCCCGCAATCATTCTGGTGACCCTGAGATAGAAGCTGCTCTTAAAAGAGGGGAAGATCCTGGTTTGGCTTTGGTTAGTTGTATATCATCGATGTTTGGTCTTTTAAGTACTCCGTAAATGGCTAATAAATCTTGCAACTTCCTGCATGTGTTTTCAATTCCTCGGATCTTGTTCTAAGATATATGATTATGATCTAATATGGCTTTTGAATCAGTTTTAGAGCAAAAATCTTAGAATAAATTTCAAGCTGTTGGTATCCTAATGCAAAACCAACTTCCTACTATTGGAGTTAAAATTAAAAAACATGAAGTCTGATTACTAAGGAGAATACATGGTTGCAACCTTATTGATTGGAGATTGAGGATCTTGTCTTACTCGTGTACACTTGTCTCCATTCATCCCAGATGCAAGAGCATGAACACTATCTTCTTCAGGCTTATTCTTAGTAAAATCTTTCTTCTTTGCTTTGTCTAATATATCAGATTTGGTTTCTATCCATCCAACCAAATATTTATGGAAATTAAAAGTCTCATCTAAGGTTAAGGTCTTTGCTTAGTTGCACGTAGAAAGGTGAACACCAATGACATGCCCTTTTTTTTCTTTTTCTCTTGATCAAAAACAAAATATATGTATTAAATGAGAAAAGAAACATGAGAAAGATGAGGAATCCTCCCCATGAAGTACAAGCCTGATCAAAAGAACTCAGTAAACCTCCACTAGCAAAGGAAGGTTTTACAAAAGGTAGAAAAGGCCGCATGATCAAAAGTACTAAGTAAACTTCCACTAACCAAGGAGGGTTATAAAAAATGAACAAAAAGCCTATGCAAGTAAAACAATCCTGACCCTATAAACCCAACCCTAGGGTGTATATGACGGAAGCCAACTAAGCTAAATTACACTCAAAGGATAGGGTTTAAAAATGTCTGTACAGTAAGCCCAAAAAGAAACATAAAAGTGAAACTGATCCTCAATGACATGTTTTAGTTGAGAAGACCTTCTAAAGCCCTTAATCCTAATTGGTGCACCCTATGTAGTGGGAGTGGAAAGACAATTTGTCATCTCTTTGTACTTTGTACATTGTTCAATCACTTGGGGACTATGGCACAAGCTACTCAGACAGACCAGGATGGTGTGGGTTTAGCCGAGGACTTTATATGACATGATGATTATTTCTTATATGGGTTTTAGGAACTCCACTAGAGGCAAGACCCTTTGGAAGATTGCTTGTCTCACTTTGATTTAGATTATGTGACAAGAGAGAAATGCTAAGATCTTTGAGGATAAATGGAGGATGTTAAAGATATTGTGGTTTGAGTAAAAGTTTTAAAGGCATTCCTTTGAATGCCATTTAGCTCGGTTGGCATTTGGTATGTACACCATTATGGACCAACAATGAGAGGAGCCTAGCTGGTTTTGAGGAGATGAAATCATTATACATTATTTTGTGATCTATCTTTTTTTATAAATCTTCTTGTATATCGGAGGTGATGTAGGACAACCCTAGGATGGTTGCCTACACTCAAGGGTAGGTGGGCTAGGGTTTTATTTTTAGGGTGTAAGGAGAGGAACAAAGAATAAACTTTATGGTAGAAAAAATTATAAGATAAGAAATAGAGAGAAAGAAGAAACAATGAAGAAAAGATGGAAAACCTTAGAGTCTCACTAAGGCCTTCTAGGAGTCTCACCTAGAAGAAAATCAATGGAGTCTCACCATTGAGGGTTGCAACCTTGCAATGAAAGAAAGTATAATATTATTCATCAAAATTCATTCCTTTGATTTACATTGATTAGCCTATTTATAGGCTTCTCTAAGAAATCCAAAGTCTACTAGGACTCTAATAACCTATCATGACTCAAATTCTAATTATATTAATCCTACTTAAAGTTTACTTAGGTCTTCCCTTTCTTCCTTGAATAAACTTTAAAAGGTTTTCCCCCATCAATTCTCCCCGGCTTGAAAGAACTCGGCTCCGATGAGTTAGATGCTTGATACAATTCATAGAGATCGGGGTTAATCTTCTGAAAATCCGTTGTCGTAATCCATGTATTCTCAGAATGTGGTTTGCCTCGCCATTTCACCAAAAAATTTTGGTATCCACCTTGTCGAGTAGACACAAGTTGATCATCAAGAACATACTCGATCTCAGGACGTGGGCTAAGAGTAGGTGGTAATTGAAGATCCAACTCTTCACTTACATCGTTGTGATGGCCATGGTAGATATGTAAATCTTCCACATTAAATATTGGACTAAAATGCAAGTTTGAAGGGAGCTCTAACAAATAAGCATTCTCACCCAACCGCTTTAGTACCCGAAATGGACTCGCTTTCTTAGCTTGAAGCTTTTGATATGTGCTCGGATGAAATCTTTCTGGTCGTAAACGAACCATCACTAGATCACCTTCTTGAAACTAAATATATCTTCGATGTGCATCTGCTGCCTCTTTATAGTTCTCATTGCTGATTTTGATTTTTTCTCATACCTTTTCATGTATATCTCGTATATGACGTGCAAATGCATCACCATCTTGGCTGGTGCGGACAGAAGTAGGTAATGGTATAAGATCAACAGGTTGCTTAGGTTTTAGCCCATATGCCACTTCAAAAGGTGAGTACCCAGTAGTACGATTAGTGCAGCTATTGAAAGCAAATTCGGCTTGTGGTAAGACATTATCCCACTTTCTCAACTGATCTCTCACAATGCATCTCAACAGATTACCAAGACTGCGGTTGACAACTTCTGTTTGTCCATCAGTTTGAGGATGGAAAGAACTTGAAAATTTTAATTGAGTACCTAGCTTGGCCCACAAGGTTTTCCAAAAATAGCTCATAAACTTGACATCGCGATCAGAAACAATGGATTGTGGTAATCCATGCAATCGAACTACTTCTTTAAAGAATAAGGCAGCAACATAAGAAGCATCCGAAGCCTTCTTACATGGGATAAAATGTGTCATTTTGGAAAATCTATCAACCACAACAAATATAGAATCAAAGCCCCGTTGTGTCCTTGGTAATCCAAGTACAAAATCCATGCTCAAGTCTTCCCAAGGTTTGGAAAGAACTGGTAATGGCGTATATAACCCCGTATTTTGCTTTGAACCTTTTCCTACTTGACATGCTCGACATTGTTTGATAGCCTTCCAAACATCCTTCTTTAAACTAGGCCAAAAGAAGCGATCTTCCACCAAAGCAATGGTCTTATCTCATCCAAAATGTCCGCCCATTCCGCCTCCATGAAGTTCCCATATGACATGATCACGTAGAGAAGTCCTTGGTAAGCATAAACGATTTTTATAAAACAAGTACCCTTCTAAAATCTGGAAATCAATACATGTTGCTTTTGAACCACTCAAAAGAGAGGAATAAACATCTCCAAAATCAGCATCATTGTCATAGCAATGCTTTAATTCTTCAAATCCAATTGTAGTGGTTGACATGTTTACTAAGAGAAGGGCCTTCCTACTAAGGGCATCAGCTACTTTATTTTCAATTCCTACACAATGCTTTAAATTAAAGGTAAACAGTTGAAGAAAACTACTCCATTTTGCATGCCGAGAGTTAAGCTTCTTTTGAGAATTAAGATATCGCAAGGCTTCATGATCTGAATACAAAACAAATTCCTTGTAACTAAGATAATGTTGCCAATGCCTAATTGCTTGCACCACTGCATAGAATTCAAGATCATATGTGGAGTATTTTTTCTTTGCCCCATTGAGCTTCTCACTAAAGAAAGCCACAGGATGTCCCTCTTGGCTAAGGACTGCTCCAATTCCCACATGGGAAGCATCACAGGCCACCTCAAATACTTTCTCAAAGTCTGGTAGGCGTAGGATAGGAGGGTTCACCATCTTGGATTTGATTTCTTCAAATGCCTTGTTGGCCGCCTTGGTCCAAATAAATAAACCAGGTTTCATGCATTCAGTAATTGGGGCCATAATAGAGCTGAAATTTCGAATAAATCGTCGATAGAATGTAGCCATTCCATGGAAGCTTCGCACCTCATGGATATTTGTTGGTACTGGCCAATCAACAATAGCTTTGATCTTCTCCGGATCTGTTTCAACACCCTTAGAAGACACAACAAAGCCAAGAAATACAACACTAGGGCTCATGAAAGTACATTTTTTCAAATTAATGTAAAACTTTTCAGCCCTAAGAGTGCGCATTACTTGCTTCAAGTGTTCCTCATGATCTTCACAAGATCGACTATAGATAAGAATATCATCAAAATAGACAACAACAAATCGTCCAATAAAAGGTTTTAATACCTGCGTCATAATCCGCATGAAGGTACTTGGAGCATTGGTTAGTCTAAACGGCATGACTAACCACTCATACAATCCATCCTTAGTTTTGAAAGATGTCTTCCATTCATCCACTGGTCTAATACGTATTTGATGATATCCACTTCTTAGATCAATCTTTGAGAAGATTACTGATCCAACCATCATATCTAGCATGTCATCAAGTCTTGGAATTGGAAATCGATACTTAATTGTGATTTTGTTGATTGCACAACTATCCACACACATCCGCCATGATCCATCCTTTTTTGGTGTTAGTAGGGCAGGAACTCCACAAGGACTTAGACTTTCACGAATAAAGCCTTTAGTAAGTAATTCATCAACTTGCCTTTTCAATTCAACATGCTCTGTTGGATTCATTCTGTAGGTTGGTAAATTTGGTAATGATGCACCGGGAATCAAATCAATGGCATGTTGTATGTCACGCATAGGAGGGAGTTCATTAGGTAACTCTGCAGGCCACAAGTCAGAAAAGTCATCAAGGATTTTACGTGCGTTTGCTGGATATTCCTTATCTTGTTCTTTAAATTCTTCCACTTTCCGAGCCATTAAAGCAAAAATAACTTTAGTTTCCTTGCTCTCATTTTCAAATTGACACATAGTAAGTACCTTTTTTTGGTTGTGCATTCTCATCCGACTTCTTAATTGGAGGGACTTCTTTCATTGGACGAAGGATCTTCTTACGTCCGTTGTGTATGAGAGCATATGTATTTTCATAGCCGTCATGTTGAACTTTTCTATCAAAGAGCCAAGGTCTTCCAAGTAAAATATGACTTACTTTAATGGGTAAGACCTCACACCATATAGACTCTTCAAAGTCTTTACCAAAAAGGAATGTTACTAAGCAACGAAAACTTACCGGGATAGAGGTGTCATTAACCCATGCTACTCTGAATGGATTTGGATGTCTCTCTGTTTTAAGGTTTAGCTTCTCAACAAGTTCTTGTGAAGCTATGTTCAAACTGCTACCTCTATCAATGATCATGGTGCATAATCTCCCTTGGCAAGAAATACGTGTTTGGAAAATGCTAGTACGTCGCCAATCTTCTTCTCTTTTTACTTTTGGAACGGTTAATAAAGGTCGTGCTACAAGACTATATCCTTCCGTCATACCATCATAGTAGTCACATTCTTCACTAACTTCATTTTCATTGTAGGTCTCTTCTTCCTTTGGGTAACTTTCCAATTCAGATTCTGGTTCTTCAACACAAAAGTGTAAACTTTTGGTTGGGCATACAACATCATAATGACCATGCCCACCACACTTAAAGCATAAAGGAGTCACATCTACTTTTCTATCTCCATTACTCATTGAATTTTTACCCTTATTACCATTCTTATAAGCCACATTCGCAGTTTGTTGAGTGTTGCCCCCACCATTCACATAATTAGGAGTTCTGAAGTTTGACGTGCTTAAAGGTTTGCTTGCTGTCCTGTTGGAGAAAGTGCTCCCAATTTGTGAACTTGGACGCCTGGAAACCCGGAATTTGAGGCCTTCTTCTATTTTGAGGGCTAGTTGATAAACGTCATCTACGGTATAAGTGTGTGCAGCTATCATCTCAAGTTGAATCTCCATTCGAAGTCCAGCTTTGTAGCGGGCTGCAAGTTGAGCATCGCTTTCCCGCACTTGATTTCGAATGCTCAATTCATGGAATTCTTCTGTATATTCTTCAACGGACTTGGTACCTTGTTTAAGGGAAAACAATTTTGTATACATAAGTTGTTCATAATCAGTTGGGAGAAAGTGCTCCTTCATCTTCAACTTCATCTCGTCCCATGTGTCAATAGGCGGTTGGCCAGTTCTATGAGCTTGATTCTTGATATTATGCCACCATAGACGTGCTGCTCCTTTCAACTTTGCCTTCACAAAACAAACTTTTCTATTTTCGGGCATTGCATACCAATCAAAGTAATCTTCCATTGACATAATCCAATCAAGAAAAGCTGTTGGATTTAGTTTTCCATAAAATTCAGCAACTTCAAGACGTACCTTTTTTGTCACATCATCATCTAGCTCAAAAAGTTTGGCCCTTCTTTGATTCCCCATCATAAAATTGTCTTGTTCTTCGGGTGATGGATTTGGCGATTGTCTAAATTGATGACTTGCGATCTCCTCTTCAATTGGTCGTTTTTCTTGGCTCTTTTCTAATAACTTCATGATCTCATCAAGTTTGCTATTTAGTTGTATTATAGCATCTTGATGGGATTGTTGTGTGGCTGAAATTTCCTCTAAGCGTATTGTATCGGCATCTTGATTGCTAGAAGTTTTTTTGGAACTCATGCTTGCATAAGTTGCTCCGCTCCTTAATTGCATATGCCTTCAAGCCAAGAATTTTGGCTCTGATACCAAAATTAATGTAGGACAACCCTAGGATGGTTGCCTACACTCAAGGGTAGGTGGGCTAGGGTTTTATTTTTAGGGTGTAAGGAGAGGAACAAGGAATAAACTTTATGGTAGAAAAAATTATAAGATAAGAAATAGAGAGAAAGAAGAAACAATGAAGAAAAGATGGAAAACCTTAGAGTCTCACTAAGGCCTTCTAGGAGTCTCACCTAGAAGAAAATCAATGGAGTCTCACCATTGAGGGTTGCAACCTTGCAATGAAAGAAAGTATAATATTATTCATCAAAATTCATTCCTTTGATTTACATTGATTAGCCTATTTATAGGCTTCTCTAAGAAATCCAAAGTCTACTAGGACTCTAATAACCTATTCTACTAGGACTCTAATAACCTATCATGACTCAAATTCTAATTATATTAATCCTACTTAAAGTTTACTTAGGTCTTCCCTTTCTTCCTTGAATAAACTTTAAAAGGCTTTCCCCCATCAGGAGGTTTCTTTGTGTTTTGATCAAGTTTGTGTTTTGTGGGGTGGATTCCTCATCCTTCTCATGAACTTTTTATACATAATGAATGTATCTCTTGTTTATGATAAAAAAAAAATGGAGAATATATGGTTATGATCTATCTGTTATTTTTTATAATGAGCTCTTTAAGAAATTTTAACCCGAGTTTGAAGTCCTTTTATTTCTTTATTTTTTAATTTTCCTTGTAATGACCCTGCTAACTATTTGGTTTCAGCTGCTGAAAAAATATTATGTCTCATGCACTGTATCAACAACGTTTTATGGCACCTTTAACTTGGATCATGTTCCTTAACCCCTTCTAGGATCTACCATGGTGCTGTTATTGGTGTCCTGTACACATGAACATGCTCAGCACATATCATTTCTCTCTTTTTGTTAATGCCTTAATGGTTGATATGACATAAAGCTCTCCTTAATCATTTATTTCTTATCCTTGTTTCTCAATATAAATTCTCTGCCAGTGAAGTGTGTCAAAAGCTGCATTGTATTGATTCAATTTCAATCTCCTGATTTTGGAATTATTTCCTTTTTACTAACCTTATGAAAAATAAAGTGAAAAGCCATCTGCTTTCAGTCTAGGTGGTTGAGATTCCAATTCCTTTTTGGGAATGCCCTAAATAAAGTATTGGCACTCACATCTGCAATCTAAACATATAAACCTACCTAAAGAATGTTCCTTCCGTCCTTTATTCAGAGTCCAGTGCAGTAGATGCGGAGTTGACTTGATTCTTGTGCATTGTTTCAAGTCATTAGCACTAACAACCAACAAATGCTTATGAGTTCAGCCTATTTCTCAAATATTGCAGGTGACCAAGGCTTATAACTACATTCACAAACATGGATACAAATCAAAGTTGATGGCAGCAGCGGTTCGGAACAAGCAGGATTTGTTCAGTCTTCTGGGGTAAATATTTGACTCCCTTTGGTTAATCTCAACTGGGGATTTTTGACAAGATTGACTTCAGGAATGATCATTTTTGCTATTGTATTGCCTCTTTGTTCAGGGTTGACTATATCATTGCACCATTGAAGGTACTGGAATCTCTCAAAGAATCTATAACTTCCCCAGATGAAAAGTACTCTTTTGTAAGGAGGCTATCCCCAAATTCTGCTGCCTCTTACAGTTTCAGTGAAGAAGAGGTCTGCTTTCTTTACATAGTATCAGTTTCTTTCCCTCTTAGACATGAGTATTCAATGGTACCTCCACCTTTAGGATTGTAGGATGTTTGAAACAATTCTGGCTGTTGAAATTCAACAGTTAAGATTGATTTTCAAACATCTGATAGCTGAGATTCTGGATGTACCGGGTACCATAGAATTCTCCCAGTAAAATTAATCAGAACAATAGGGAATTCATCTCTGAAAAAAAAATACTCTCGATGAACAGAATTTTCTCAAAACTTTCAGCCAAGGCCGGTACTAAAAGGGAACATGGCCTAAGGATCATAGAGTGGAAGACTAAGGATGTCCCACCCTTTACATATAATTCCAAATGCAGGATATTGTGCTGATTTAACGGCATGGTCAACATAGAACAGAAATCTTGGCCACTCATTCCATGTGCCACCCATTATGACAAGGGCACATATGCATGTTGGTGCTCAATAAGGCTACCTAAAGACCTGAAGATGATGTGTAATTCTGGATGCGTATATGTTTTTGATATGCATTTTTTTTTTAATAGCAGAAAGGATTAAATCTTCCTAATCATTAGGTTAGTGTCACGAATTTGATGACTCTTTAGCTGATTATTTGTGCCAATGTTTATCTTTCTGATGGGCTATCCTTTTCCTCTGAGGTTCACTGTTTCCCTCAGCTGCGTGGTTAGAGTTTCAGAATTCACATATTAGTCATTTTTTTAAGAGGGTGTTTAGTAGTATTTTGGAAGATTTTTCTTGGTTTTAGAAGCAGAAAGTAAGAAAATAGAAAATTTATGTTTGATCATCAACAATTCCCCTACTTCAGCTTTATATTTTGTCAGCAATGTGCACCATTCCTCTATAAGCTCTCTTACTTACATGTAAGATATGTTGTTGTTGGTTGGTCAGTTGGTTCTCTTTTATATGTTTTTATTTTCTATTTTTTTGTTTTGCAAAGATGAAGATGTATTTGACTTTGGATGTGTGAACAGATACACAAAAAGAAAAAGGTTCTTTATTTACCTTGCAAAAGCACAAGCACATTCAAAAAGCTTAATGAAGCATGCCCCATAGCATTTTGGATTTCTCAATTACCAGAATAATGTACCATTCGGAGTAGAAATATATTTTAAACTGACTATTAGGAGGAGAATGCTCTCACCAGATAGACCAAGATATAAGCTTTACTTTCTTAAACAACATTTAGGGTGAAATCATCCTTATTGCCAAAATAATGTATACCAGTATTTAGCAGAATTTGGAACCACTGGCAGTTCCCTTTTTGGTTCTTGGAATACCCCCAACTGGTTGGACTAACTGATCCACTTTCATTTTTCAGCTTGTGAAGTGGGACCAGTTGAACTTTGCATCATCCATGGGCCCTGCAGCTGTGGAGCTTCTGGCTGCCGGACTTGAAGGGTATGCTACACAAGCCAAGCGAGTGGAGGAGTTATTTGGGAAGATCTGGCCACCCCCTAATGTTTGAGAATAAATTTGTCTATAATGAAATAAAAAGGAGAATTCCACTTTCAAGTGCTGTTCCCTTTTCCTCCTGTCTTTAGTTCTCCATAGTCAACTTTTATTTATCTCTAGCAACCAATTGAACCACTAACAATTTTTCCTTTAATACTCTTATTATAATCATCGGACACTAGTAGGATTGGGTTTGCCTTGAGTTTATGACCATTTTCCCTCGATCCAACCACGGAAAAGAAGGTTGAAACTGGTAGCATCCTGGAATAACACACTGAAACAGCAATTTTCATCCCCTGCTATTGTGGAAACCAATTCTTTAGCACTAAAAGACACATTACTCATGGGTTGAATTCCAACTAAAGTCGAGGAAACCGGTAGATGGTATACAGTGTAATACAATATGATATGAATGATGGACCCGGATGAGTCATCCTATTTGAGTATTTGTCAAGGATAACACAAGAAATTGAGTGGAGCTAATAATTCTAATAAATTTCTGTTCTTACGGATTGAATCGGTGACGCGGCTGTGTGTATTATATTACAATATTTATTTTTCTCCAGGGAAGCAGGTGCATGTGATACATGTGATGTGACCCATATGCAGCATCAGCAAGTGATATTTATTTAATGATTAAAGAGCCAAAGCACCAATGGGTTCTGAATAGGAATGTTTTGTTTTGTATGAATTATTGTTTGTGTTTTTCCATTCATAATGCAAAACTGGGGTCGGTGTCATAATGCCGCCAAGACGCTCAAATTGGAAAATTCTAGCCTAACCAGACACATCCATTGCGCTGGGCCAGGTAACCATCTTGTCCTAAGATATTTACTTATTTCCTATTGTGTTTCTTTCTTATTCGGTTGGTTTCGGGATTGTCCTGGACTAAAGCATTTTTTTTATGGTCCATTCAGCTATTAATTATTTTTAGGGACTTGGTTCACATGCCAAAATGGTTATCTAAAATAATGTAATATCAGTGGTACAACCAATGGTAAATTGACAGAAGGCATCGAACCAAAGTGTACAAGTCGGACTTTAGTTACGTCTCGTGTTGAAACAGACAACGTACTGTTTTTCAGGGAAATTTTCTCTCTCCTTGTCAGCGAAGCCAGACAAACCATTCAACCTAACATCTCTCGAAAGACCTCGCCCGGAGACCCGCCATGCATAACTCCACATTAATACCAAATCACAAACACACACATACAAACTGAAATCTTTCTTCCTTCCTCCCTCCCTCCCTTCCTCCCTCTCTCCCTCTCTAACAGACACACGCTCTGTCATCCGACAAATTCCAACTCACCTCTCTCTCCTTTCTCTCTCTAAAACACCCACATAAACGCCTCTGCACAACCCATTTCGGTCACCTTCATTCCTCTCCTACCTGCAAAACAACCATGGCAGACCCCAACCCTGCCCGCACCTTCGCCGATCCGGAGGATCCCATCATCGCCGCCACCGTCCCTGACCATTACACCCCGCTCTTGGATGGAGACCCACCAGCTGGAGAAAATTCCCGGCGACCCTTGAAGGGATTCTTGGTCATCTTATCTGGGTTGGTCTTGGTTGGGTTGTTAATGGCTTTAATCGGTGAGAATGGGCCCAGTGTATCACAAGATTCACAACAAAATGATTTGACATTGAATGCACCAGCGGAGTCTACGAATATATCTGCGCAGTTTTTGGAGCCAGCGTCACGAGGGCCATCGGCGGGCGTGTCAGAGAAGTCATTCCGGCTACATTCCGGCGTGAGAGCTCCGTTTCCGTGGAGCAACACCATGCTAACTTGGCAAAGAACGGGTTATCATTTTCAACCAGAAAAGAATTGGATGAACGGTAGGGTTATTTAAATTAAGGCTGTGTTTGCAACTGTGAGGTTCAAATTTCCGCAGCACCCTTTTTAAATAGAATTTTGGAATTCAGTCAGCATCGCTTTTCTTTCTTCCCATTCCGTCGCCGCCCCCCCAAGGAAGCACATCCAATTTGGAATAATTTCAGATTTTCTTTTCTTACGTACCCGAATCCATTCCTTTTTCTTTTTTAAAAAATTTTAATAAAACAAAATGTTACCGCCTAAGACACGGAACCAAACAGGTTCTACAGATCAGATTTTGCATGGAAATAGTCTAATAGAGGTATAATGGTGGGTCCCATCAATATTATTGCCATTTAGTAAGGCTATAAACAAAAACTTCGTAGTGGTACCTTGTTAATGTATTTCTTCTATTATTTTATTATTTTTAATCAGACCACTTTTATTAAAATTAAGAATAATTTTTTATATTTTTTAAAATTAATTAATTAAATAAACTTCTTAAGAGAGTCTATTTATGACGCGTCACTTTTAGTATCTAAAAAACTTATGTGTCAAGTTCATCAATTCTCCCCTCAAACAAAAATGTTATAAATGTTAAATTTTGTTGAGAAAGGAATCAAATCATGGATTACCTCCCTTACCCAAATTTCTTTTCTTAGAAACATACGAAAAACACCATCCAAATATTTTAGGAAATTAAGATTTTATATACCATTTTAATTTCAAAAGTTAATTTAATAATATTAGCCGAAAATTCCAAGAACCATCACCTATTCTGCTGAATTGTTTTAAAATTTTAAATTTTGACAATATAGATTCTTACATGAACTAATTACTTTTCTCTCTTTGTCGGTTCGCACACCTGGTGGGGAATCTCGTTGGCCGGCTTTGTAGATCCCAACGGTAACACTACTTTCTCCTCTCCACATCTGTTTGCTGTACAACCTGCAATTAATTTGGGAAAAACGTGTTTCATGTGAAGAAAAATAGAAAATAATAACTTAAATTTATAAAATGATTATCCAAAAATAATTAGAATTTTATGTTTTTCTAGTATTTTTTTAAAAAAAAAAATGTTTTCAGGATGCTTATCTAAAAATAATTAGAAATTTATGTGTTTTTCGATTGAAATATAGTATTTTTTTTAAAATATATATATATATATATATATATATATATATATGTTTTCAGGTTTTTATGTAAAAAATAATTCAAGTTTTATATATTTGAGGATAAAAAATATATAAAATATTAATTATTTTTAAATAGTTATTTGATATATATATATATATACATGGTCGCGCTGATGTGAGGTAACAGTTTGAATTTGAAAGGAATGACATCATGAGCCCTCAGTTTGAATTTGAAAGGAATGACATCATGAGCAATGGCTTTTTGCTTTTTGTAGGTCCAATGTTCTATGGTGGATGGTATCACTTCTTCTACCAGTACAACCCAGATGCTGCAGTGTGGGGCAACATAGTGTGGGGCCATGCCGTGTCAAAGGACCTCATAGAGTGGCTTCATCTCCCTTTGGCCATGGTGGCTGATCAGTGGTATGACACCAATGGTGTGTGGACTGGCTCTGCAACCCTTCTCTCTGATGGGCAAGTGATCATGCTCTACACTGGTGCCACCAATGAGTCGGTGCAGGTCCAGAACCTGGCATACCCTGCTGACTTGTCTGATCCACTCCTTGTGGACTGGGTCAAGTACCCAGGTAACCCAGTGCTTGTTCCCCCACCAGGCATCGATGACAGGGACTTTCGTGACCCTACAACAGCCTGGTATTGGCCCGATGGAAAATGGAGGATTGCTATCGGCTCTAAAGTTAACAAAACTGGCATTTCTTTAGTTTATAATACTGAGGACTTCAAGAAGTATGAGCTCATAGAAGGGGTTCTTCATGCTGTCCCTGGCACCGGCATGTGGGAGTGTGTGGACCTCTACCCTGTATCATTGAAGGAAGATAATGGGTTGGACACTTCCTTTAATGGTCCCGGAGTCAAGCATGTGCTCAAGGCTAGCCTTGATGATGACAAGAATGATTACTATGCCATTGGGACTTATTCGCTGGAGTCAGGTAATTGGACTCCAGATAATTCCAATTTGGATGTTGGTATTGGCCTGAGGTATGATTATGGCAAGTTCTATGCTTCCAAGACGTTCTATGATCAAAACAAGCAGAGGAGAATATTGTGGGGTTGGATTGGAGAAACTGATGGCGAATCTGCTGATATCAAGAAGGGATGGGCATCTGTTCAGGTCTGTTTTTTTCTCTGGTTCCTACATATATTTAAAGCCTGATTCGAACTACTTGGGTGATGATGACAAGGCTGTGTTTGGATTATTTTGTGTGGCAGAGCATTCCAAGGACGGTGGTCTTCGACAAGAAGACTGGTACCAATATACTTCAGTGGCCAGTGGCGGAGATCAAGAGTTTGAGAAAGAGTAGCAAAAAATTTGACAAACTAGAGGTTGGACCAGGATCAGTTGTGACACTAGAAGTGGAAAAAGCCACACAGGTCTGTTTTTTATTTTCAATGTGTGGAATTAAATCATAATTTTTTTGAGAACAAACTCCTGAGCTTACTGTGAGAACTCTGGTGTTGCAACAGATGGACATTACTGCTGAGTTCGAGATTGATAAAGAGGCTTTGAAGAGAATAGGTGAAAGCGATGTGGAGTACAGCTGCGGCACAAGTGGTGGATCTGCTCAACGGGGTGAACTGGGACCATTTGGCCTTCTGCTCCTCGCCGACGAGGGCCGTTGTGAGCAGACTCCTGTGTATTTCTATGTTGCCAAAGGCACTGATGGCCAGCTCAAGACTTTCTTCTGTACTGATGAGTCAAGGTTGGTTTCCATCCCGCCTATCATGCTCATTGCTCATTGCTCATGTTGGCGTTTCTAATGAAATTACTTTTTGTTTCTCCTAGGTCTTCTCTAGCAAATGATGTCGATAAACGAATTTTTGGGAGCACAGTTCCAGTAATCAAAGGAGAAAAGTTATCCATGAGGATACTGGTAAAATTAAAACACTGGTTTTTCACTTCTCTGAATGTCTTTATCAAAAGCAATTCTGATGAAAATGAATGGTGGCGCAGGTGGATCATTCCATAATAGAAAGCTTTGCGCAAGGTGGAAGGACATGCATCACATCCCGGGTGTATCCAACCAAGGCGATCTATGGAGCAGCTCAGCTCTATGTCTTCAACAATGCTACCTCAGCCAGCATCACTGCCTCAATCCAGACATGGGCAATGAAGTCTGCATACATCCGCCCCTACTCATCCCATCAGGAGTCCTAAAACTACGCCTCACTTGTGTTTTCATTCCGATCAGCTCATGATCCCACCGGTTGTATTAGGTCTTATCATCTTACTTTTTTTCATATTGTCAAGACAGTCCATATATTTGACCCCTTTGTAAGATAAAAATAGACCCTTTTTTCAGCAGAGTGAAATACATCTTCCATGGATGCATTGCCGTTGGAAACCTCGTTGTTGTGCATTTATAACCATGTAATTCAGATGCATTATTATTAATAAATATGTAGGCTTTGCTCTATTTCTTCATATCTTTATGCATAGCTGAGTTTGTTTGTAAAAGATTAATTTATTAAGAGGATTTTGGTTTTCAACAAGAGTTGCATTTTCACATAATCCCCAAGTTATTATTCCTTTTGTATATACCATCTAATTGTAGGCATTTTAAGATATGGGTGTCAAAAAATCCCCTTGGCAAAATGGCGCGTACTAGACATTAGATCAAATTAGCAAATTCAAAATGAACTAAGAGTGTGTTTGATAGTGATTTTAGAAAACGTTTTTAATATTTCTAACACTTGAATTATATAAATTTGTAAGTGTTAAAAATATTAGAAACACTTTCTAAAATTATTGTCAAATCGGACTCTAAACCCATAAAAGGAGAATTACTATTGGCATTGCCTTAAAGTGATTAACCTACAATTGTGTTAATTGAAACTGAAATTGGTTAGAAAGCTTCCACCTAGATGGAGCCTCTTGGCCATATGTGGACAGTTTCTTTACAATCTTATGGATGGTTCAATTGTTGAGGGGAAGCAGAGATGAGAATAGCAATTGAATTTTTTTATTTTCATAGGAAAGGGCTAACTGTTCAGTTGCTTTGGATGTTAAACAAAAGATGAGAAGAGAAAAACAAGCAAGCTTCATCTTTTCAACAATACTTTAAAAATATGGACCTTCTCTTGAGAAAAATTGGAGAAGCATTCAGTAAGCAACGTCTTATGGTATGTGTCTGGTACTAATTTAATAAGCATCCAGGAGCTCGATTAGAGACTTGGGTTTGAGTCTGTTTGACTTCTTCTTCATTGGAGTAAGACTCAGACCTCTTCAAAATTTCCAGATTAATGGACAATCTTCAGCTCTTTAGTGTGCATGATTGAGGGGTAAAAGAATAGTGTGACAGATAGGAGTGGCAATTCATGTTTGTAGGTTGCGTCTGTATCATATTGAAGTTTGGACATTCTATTAAATAGGTTAATCCAAGCATGATACAAATAATTATCAGATTAAAAATATAAATCCGCATATGACTTAATTATTAAACAAGTAATACATTGTATAATCTATTTAATAATTTAATTTTTAATAAGATGAGTTTTGTATAAGTCTATATGTTTAATGTTTTAACTTATTTATTTTTAATCCAATTAATCTATTTATTCAAAAAAAATTTTAAAAAACAATCAAATATGAGTGTTTATAGTTATAATTAGATTAATTAACATGTTTATTAATTGGATCAATTCAAATCAAATTCATATTATGTAAATTGATCCAGAAACTAACTAAAGGGGATAATTGGGTTGGGTATGTGATAAGAATTTGACTCGGACACTATTGTATTCCATTCAAACCCGTGGAAAACATGTTAAAGTTAAATTGTGTTAACCACCCATAACAAACTTTGTCTAACCTAAGTGAGGGGACATCTGGTTTAGGCATGAGATAGGTTGGGCTTGTGCCTGAGGGGCTGAGGATGAGAGTGGGGCTCGGCAATCATAAAGGCCTTTGGGACAAGCCCAGGCCGGACCATGACCCAAAGAAAAAGATTAGGCCTAGCTATGATGGTCATGAGAATTCTCAATTGTTTTGGCCACACTCTATGCTAAAGAGGCCTCAAAGTTTCATACCCACTTCGGCTTGATGTGAAAACATGGGAGCCTCTGAATTGGAAGGTCTCTCCTACCCACTTTGCCGTTTTAATATGAATATATCTAAACAAAAGCCTCCAAATTCTCTCTCTCTCTCTATTTAATTATCTATTTTCACACTCATCTACTCCGTTGACCAACGTTATATCTAAGATCTGAAGAAAAATAAGTGAATAAACAAAACTTCCACTCTTATAATTTCCTAGATCTGAGTCTGATTATGGTTTGACCTCCTTGGCCAATCCATGGCCTTGCCGCCCCTGTGGCCTCATCCATTTTCTTATAACACCTTCTCCATTATTGTAAGGCCCGATTGGAGCCAATCGCTGCCCAGTTCAAGCCTTATGCTCCGCCTTGCTCATTCAATCAATTACTCAGACCCCACAGCCTCATGCACATCTTATTATCTACAGTCATCATGATCCATGTTATTGTAATTGGTGCTGCTATTATTATTATTATTATTATTGCGATAACTTAGGTACAGCGGTCCATGCAAAAACATACAAATAAATTAAAGACATTCCTTGACCAAGTTGGGACCAAATCAGGGGATTATATTATATGGTTTATGGTTTCATTAAAATAAGGAGAGGAGATGGGTAGGTTTGTATTACAAGTTATAATAATGTAGATTGATAGCATGGAAATTGATGTCGTCTTACCGGGTTTAGCAATCAATGAGTTGGCAGTTGGCACGTCTGGATTTTTCAATATTTTGGATCATCCCACCATGTGATGTCTACATTTTCATGCATGTAATTATAATGAAAATTTAAAAAATAAAATAAAAATCATCAATCAGCCCTTGAACCTACCCATGTCCCGTACATATTTTCTTGAACACTTGTTTTTTTCTACAAAAATCCCAAAATATGTATGATAAATAAATGGTATAGGAATGGTAATCCCATTCCCATTCGGGCTATTTATATAAATTTAATTCTCATTTTATATGCGTTAAAAATTAGAAAACGAAAAAAAAAATATTTTGAAATTCAATTATATATATAATCGGTGTAGCATTATCTGGAGGGGGAAAATTGTGTGTGAAATCACTCAAGTGGATGGGGGGCAGCGCCCTCCATCACAACCGCAATCTAGGCTTTTCCAAGTCATGAATGGCCATTGGCCAATTTCTCGCACCAACTTTGAGCTGGTTTCCACTTGCATTGGTCGGCAAGATCCTGGCTCAACCCCTGAAATCCCCAAAATATCCCAAGTTCCTAACCTCACATCCAGGAATGAGATAAGTGTGCCATCTGATAGCAATCAAATAAAATTTGCAAGCATCATGTCTTTTATTTATGATTCTTGTTGGTTAAGCCACTGGGCATTGATGGCATCCTTCTGCTTTTGCCCAAATCAGGGGTTGCCTTGTATTACCAAACACAATGGTAAATAAAATAAAGGAATATATCATGTAACGCCAAGCTATCAATTAGAATGGTTAATAGACCTATTCAGGGCTGCCTGGGGTGCCATACCCAATTTGGGAGAAAAGGAAATGCTTGAATATTCTTATGTCACGGGCCCCACTAAAACCCTGGGTTTTAGTTTTGCCCGTTGCTTGTTTACTTTCACCTTCTTGGTCAGGGTATTTGGAGCCATCCTTGGTGGGTGAACTGCCTTATAATTTTGAAAATTTTGTCACTCTTCTTTCATAATTGAAGTGTTATATTCTAGTCTAAATCTTATGAAACCTTTTTGCAAATGTATTTTAATTATATTTTATCAATAACTCATCCTTGATCATGTTCTTCCTGGATACTGAAAGTTTATTTATGGCTGGCATCCTCGTATGATCCATGTCGTTGGGCCGATGACAGGCAGTCTCAATAGTGACCATCACAGCTCATTCATCACCGTAGGATTTAAATACCTGAGGGGGTGATGTAAGACCCACAGCATTAAGGTTGGTAATGGTGGGACCGCACGGTATTTTGACCTATTGCCTAAAAAGTAGTGCTGCTAAAATATGTAACATTTTGGGATATCGAGGCTGAGTGTCAGCGCCACTGGCTCTGCAATTATTATGGTTTTAACATTACATACTGTTTGAAATTCTTTTAAATGGAGGACTCAATATTACACCACTTTGTATAGAAGCTCATTGGAATCCAAAATTCCAGGGCAAATAGAGAAGATATTTGAGAAAAAGAAAAAGCTAAATATGTTTGAAAAAAATGGATGGTGGGAAGTAGGGGGGAAGGGAAGGAGGAGGCTGAAACGTTGAATGGAAGTGGGAATAGGAGCATGGGAGAGAGAGAGAGAGAAGGGGTGGGGACCAGAGAGCAGGTGGTGGGCTGGCAATCATGTGGCGCTTTCAGAAGATCCGAACGTTGGATTAAATGTCGGGGTTGGACGACACTGGTTTTATGCCTTTGCTATACGCGTGTGCCTCCTTTTTCTACGTCTTCCCTTCACTTCTGACCTGGCTCTCCGCTGTCACTCACCCTCCCACACTCTCTTTCTCCTTCTCTTTAACCCTTCTCTCTCTCCTCTTGTTATTAATTTTTTTTCTACCCAACTCCATTCATTTAATTTAATACGCAAGATTTTTGTTATCTGCTTCTGTTGAAACGGAAGAACCGGATGAGAGGAAATTGGAGGAGACTGGGACTCTTGCGTCTCTTCTCTCTCAAGCTCTTTTTTTTTTTTTTTCCCTTCTCTCAACGGATATGAATGATGTTTGATGAGTGATGAGTCTGATGACCGACAAAAGCTTGGGATCAACTCTCTCAAAAGCCAACCAAAGTGCTTTGCTACAACCCACCCCCAAAAATATTGTACAAAAGTAAATATAGACGTTCACTCTCTCTCTCTCCACCTCTCTGCTCTGCTTCTGCTTTCTCTCTCCCTCTTTCTGAATATGTGAGTAACCAAAAGCTCCAAAAATCGGCTCTAAATCTCTAACCAACTCCCAAAAGTCTCATACATGGCTTCTTCGGGTTTTCTCGGACTGTCGCTTATCCACATTGCCTTACTTTTGAGCTTCTGTTTTGCTGAAGATCCCTTCGTTCACTTTGATTTTGAGGTCTCCTACATCACTGCTTCTCCTCTGGGTGTTCCCCAGCAGGTTTGTTCCTCGGATCTTTCTGTTTTCTACTTTCTCCCTCTAGTTTCACTGGATCTTCTCACGCGGGTCTGGTTTATTTTCATGAATGGTTCATGGGTTGGTCTTAGATTTTGAAATTTCAGTCAGTGGCTTCAGATCTGCAAACTGTTCTTACTTATTTTGTGTTCTGAGCTTCGTGGTTGTAGTGTTAAGTGAAACGAGATGATGGGCTTTGAAATGATGCTGAAAAGCTTTCCTTTTTAGGGTTCTAGTAATCTTCTTTCCATCTGCATTGCTTTGCAGGTTATTGCTATAAATGGAAAGTTCCCCGGTCCTGTAGTTAATGCCACTACTAACAACAATGTCGTAGTTAATGTACGGAACAAATTGGATGAGAATCTCCTCATTACCTGGTGAGTTTTGTAGTGATTTTCTCGCTAATTTGAATTGGAAGTAGTTGAAGTTTTGGAATGTAATGTTTTGATGTGTGCAACAGGTCAGGGATTCAACAGCGGCGTAGCTCATGGCAAGATGGTGTTCCGGGCACAAACTGTCCGATTCCACCAAAATGGAATTGGACCTACCAGTTTCAGGTCAAGGATCAGATTGGGAGCTTCTTTTACTTCCCGTCTCTCAATTTTCAGAGAGCAGCAGGCGGGTATGGCGGTTTTATTATAAACAACCGAGCTATAATTCCGATTCCTTTCGCCACCCCAGATGGGGATATCACCATTATGATTGGTGATTGGTACACCAAGAATCACACGGTTAGTGTTTGTTAGATTATCAGAATGATCCTCTTTATGTTGATGTTGGGTTTAGGATGTTATGTATGTAATGCTGGTCTTCTTTTTTCTCTCTTCTCTTTTCTTTAAATTGTAGGATCTGAGGAAGACCCTTAACGGAGGAAAAGAACTTGGTATGCCAAATGGGGTTCTCATTAATGGGAAAGGCCCTTATAGATATAACACTACGCTTGTCCCTGAGGGCATTGACTATGAAACAATTGATGTCCAGCCAGGTGATTAATCTTCATAGCTCATTGTTAAGGAATAATTTGTTAACAGTTCTGTATGTTTATGGAATGGTTTTGCCTGTCTTAGTCATCTACTATCTAGGGATGTTTGTCTTGCAGGGCTGTGAACTGGACTTGAGAGTGACAAATAGTTAGATTGGTAGAGGCTTTACTATCTAGGGATGTTTGAACTTTGAATGCCTGTTTCTGTAAAATGTAAGAGATATCATTCTATTTGTGTCAGGGAACTGTTATTTCCAGCAGGAATTCTATTTTTCTTTCCTCCTTTTTTTTCCTTTTTCTGTTTTTGTTTCTGATTTTGTTTTTGCCTTATTCTTTGTTGTGAGATAAATCATGTGTGGAAATGTGATAAATTGGTGGATGCAAAAAAAAATAGTGATGGAAATAGGGCTATAACTTTAGATGAGTATAATAGTTTTCTTCCTGATGTTGTGTGGTCTAAGATTTACCATGAGAACCAAGATTACCTGCAATCTTTCATCCACCCACTGACATTAGTGGGAAACAAATTACTGACTCTTAAGACCTTCAACAGTTGTAAGGAAAATAAAGAGAGGCTCTTTTGAGGGTTCTGGATGTATAGAACCTTGCATCACATAATTCTCGAGAATGATAATACCTGCTTGCATTCAAACACATATTAATGCATAGTGTCTTACTATACTAAATATTTTATTTAGATGTGGATATTACCTTTTTACTTGTTGAAGAACTATTTGAACTGTTGATTGACAAAGTTGTAAATTTGAACAGGCAAGACTTATCGTATTCGTGTACACAATGTTGGAGTATCAACTAGTTTGAATTTCAGGATCCAGAATCATAATCTGCTTTTAGCAGAGACAGAGGGATCATACACAGTGCAACAGAATTATACTAGCTTAGATATTCATGTTGGGCAATCTTATTCATTTTTGGTAACCATGGATCAGAATGCAAGTACTGATTACTACATTGTAGCTAGCGCTAGGTTTGTGAATGAGTCACTTTGGAAACGGGTTACTGGTGTTGCCATTTTGCGTTATTCAAATTCCAAAGGAAAGGCATCTGGTCCCCTTCCAGACCCACCAAACGATGAATTCGACAAAACATTCTCAATGAACCAAGCTAGATCCATCAGGTTTGTTCTTAATGCAGTTTGAATGCTAATGCACACTATTCTTGTGAAAGAAAATGATTTTTTAGTATGTCTTTCTTTTTGTACCTTCCAATGATAGTATATCATTTTTCAAACACACCCACAGATTTAGATCCAGGTATTCTTGTTTCTACAAAATACTATTAGTTGGCAAACAACTCTAATTTTTGGAACTCATCATAAAGATATCATGATAAGTCAGGAAACTAGTGCTAATAGACTAGATAGCATGTTGTATATCTAGAGAAGTCTTTAAAATAATTCAGAAAGTATTTTTCAGTTCCAATCATATTTGCAGATGATTATATGTAGTGGAACTGGGCATTGCATTTTCAAATAAAAAAGGTTCATTTCTAGATTTCTATAAAATACTAGAGGTTTCTGATTACTTTGGTACTGTTTCTCCATTTTTATCACTGTGTGCAGGTGGAATGTATCTGCTAGTGGTGCTCGTCCTAACCCACAGGGATCTTTTAGGTATGGCTCAATCAATGTGACTGATGTTTATGTGTTGAAAAACAAGCCACCTGTGACGATCGATGGGAAAATGAGGACAACACTCAGTGGGATATCATTTGTCAATCCCACCACGCCCATTAGGCTTGCAGATCAGTTCAAGGTGAAGGGAGTATATAAGCTTGATTTCCCCAAAACCCCACTTACTGGATCACCTCGGATGGAAACATCTGTAATTAATGGTACATATAGGGGATTTATGGAAGTAATACTACAGAACAATGACACCAAGATGCAGAGCTATCACATGAATGGATATGCATTTTTCGTTGTTGGGTAGGATTTGTTTCCTCCCTCTAGGCTTTATTATATCAACATGTGTATATGTTGAGTGTACATGATTTTTCTCAACATTGGTTAACTAATTGCAGGATGGATTATGGTGAGTGGACTGAGAATAGCAGGGGCACGTATAATAAATGGGATGGAATTGCCCGCTCCACTACACAGGTATGTCCACATTGTCCGGACAGGAATGTGCTTTTTTAGTCTAAATTGATACCTTCTAAAGCCTTGGGGTAACGTGGTGTTATTTGTTTAGCCTTTTCTTTTTTCATTTTTGACTTAATAGTATGAATAGGAACATATGCTCTTATTCACATCCCTAATGAGATGATGGATTCAGGATTCTATAGTGTGGGGAAACCATTGGTACATCCCTAACTCTGTGTCACAAACGCTAGTGTTACCAAGCCAATAGTGTACTCTGCATAATGTTGGGAGTAACAAATTTCCTAGTGTAGTAGATTCAAGAAGCACAATCATACCTTGTCATGGGCCATTGAGGCTCTGGAAACTTGATTTGATCATTTTATTTTATTATTTCATATTTTCCTCTCAACCACTCCAGAGAGAGAAACTGTGGAAGGCCAGATAAGATAGATTCTATTTGCTTCATGCTGTGGGAATGATGGATCATCATCGAGGAGAATGCACAAATGTATAAATTCATAAGCACTCTATGGACTCCAATTAAATTAGAGCATTTCAGCTGTAAACTATTTGGTTCATTTTGCCTGGTTCTGTATTATTTTACACTGTGCCAGTGCCCATAGAGTGATGACCTGAAAAGTTGTGGTGGTCTCCACAAACTCAAAGGGTGCTCAGAACATTCCTATTTCTGTGCTATGCAGGTTTTCCCTGGTGCATGGACGGCAATCTTAATCTCTCTTGACAATGTTGGAGTTTGGAACCTGAGAGCAGAAAATCTTGACTCATGGCATCTTGGCCAAGAAACATATGTCAGGGTTGTCAATCCAGAGGCTACAAACAAGACTGAGTTGCCCATGCCAGATAATGCCCTTTTTTGCGGTGCCCTGAGCAAAATGCAGAAGTATGCATAAGACCTATTCTTACTTTCTTTTCTTCACTAGTTGTCTCTTTTAACCAACTTTGGTTCTACATTTCCTTTTCATTTTCAGGCCACAAGACATCACTTCTTCAACCACATCAATCAGTGGCAGTAAATTAAGTATTTTCTTCACTCTGTTGATGATCTATGCTGCAATCTCCACTTTCCACTAAACCTCTTCACCTTAAGTTGCTTGAGGGAGCCATGCTTGCTTAGTGAGGTTTGTGATTGTGAGTGTTAGGTGTGTAATAATTCTAGTCTTGTTGATATGAATGTTCGATGATTTTGGTATTTATTTTTTTATTTCACAATGTCTAATGTGCTCCCTGGGTTGTTGGGATTTATCATTCTTTTATTACCTCCAAACTTTATGTACTGATGACAATTCATCAATTTTCAATACAATTAACTTCCCATGTCTTAGTTTAGTCTGTTTTAAATAACAACTTCGAATTTCTGTTATCATTTTGTTCCACTTTTATTGTAACTTTGGAGTTTGAACTGCTGAAGACAAGATGTATTATCTTTTGCGCGTGCATGTTGAATGAGTGATAAAGATAGGAGATGATTGTCTACCCAACAGGGGCTTGATGAGCTAAATGTCCGCCAGTGTGGAATATAAAAAAATCATGAGCCTTACTATAGTAAATCATCCTGAGAGACATAAGACTAATTTACAGGTACTAACGTCGATGGCAGAAGCTGTGGGTCTAGCTGGATCAGCATGGCTCCTTAAAGTTCTTAATTTGCCGTTTTTAGCTTTTTGGTCCTGCCAGGCAGATGATAAATCTCCTTGGGATTCTTAGTTATCCTGCAGATGGATCAAAATCATAACATTTCAATTATGATTTCAATTCTTAGTTTGTTCGCTTGAGTAGGTTTTGCAGTAAACAAAGGTGCTATTAGACATTATTTCTTTTCCCTTTTTTTGTCCAAAGGAGACAATGGGCTACAGAGTAGGTTTCAAGTCTCTACTAATAGGGCAGTTCTTACCTGTTTCGAATTGTACCAACCAAGTGATGGAACTAACGGCAAAATGATCTATCCCATGGCAACGTTGCAAGATGAGTTTAGAACTGTTTCAAAAGTAAAATCTTGATCTTTAACTGAATAAGATTGTATGGAATTCGTTAAGTTTCCTGTGGCTTAAAAGAACCAGATATATGCGCTAGGCCTACCAAGGATTCTTCCCCATTGGAAACCAACGTGTAACTCCTTGAAATCTGCTCTTGTAAGATGGGTCGTGAATGTCAGGCATGGAGTATAAGCATGCTGTGACAATAGCTTGATTTTTCCTGTCAGGCAGAGTTCGGCAGTGTGATTTCTACATATGATAAAAAACAATCTTTGTCGTCTCAGGTTTTTTTTTTTTTTTTTTAAACTAATGAGTGGTTCTATCAATGGCTGCTCACAACCGATTCCTTTCTAAAGTCTTTATGTGTTGCCTATTCAATTACCCACATTTTTATCATACAGTTCAATCTTGGGGGCTGTTTGGAAGCTCAGGAAATAGGTTTTACCCTGTATCAGAGTGGTGGAGAACCGACTGCCTAATGCGAGTATCCAATTTTTATCTTCACAAATGGCCCCTCATTTCAATGTTCATTGTGTTTCACCTTGTGAGCAAATTTGTAGGCGGAATTGAGGACTAAGTCCCACTGCAACCATTTTCTCCATCGACATTTGCAATATCAACTAATACAAGTGGAAGTTTTTGTTATGGACTCTTCTTTTGATAACTTGCATTACATGCTTTCTGAAAAGCTGGATGGTGGAAGTGCTTAGCATGTGTTCCATCTTCCATGATTTGAGGCTTTTGGAGCTGAAACGGTGAGAGACAACAGAAGAAGAAGCAACTTTTACAGGGATTCAACAGTGCTTGTGGGGGCTTTCTTTCAAGCCCTTTTATTGATAAGTACAGTTGTAGGAAGAGCAGGATAAAATAGCCTTTTGGTAAATGGCAGCATCCTATGCAAATGCCTTCAACTTTACAAGCCACGCTTGCCTCCCCCAAACTTCAATTCTCCATACAATTTTTGGGCAGTGGAGAATTCACAATAATCAGCAAAATGCTTCCTCTATTTGCTTCCTCCCCACCTGGATCTCTGTGACTCCGACAATCCATCCTTGTCACCAAGGCCCCTCTGTTTTTAGAAATCCTCGTACGATTCTTGCATCATTTTGGCCCCACTATTGTTACCTTTTCTCCAACTCCTTATGAGTTGCATTAATGGCTGCACATGAAGTGGGGTATTGTTGGACATTGTTGGCCCCGGCTTTATAATTCAAGGCACCATTCACTCCATTCATTTCAAATCACTCTTGACCATGTTCCAGTGTTCCCGAAACAGCAAATATTTCTGCCTGTTTCCCTGCACAGGCCCTCCCGCCCAGACCTGCCCAAAATGGGGCTCCAAGCCTCAGAGAAATGCTCCATTTGAAGTGACTTTATCTAATAATAAATTAAAATACTTCAAAAAATAAAGTTAAGAAAAAAAAATGAAACTAAAAGCAAAAGAGGTTAGAAGAAGAGGTTTTTGAACTTGTGATATTTTCTTAAGACATGTAAGACAACGTACCAAGCTGTCCCAGACAGCGCCAGAGGAAGAGGTTGCATGCTCACGGATTTCGTTTGCTTGAAATGGAGGTTTCTGCCATGCCAAACCCGATTCAGTACACCACATTCATTTTTCATTAAGGGAGAAATGTTTGACAGTTGAAACGCAGCAACAGTGATGACTGCCCCACTTCAGCAAGCGTGGCTGCTGCTACTGTAGAGGGATCCAGCACGAAGATCGATGCATCCAGCAGGTTTGAACGCGATATCACATTCATTTTCAGTCCCTGATCCATCACCCACCACACAGCTGGCCCATATACTTAGATCATAGCCGATTGTAAACGTGATCACAAGGGGATGAACCCAAACAAGGGTAGATTTAAATTGGTAGTAGTGTTTAGAGTTTGAAATTTATGGGTTGAGGTGAATCGGCAATTTCAAATTTTGGGCAGTAGTGGTCAATGTCCTACTTCGTAAATTTACAAGCAAATACACTTCACGAGTCTTTATGCCAAGCTAAATCTCTGAAGAAACGAATACTCCCAATTTAGAAAAAAAAAATGTGCGATTCAAATTTGGAATATTAGAGTTAAATAGTAGGATCTGTAATCCATTCCATGATTCAATTACATATAATTGAATGGAAAAAATAAAAATATTTGACTTTTTACTAAGAATAAAAATGACATTTTGAAACAATCGAAACACAATCTCAATATATTTTTTTTATATGTAAATTAGTAAATAAGAGACTGTATTAGAAAAGCTTAGAAGAGGTGAAAAGAGTATACACGAAGTATACAAGCAACACCCAAAAGGGTAGGCAAAAATAAAGAAGAAAACCTTTCTCCTATCTAGACAAAAGTCAATCTATAAAATCAAATAAGAACAAAGAATGATCCTCTAAATACATTATACACCAATTCATAAAAGTGTACAAAAAAAGAAAGTTTTAAAGTTTAATCAGAACGTTCAATGTCATTGAATACTCTTTCATTTCTTTCCTTTCATAAGATCCACATTAAACAAGGGGACAACCCTTAATATGATTTTCATCCTATTAATACTTAAATTAATAAAAATAAAATAATATATATATATATATATAAATATAAGAATTATGGCTTTGGAACTACCAATCTATTTAAAGCACTCACAATTAGGTTTAGAAATGTTATTGAAAAGGTGTCATTTTTTGTTGTATTTATGCATCACAATGTTTCTCTTAAACTAGTGCATCTACTACCAATGAATTAATATTTAAGATTAGTATGTATTGACGATAATATATGAAACTCAAAGAATTAGGATATTTAAGAGGAGATCCATTTTAAAGAAAATATTGTAACATATTTCCAATCTTGTATGGAAATATTGTGTGTTTTATCATTTATTTTTTCAGTCCTATATGTGGTATAAGTAATGGTGCACCACAAGTATTTAATAACATTCAAACAACCATGCACGGCCTGCTGATTTATTAGACTGCCAAATAAATTCCACAAAACTAATGGGGAGGCTGGATGAATTGCATCCTAGAGGAATTACTCTACTGTATCTTACCGTGATCGGAGGACTACAAGCAATTGGCCAAATAGTCTCTAACTCAAGTACAGTAGAGGTGAAAAACGTGGGGGGAAAAATGTACAACATGGGTGGCACCAACACTGGTTCAAAAACTTGTTAGGAATTCAAAAAAATAAGAGAATTAAATTTTTTTTTTCTATACACAGAAGAATATTTATGAAGGAAATTAGACATACAAGACATATTATGGGTGTTTTTTTTTCTGCTAGCAGTGAACTCTTAACTACACTCTCAATGTATGGCATTTTTCTAGAGTGGGTGCTAGCATGAGGGGGTTTGTATGGTCATTTGAGCAAAGGGATGGACCATGTACGTACATATATGCCTTGAAACTTCAAATAATGACTATCGCAACTTCAAATTCTACTTATTTTCAAATATCCTTTTCAACAACCTCTATGATAGAAGGGTTAATCAAATATGTCATATTAAGAGCTGCGTTAATCATTTAGTGGATTTATGATGGAAATCAAGGAATTGGGAGAGAATAAATTGGAGGGATTTAAGGGAGTGCATGTTTGAATTCCTATCTTACCCTCAGATATTTGTCCTTGTTTTTAGTAGTGGGGTCAAGAGAGGGGATAAACTTGGTTCCAAACTTGATGCCTCACCAGTTTCTTTTCAAGATTTCATTCATGCATGTTCAAAGTGTCAATTTTATGTGATACAGCAAGTTTAGGTCATTCATAAATGTTGAATCTGATGTTATCGGCCATGGGAAGTAATTTGCTGGTCTGGAAACTATTTTGCCTTTACTCCAAGGTAGGATCAAGTCAACAAGTAGTTAATGCAACTATATACCAATATAGCAACACAATTTTCTTTGAGATTTGTTCTATGTTTTAGAACTCTCAATCACAAATATGAAAGCAAATTCCAACTGTATTTCTTTGTATAGAGCAACAATTCGAAGCACATATATATATATATATATATACTTCACGGTGCCATCATTATGCTGAATTATGATGCCTTTACGCATCCAGTACTCCTCTTGAAGAACAATCATTTCAAACATGAATAATTCACCATCATTATAGGATTACAATTGTTCTATTCAACCTATGTATTAAGATTATTAGAAACCCTACTATCCCTTGAGTTCCTACATCATTTTCAAATTTACTTTATTTCAACAGTCAGGAGGAGCTTTTACTTTTCATCTATGACTCTCATTTTAGTTGAATGGAATATTGCATTGTGGAAATGGACGAGAGGGTTTCTGTGTTTCAATATAAGTCGATCTTCCCAGGCTAGGGAAGCGCAAATGACGATTTCTTAAGAAAATTGGGTGCATGATGCATCAGGTATGCAGGTAGGCCACTCTTTACTATCAACTTTGAAACAATCTGAGCTTACAAAATGAATATTGAGGCAGTGGATCAAGTAATTAAACAATTCACGCATAACCATGCATCCTATTTTAGCCTTATAAACAGTGGGGATGATTTTCAGGATCCCAAGAAATTAACATCTCATTGTTCTCATATCTCATTTATTTAACAGTTTCATAATATATATATATATATATATATATATATATTTATTTATTTATTTATTTATTTATTTCTGATCTTCAAGGTCTTACTCTGGCATTTCTGTGGAACCCTCTGCTACACGAATTACACACCAACCCAACCCCTCAGGACAAAAATTAACAAACCCAAACACGAATCCCACAACCATGTACCCACAAGGAAAGAAGCCCAAATTGAATTTAAAGAAATATCTTTGTTTTCAAATGAAGACGATGCCCCAAGCCTAAAGATGTATAAGTGAGTGAACTATCATTTAGTAACTTATTATTTGAGAATTATAAACAGGTAGCAGTCCACCTACCCCCACCATGGAGAAGGGTGCTGTAGCAGTGAAAGAGAAAGCCATATAGATATGGTGATTAATTAGAAAAGAATGTGAACTAATTGGCATATGAGTTATGGGTGAATATGCAAATTTAAAACGGAATGATGTGAACAAGGTTGAGAAAAAAAAAAGTATAAGTGCAGAAGGAATAGAAACATGAAAGACAGGAAACTAGTTGATTTAGCAAAGCTACATTGCTGATGATAATTATCGAAGCATAAAGGATAAGTCTTCCAAACAAAAGTAGACATAAAAGGTTTGAAAGTACATGCGGGCTAGAGAAGTATCAACACTGAAAGACCTTGATTGGCAATTGGGTCACGTAGATATTGAAGTTGTTAGACTTGACAAGCATCCGAACTTGAAAACCTTTCTTCCCCATTTTCAATAGGAAGCCGTGCAATAAAGACTACTGCTAGAAGTCTTCTCTACGAGAGAGAGAGAGAGAGAGAGAGAGAGAAGGCGCTAATAACAGATGGAAAGAGAGGAACAAAGAAAAACCAACACAAGTCCACTTCTAGTAAGGAGAGACACCGACATTGGCAGAAGCAAAGAAGCCATCTTTCATGAGAACGTCCTCTCCTTCCTGCAAATGCCCAAAATACAAAAACTCAGAGAGAAGGAAGTCACATGCAGTGCAGTAGGAAGACATGGAGAGGGTGCTTAAGTACCTGTTGGCGCACGTTAGTCTTCTTCATCGTCTGATCAGGCATGAGTCCAAAGTGGATGTGAGGGAAATGGGCCCACTGGAAGCAAGAAAAACAAACATATTTATATATATTCAAATATCAAAGTTCGACCCCACAAAAGATGTAACCCTAATTTGGCAACAAATGAAACCCTAACAACTTTTCTTGGATCTTACATTCTTTGCAGCTGCACTGAAGGCTTCTCTGTGAGTTATATCAGGGTTTCCCGCCTTGATGCGTTGGATCTCGTCCCTGCAGATTGATGTATATCAAGAGGGTCATAACCATTCATTTGGTTCAATTTTTTAGCTGCTTCTGTAATAGTCTTATCCCGGAAATGATATATAGAAATAGTAGAGAGAGAAGACTTATTATTGTTATTATTGTAATAGGGCTTTCTATATATAATTACTCACTTGATGAATCGGTTGTACGCGGACGGGACTCTCTGTCTCTTCTCCGGAGCTGTACATGTACAGACATACAGACACATTAAAATCACTTATGCTGACTTTTAGCGGAATTCTGCATTTTTATGATCTTCCTCTCTCTCTCTGTCTGGCTACTTCGTGAATGTTTCTCTATCTCCATACATGTACCGTCTATAGTATCTTTACTACCTACGATTCCAGGGAGAGAATTCTTCGTCGAAAAGATTTAGTAAAGTAAAATGATTTGTTGTCTGGTCAGCTTGATTAAAATGTTTAGGGACATGGGCTAGATTAAACTTGGCTTCGGCAACAACACAAAAATAAAGAAAGGCATGAAAGAAGAAGTCTTGTCAACTAGATTTAACTTGAAAAGTTTTCAGCTTGCCTTTTAATGATTAATTTCATGGTCCTGCTGATGATTATCGAGGAGTGTTGGGAGATATGGAATGATGGGTGCAAGTAACACAGTAGTTATAAGGGTTTCTTTTCAGGACTCATTTAAAAGGAAAAAGAGAAAAAGACAATAAAAAAAGAGAAATATAAATAATGGCTTTAGATCCAGAAAGTGGAGTGCCAATGGAGGACAGCAATGGCAAGGCGTGAAACAAACTTTAGAAAAGCTATTGCTAAATGAAGCTTGTGGTATCATAACAGAAGTCTGGAATAGCTCTCATAAGAGGTTTAGGCTTCAAATTAACTGACGTGTTAAAGGTTCTTTCTCCCCTGTCACCAGACCAAGAGACCCTCTAAAACTGTAGGGAAAAGCAAAAAAGCAAATGGGGCTGATTCTTTTCCGCTTTTTTCTTGATTGCCTAAGAGAGTACTGTATGCTTAACAGACTAAAGTGCAGGTGTTTTGAAATTTCCTTCAAATCCACTCCTTAGGAAAAATGGTATCGACGAGTTAGGGAACAATCTGGTGAGCCAAAACAGTTATATTCAAGCACCCAGAGCTAAGGGCCTGGAAAAGCAGTAAGAAATAGAAGATGTAAAAATGAATCTCACGTCTGTTAATCACCGGGGGTCTGGGAAGTTCATCAGCTCCTCCTCTAGCTGACACAGAAAAGTCATTTGCGGTGGTCTGATTGATCAAAAAGTTCGGAGATGGATTTGGGATCTCTTCCTGCAACATAATTATCAACCAAACAGCAACATATTAATTAATTCGTATAAAAATTTGGGATTTTTGTCTTGGAAACTGCCGGTTGATTATGATATACCAGAAGATTATGGGAAGGAGAGAAGAAGGCGTGGCCCAGGTGAAGCTGATTGGCTGAAGGTAGAAGCAATCCACGAAGGTTTACAGGCAACAGGTTGGTGCAGTGTCCACATCGAACAGTAACGGTCTTGAACAGACTGGTGCAAGGAACGCTCACCTATATCATAAAACAAGCAAGGGAAAAAATGGGAAACCCCAAAAGATGAATATGAGAAAGAAGAGAAAAGAAAAGAAAAACCCTAACCTAATTGGGTAAAGAAAATGGATTAGAGCGAGTGTGAAGAATACAAAACAAATAAGGCAAAGGAATACCGCGAGAACGGTGTCGCAAATGTTGCAATGGACATAACAGAGCTGCTCGGAAGGAGGGAGGTGGTCCAGCGACAAGGTTGAAGAGGAGGACATCTTTGATTCCCTGTTCTCTTGGATGTGATTTGATTGCTCCCACTGGCTGATTGATTGACTGATTGATTGATTGACAGATTAACCAACTCCTTGGATCTGCTTTTGTTGATTATGAGTTATGAAAGAAAGGAGAAAAGAGAGAAAGAGAGAGAGAGGAGAGGTAAGAGATCTACTTGGTCTAGTAGATATAAGACCAGAGAGAGAGAAAGAGAGTCTGGTAGTTTTCTCTCTTCCCTCGGTTTCTTAGCGTTGTTGTTTATAGTTCATACATACATGTATATACGGTAAGTAATGCATCTATGTGTGTATACATCCATGTTATAGAATGAATGATGATGATCAACCAATCACATATGTGGGAGAGCTAGATCGCATACTATTTCCAACATACATTATGCATATTACACATGGTTTTATAATATGACATAAGAAAGGAACATGTGTGGTTGGCATTCCCGATGTGTGTCATATGAAGTGAGAGAGAGTGAGTGAGTGAGAGAGAGAGAGAGAGGCGGCAGATGTGGGGGAGAGGAGCGAGAAAGGGACGTGTGCATGGGGGTGATAAGAGCTTTGGCTCATTCACCTGTTGCTTTCGAAGTTAAGAGAGGTGTGTCATGGTTCGAAGCCTTTTGTGCCTCGCTTTCCGAACCCAACCCACCCACATCCCCATGACTCATGACTCAGGACTCATGTTTCTCTCTTATAACTCCCGGACAATAAGCCTCCATCCTCCGCCTCCTCCTCCGCCTCCTCCTCCGCCTCCTTAGGGTTACAATCATACCCTAACTTATACTCCATCTCCTTCACTTTTGAGCTCCACAACTCATTATATTACAATCATCACCATTATATTTTTCTGTTTTCTTCTACTTTTTTTTTTTTCCCTTCTTTTTATTTATTTCCTAAGTGTAAGTTCACTTTTAGCGATTTGACCGCTCAATAACTCTCTTCTTACACATATACAGATCAGTATTTAAGTCAGTAACCCAGCCATCTCAGTAGCCAGACTTCCCCTTCTTATCAGCTTTGTCCTTTACTAAATTTCTATATCTTTTCGGCTTATGTTGGCTAATTTAGTTAGATTTTTTCTCACGCTCCTTCCCCTCCACAGATTTCTAGGGTTTCAGTGACAAATTTTGCAAAGCAGCTGTGATTTTCCATATCTCCTACTTTTTTTTTCTTTAACATGTTCATTTTTCTGTTTCATAACTATCACCGTCTACCCTCGTCAATATTCCAGCGTTGAGGTTTCTCTTCCCCCCAAATGTATCCCAAAGTAAATGTTAATGACCTTCATGACTCAGAACGGGGATGGGTCCTGTTCAACTCCCATGCAGAATTCAATGTGTTTGTAATAAGGAAAGATTTGCAAAATTTGTTGGCCCTTTATAGACCATCGATATGGTCTATGTCTATTTCAAATTTCAAACCATACCTATAAACATTTTGAAAGGGAAATGTGCCTTAGAATCTAAGATCCATACTTGAATGCGTCCATGCTAGCTACAAAGTCAAGTATCATTACAGATCGACCGTTTGGTTTATTGGGTATGCATTCTCATTTATTTGGAATCCAAAATTAATCAAACAAAAAAAGCTCACAATTTATTGAAGTCTGATCAAATCTGTTCAAGTTATTTTTTCATATAATTTGAAATGAGTTCATCTATTTTCCATCTGTATCAATGTGCTTATTCTAAAATCAATTATTCTTGAATTCCAGAAATGGTTAGTTGACTCGATTTTTTAGGAGTCTTGTTCACCATATCATCGGTCATTGAAAGGGGTTCCGAAATGCCTGCAGTATAGGGTGGATCAGGAGATAGCTTTGCTCTAATCAAGGACCGACTACGTACGTACCATCTGTCCATGGAATATATACTCGTCTTTAAAGCAAGAGCTCCACTGTCTACTTTGCTCTACGTCAAGACATTATAACAGCAGGAAAAATAAAAATGCTTCAGAGTTATAGATTCAAAGAAATAGCCATCTATTGATTTTATTATTTTATTTGTTTCATCAAAAATAAATTTTTGACAATTTCTATCAGTTGCTGCTATTGATTTTGTACAAATGTAGGTAAAGCTCATTATTTTATTTGTGTTATTGACAGCTTGCGCATTCTGTGACCTGAGCAAAGCTAAACCCACTCTGGAGGGAGTAGTCGTTCAGAAAAATCAAACATAAAAAGGGAAAAAAAAAAAACAAAAAAGCCCAGGAGGATGCCTCCACTGCAAGGTGACCGCATCTCTTATAGTTTCCCTCAGTGCTAGCTAATATATATTGTCATCAGATTAGCAATGGAAACTCTCTCTCTATATATATATGGTGGCTTCCACTCAACAATTATAGCTCTAGAGGGTATTAGCTGCCTTGTTAGAAACCTTGATTATTGAAAAATTCAATGACTTTTCGGGCCTATAACATAGAAGTTCACAGTAATAGCATGATTAACTCTGAAGGTTAAAACTCATTAAATATCAGAAGTAGTTTGTTTTACACTTAATTCTGATTTTTCTGATTCTATTTTAATGGTGACATATCAAATCCAAAGAACTACTGAAAGATATGGTCAGCCAGAAACTATAATTGGAGTAAAGCTGAACCATGGAACTCATTTCATTATATTGTTCAATTTGTTTTGTCATTCTTAATTTTTCATTAATTTCTTTTGATTTAATCGAATTGATTTCAGTAAATAGCACAAACAAATTGATTTAATCCAAGCAATGGCATTTGCATGGCCCAAACAAATACAATGTTTGTCTTCCTTCAAACTTTGCTAAAACACCTATAAATTTGAAAGATCATCGGATGGATGATCATTTTGATTTTCAACCATTTGTGTTGTCCCCTTTTCCATGGTGATAGTGAAATCAGAGAAAGAAAAGTATCACTGTTAGTTATATATTCCCGTATAGTGTGTATAATTTTGAGGTATTTAGTTGATCACTTTGAATATCTTTCTATGAGCACTCAAAATGGACCAGCATCCTGAACTCATAATCGTTTGATTGAAGTGAACTTGATGTCCATATATATAGTTTTGAGAATGGTATGATATGAATGCCCATAAAGGTAGCTGACACAGATCTTGGGTCATCAGCAAATTTCTGTAAGATTAGGGCAAATCCGGAATCTGACGCAAGCCCCTTGTCGTGCTGACTATTGGGGCTATACTGCTGAAGCACAAGGCTCGAGCTCTCAGTGTACAATAAAAAAGGGTATAACCCATGATCTCACTTTTGCAATAAAAGGGTCACGAGAGAGGTGATGTGGTGAATATTGTCATCTAATTCATCATTTATCTCACCATGTCCCATCCTCTCCATCCAATGTAAATGTGATCAATGTTGGCAACATGAATGCATGCATGCATGTACCATGCTTTCATGTACGAATGAGGAAAAGCTATATATCTCTCTGTAAAAAGCCTGCTAGGAGCTATTTGTTGCTGTTCGTGGGGATATGAAGATCTCTTAATCGCTCTGCCTCTCTCTTATGGTGGTGAGGGTGGGGTAGAAATCGATAAAGGTGAAATTAAATATGGGTGTGGTGTCTGATATTAATTTTTTTTGGCCTCTCGAGCTGACTGGTGGTTTACCTCCTCTGTGGATTACGTACATACGAGTTTAAAGAGGAGGTTGCGATACCTTTAGACCTTTAGCTTTGATAAGGCGTATGTTCATCTGTTGTTGCATGGACATATGGGATGACCTGCTGTTAATGTTTTTGAACCACACATCCACTTTGTTACATACCCCACAACAGGGATGGGTTATAGAGGCACTGGTGTTCCCTACTTTTATCATTCAATCAGATCCCCCGCCACCCACCACATTTCAACTCCATATACGACAAAGGGCACTGTTCTTAATTGTTAGACTCAGCTCTATCTGACGGACTCGTCTTAACATGACTAGCTAGCTCTTTGAGCGTGGAGGATAAGGGTTTTGTTTCATCTTTCTTGGTCCGCAGAAGTGACAAAACTGCACTGTAACAATGAAACAGTGGCCAATGCTGCAATGCATGCATGCCCACAGCCAACTTGTTCAGGGGTGTGCGCTGGAACCTCAATTAAGAGTATTGACAACATTTTTTATTAAATTTTTATTTTTATTGCATTTACCTTCTAATCAATATAATAATGAATTTATATTTATAATAATCTAACTGTATTTGGATATAACTCCAATTCATAATTAAAATGGAATCCTATTTAACATAATAAATTCAAATAAATAATCATTCCTAAAATTTTTCAAATTCCTAAAATTCTTAAAATTTGACTTCAAATTGGATTTCGATTTTCACCCCTGTCACTTAAATTGAGCTTTAAATACATTCGGATCAATAAATTTTTTTTTCAACTTTTCCAACACATCTACTTTTAATAACTTGTAAAAATATTTATAACTTGAATTTCTTATGTATAAAATTCAAACTTGATTTTACTATTTTTACGAGTTCTTTAATATAATAAAATGTAATGTTTATATATTTTACTTCTACCATGAAATATTGAATATTTTGTCTATGTAATACTAGATTTATTATTACACAAAATCTTTGTATCAAATGTGAAAGCCAAAGTGCTTGTATTGCCATGTATTCAATTTTTTTTAGTATTCTTTCTAGCCTCTTCATTATCTTCCCAATTACTATTTGTTAAAATTAGTTGAGTAAGAGTATAAAATTTTGGGACTCTGAGTATCATTTATACACTTCAAAATGTATTTTATTGTTTGTAATTGTGATTAATATGGTATTTAAAAAAAAAATTGACTAACAATTATTACTCCATAAGCAATGTTTAGTTTACTAAAAGTCCGATAGTAAAAACTTCTAACCATGTTTGAAATGCGTGAGATTTACTAATTCTTTAATATTTTCCTTTTTCATATCCAACAGGAAGGTGAATTGCTACTAATCACTCTATCTTGAATCTTTTTATCTATACTATACTTTTTTAGAGAGATATAAATATCATCATTTGATTATGGACATTAATCCCAAATGTATTATGTTTCGATTTGTTATGAGATTGTCTACTTAAAATTTTTAAATACATACTAATAGTTTCCAATATAAAGTAAATCACCCACAAAATGATTCAACAATTATATCATCATTAGAATTTGACTTGATGCAAAATGTATACTCGAAAGGAATTTTGTCACCCTCTATAGGTTGATAGAAACTACCATTATATTAGTTGCCTCTTCCTTTATAAGAATTTTTGTCACTATCATTGTCTCTATTGTTAGAGTTGTAGTGTCTTTCTTTCCTTAGCCACAACCATGACCTCCACCACCTTGTTGGCTACCATGACTTCTTGTACATGCTCTACTTTGCAAAGTTTGCTCTAGATTAGTAAAATTAATTATCTAATTTATTAGTTTTTTTTATGCAAATACAATAAATTTATTAACCAATAATTTGTACTTTTCATAAAATAAAATAAAAAACAAAAAACATGCTTTTATTCACTGGTTAATAAAAATAAATTAATGAAGGCAGAGAGAGTTAACATGAGCAAGATCTAGATACAGTGATAGTGTCAGAAATTCTGGTGCCAAACATGGTAAATTTTGTAAATGGAACCCGTGCTCTAGTGTTGCGGACTGTAGACATCGGTCCAATCTCCTCATCATAACGATGGAAGAGGATAGAGAAGTCAACCGAGGAAGAGTTTGGTCCATAGAAGCAGAATTCTGCGGGTACGGTGGGCCACCTTCATCTGCCCAATGAAGTCTGTCTACCAGAGTCCTTTCGGGTTATCCTTTTGACTCCCTATACCCCCTTCTTCTCAGGCCCCTCTGTTTCCACTCCGCAATTTCCTCTGTTTGGTCTATAACTTTTTTGTTTGCATTTATGCTTTCTCCCACCTTCGCAGATTCATCCACGGCCGCAGTATGCAGAGAAGGCTGAAAGGGATGTAGAATTTCAATAAGTAATAATAGATTAATAATCATCGTAAGTAGAACAACTGTGAAGACTGAGGGAAACAACCAAACACGGGCAAGGAGGCCCAACTATTGGCCCATACAGAGTCCATCACTCTCTTACATGGCCTGTTGAAGCCAGCCCATCATCTTTTCCCGAAGTAGGCCTCATCATGAAAAACCCTAGAGGATTTTGAAGTGCATCCATGCACCACTATGGTTTTCTCAAAATTTTCAGCCCGTCTGTTAGTTCGTGGGTGGATAAGATAAGATCATAATCTGCAATATTTGATCTCGAATGAGAAATGAGAATGGCCACATCATCTCCAGTGAGTCACGCCACCTTTTTGGCGTCATCCCTTCTCTTACTTGCATATTCCTCAAGAACAAGTAAACTGGAATTCCATCAAAATTAACCGAACTATCAATTTTTCGAACCCACGAACAGGCCAAACCAAACAGTAGAAAAACCAACTTTCCTAAAAGGCTTAAATTTACAATATTTGAATTCAATTTGCATATCCCCAAAGAGGTGGCGTGGTTGAGAGTTGGACCGACTCCCATAGTTTTTACTTTTTAGTTTTTACCCACAGGCCAGAGGCACCAGCTTAATCTGTACAGTTGGCACACTTTGGCGCTGCAATGGCATTATCGAGTGTTTCCCCACTTTATATCTCAAAGTCTCCAAATCATCTACGATCTCTGTCCAAACCCTTCACCGTCGTCTGTAGGATTGAGCGCCAAAGGGAAAATAATTGGCGCGGTGAGTTCATCTCTTCTATTAGTTTCTTGGAATTGGAGCTGAATCTTGGGTTTTGGAATTTCGAATTTCATTCACTTAAGACCCAATTCCTTTCAAGGATTTTATAGTGCTGAACTTACTGAAATTGTCCTTTGAAAAAGGGGAAGCGAATGCAGAGTCGAAGAAGTGGCAAAGACTGGTTTCAACCGCACTGGCTGCCGCAGTGGTTACCCTCAGCCCGGTGATGCCTGCTGTTGCGGATCTCAATAAGTATGAAGTCGAGACTCGGGGTGAATTTGGGATTGGATCAGCAGCCCAATTTGGTTCTGCAGATCTCAGGTTCGTTTTCTGTATTGTGGACATCCTCTTTTGTTGTGGAACAGTGGGTTGAATTATTTCCTCTTTTTGCTGTTATGCAGGAAAGCAGTTCATGTGAATGAAAATTTCAGGTGATTATTCTTCATCTATGATAAAACTGGCTAGGATTGAATTAAGCAAGTGGTTCAAATGACCTGCCTAGTTACTCAAAAGGGAATTCCTTTTCCAAGCTACTTATTACGTTATTTTCCTTTCCTTTCTTGCTTTCCTGTTAAACGTTTTTGTTTCCCATGAACTATTGGTTTGTTTGCTTGAAAACGTCGAAAGAGCTCAGGGGAAGGGAAGGAAAAAAAAATGCCAAAATTAGTTAACAATGGAATATTTTATTTATTTTTCTGAAGCTATTTTCAGCTATTTAATTTTTGGTTTGTCATAAATTTGGTTTAGAATAGATCTCCCTGCTAATGTTTGATTGCTAAGAAAAATTTTGAGAAAAACTTGCAAGTTTATTGGTTTCTTTCCCTTTTTTCTTTAGCAATCAAACAAAGCTTTTAAGTTCATCTAAACAGAAAAAACTGTACCAGAAGGGAGCTGTTTGAGTTTCTGCTTTACTGTGTAATGTTTACCATCAATCTAAATGGTAATACAGAAGAGCCAATTTCACATCTGCCGACATGAGGGAGTCTGATTTCAGTGGTTCAACATTTAATGGTGAATACCTTGAGAAAGCTGTTGCATACAAGGCGAGTTTAACAGGTAAAACCTTAACCTTTGTCTCCCCTAGAATGTTACGACTACCCGCATAACATAGTATGTAGCATATAAAAGATGAGCTCTTGATTGCTGCTTACATCCTAAAGGAAAGAAAAGAAAAAATTGAATTGGGTTTTCTCCTCCTCATCTTTCTCTACAAATTAAATAGCATTCTTCTATGAGTTAATGAATCTTTTTGCCTCCAGTGGCACCACGTTTCTGTTGTAGATTTCTGCACCCTCTTTGCATTCCTCCATGGACAATTTGGTGCAGCCATCAAAGCCAGCACAACCACCCTGCCCATAGGAAGTTTAGAACTGAAGGGCTCTTCTCTTTGGAATTGAAGCTCTGTCCTCACGTTGTCATGCACACCTCCAACCTCCTCTGGTTGATAGAAGTTACTGTTGCAAGAAGTAACACTCTTTTCCTCTGTATCTTCCATTTTCAGCATCATCTCAGGCTGGATTTCAACTTGAAATTCATGGCTCTGGTTTTCCATATCATCCCTGAACACCCTAGGCTTTCTTCCACAACCCAAAGGAAAGTCTTGTGCAGCCCAAAAGCCTCTCAATTTCCAAGGAGTATAGTATTTGATTCTCTTCCAAATCTTCCTTAGATAATTCAGTACTTTCATGATCTGAGGTTTTTGATGGCTTCTGCAATCCAGCACTATCAAAGTCTTCTATCATCAACTCAGATGGATTCTGATTGAGCAAAATTTTCGAGCACCTCTGAATTATCAACACTTGCGATTTTGATTGAACAAAATCTTCCAGCTCTTTATGAAGTGGTGAGTCCAAAGCATTCCCAAAATGTTCAATCATTTTCATCTTCTTCTTCCATGAGGAAGCAATCCAATTCTGTCTTGGAAAAATTTTCTAACACTCTTGGAGAATGCAACTCCACAGCATCTTCAAAAGGTTCTATCTGTGCATCATCCTCATCCTCTTCCAATAACACATTGCTTTGCATAGTGATCCTTCCATGGCCACAACCCCAAGGAAAATCACAAACAAAGGAAGGGGGGTTTGTACTTCATTGAATAGGCCAAAACAATTGGCTTGATGAATGGTCCGCATCCGTCTGGAAAATCACGAATAACACAAATCTTCTGCCCTTTATTCCCCATGAAAACATCAGAAAATGCAGATGTGTGCTATTCCAACGGATGTTTCTTTGGTTTCCATGCAAGAAAACCACCATTTGTTTCTGAACCCATTAGTGAACACTAATGGCAATGACAATAATAATAAAATCAAAAGTAGCCTACAAAAAAGAAAAAAAAAAATCAAAGAGATGAGAAGCATTTAAAAGAACAACTTCAATCAAAGAATCAACAACATATGCTTACATCAAGTGAAAATCAAAACCCCGCAAACAAATCTAATTAAACTCTTAAAACGAAGAGAAATAATGGTGAGAACACATAGAAAATAGGAAGAATAAAAATCTGATCTGTTGCATGGTTCTAACAAAGACCCAACCTCTTTAAATTCCCGATTTACGTAGGTTTGTTTTGAATTTTGATGTCTTATAGGAGGAGGAATTAAGAGTCGACTTTATATAGTGTTCTGAAATTTGTTTCCATGAAAATAAATCCAATTTAGAAACCATATCTTTCACCAATATTTACTTCTTTTTTCTTTCCTTTTCTTTTCTTTCAACAGAAGTCAAAAGTAAGTTCCAAAACTCATGTAAAATCTTGTACCATAATTTAAGTAAAAATAATAAAAATTGATTTAAATTAGTCTTTATTATGCTTAGAATTGCCTTGGTGTTATTTTTTATTATTATTTTTTTCTCTTACAAATATTATAAAACATAACTAATGAAATTAAAAACATAATATTGATTATAACATATCGAAAATCAAAATCCAACAAACAAATCTAATTAAACCCCCAAAATCAAAAGAAATAATGGTAAGAACACAACATATGAATACAATGGTAAGACGCTCAGTCTTCCATCAATCCAACAGCTAGGCAATACAAATCCCAGGATGGGGAGGTTCTTCTTATTCTTCTTCTCCTTGCTGAATTGGAACTCAAGCTTCTTCCAGAGGATTTGAGCCCTCCAATCTCCTTTTCAAGGTTGGTTGCCAAGGCAAATAAGGCAAATTTGCTTAATTATTCATAGCTAAATTTTGTGTGCTTTCATGTGCTATGCAGGGCCGGATGCACCCCATGCCAGACCATATAAAATGGTCTTGCATCCTTCTACGGGTCTTTGCGTTCTAAGGGGATCACTGTCTGAGCCATTAAAGCTGGGTCCATGCACCGAGTCGGAAGCCTGGGGCTACACCCCCCAGAAGATCTTAATAATAAAGGGAACATACCTCTGCCTTCAAGCAGTTGGGCTGGGGAAGCCTGCAAAACTTAGTGTGATATGTTCTAACCCAGGGTCAAATTGGGAAAGCATTTCAGATTCAAAGATGTACCTGTCAACTAAGCTGGGGAATGGCACCACTGTTTGCTTGGATGTAGACTCCAGCGACGACATTGTCACAAATTCCTGCAAGTGCTTGAGTAGAGATGATATGTGTGATCCTGGGAGCCAGTGGTTCAAGATTGCTAACAGCACAGATATTACATCAAAACCGATTCTTCGGTTAGCTCCAACTTTGAACGATGGATTACACCGAAGAGAGGATGAATAGGCGTTTTTACAAATTCGAGATGGTTGTTTTGCAATCTTTTCAACAAACGATCAAAACCACATGTAAAAAGGATGTATCAATACTCTGCCTATATTTTAATAAATGCAATTACTTGCAAATGGATCCATACGCCCTAACCAAGGATTATAAAATATTTGTACTAAAACAAATTTCCAAATATCTTAAAAGCCAACTGATGGTGATGGTGATAGAATCAATCTTCAAAATATCAAATACTGTCAACTGGTGATGGTGATGGTGATGGTGATATAAACAATCATAAAAAAAATCAACTACTGTCACCCAAGTGGCACCACACTCACCAAACAAGAAAGAAACACTCGTGTTCCGGTCTCAACCTATCCTCTACCCCAAAGATGTGGTGTGGTTGAGACTTGAGAGTTGAACCAACTCCCATTGTTTTTACCCACAGGCCAGAGGCACCAGCTTAATCTATACTTGACACTCTTTGGCACTGCAATGGCATTATCAAGTGTCTCCCCACTTTATATCTCAAAGTCCCCAAATCATCTACAATCTCCGTCCAAACCCTTCACCGTCGTCTGCAGGATTGAGCTCCAAAGGGGAAATTATTGTCGCGGTGAGTTCATCTCTTCTATTAGTTTTTTGAATTGGAACTGAATCTAGGATTTTGGAATTTCGAATTGCACCCACCCACTTCAGTCGTCAGACCCAATTCCTTTCATGGGTTTTGTAGTGCTGAACTTACTGAAATTGTGCTTTGAAAAAAGGGAAGCCAATGCAGAGTCGAAGAAGTGGCAAAGACTGGTTTCAACCGCATTGGCTGCCGCGGTTGTTACCCTTAGCCCGGTGATGCCTGCTGTCGCGGATCTCAATAAGTATGAAGCCGAGACGAGGGGTGAATTTGGGATTGGATCAGCAGCCCAATTTGGTTCTGCAGATCTCAGGTTCGTTTTCTGTATTGTGGAATGTGGATGTCATCATTGGTTGTGGAACAAGGGACTGAACAATCACCTCTTTTTGTTGTTATGCAGGAAAGCAGTTCATGTGAATGAAAATTTCAGGTGATTACTCTTCATCTATGATAAAATTGGCTAGGATTGAATTAAGCTAGAATTTAAAATCTTTTTGGTTGAAATAGGATGCCCAAGGGGCGAGGGAAACGAAAATTCAATAAATTACTTTTTCCCGTTCAAAATTTTGGTTTCCCATGATCTGTAGATTTATTTGATCGAATGATTTTCTCTGAATCTATTTTCAGTTATTTTACTTTTGGTTTGTCATAAATTTGCTTTAGAATCGATCTCCCTCCTAATGTTTGATTGCTAAGAAAAAATTCGAGAGAGACCTGCAAGTTTGTTGGTTTCTTTCCCTCTATTCTTTAGCAATCAAACAAAGCCTTTAAGCTCATCTAAACAGCAAAAACTGTATCAGAAAGGAGCCGTTTGAGTTTCTGCTTTACTGTGTAATGTTATGCTTACCATCAATCTAAATGGTAATACAGAAGAGCCAATTTCACATCTGCCGACATGAGGGAGTCTGATTTCAGTGGTTCAACATTTAACGGCGCATACCTTGAGAAAGCTGTTGCATATAAGGCGAATTTTACAGGTAAAACCTTTGTCTCCCCTAGAATGTTAGGGCCACCCACATAGCATAGTATTGTGTATATAAAAGATGAGCTCTTGATTGCTCCTTACATCCTAAAGGAAAGAAAAGAAAAAATTGAAATGAGTTAATGAATCTTTTTGCCCCCAGTGGCACCACGTTTGTCTGTTGTAGATTTCCCCACCCTTTTAGCATTCCTCCATGGGCAATTTGGTGCAGCCATCAAAGCCAGCACAACCACCCTGCCCATAGGAAGTTTAGAACTGAAGGGCTCTTCTCTTTGGAATTGAAGCTCTGTCCTCGTGTTGTCATGCACACCTCCAACATCCTCAGGTTGATAGAATTTACTGTTGCAAGAAGTTGCATTCTTTTCCTTTGTATCGTCCATTTTCGGCATCATCTCAGGCTGGATTTCAACTTGAAATTCATGGCTCTGGTTTTCCGTATCATCCCTGAACACCCTAGGCTTTCTTCCACAACCCAAAGGAAAGTCTCGCACAGCCGAAATGCCTCTCAAATGCCAAGGAGGATAATATTTGATTCTCTTCTCTTCCAAATTTTTTGATGGCTTCTGCAATCCAACATTATCAAAGTCTTCCATCATCAAACCAGGTGACTCTGATTTAGCAAAATTTTCGAGCACCTCCGAATTATCTACACACGGCAATTCTGACGGAGCAAAATCTTCCAACTCTCCATCAATATCAGAATTTTCATCACAGGGCAATTCTGAATAAGCAAAATCTGCCCGCCCTTTATGAAGTGGTGACTCCAAATCATTCCCAAAATGTTCCATCACTGAATCTTTATCATCTTCTTCCTCCACTAGGAAGCAGTCCAATTCTGTCTCCGAAAAATTTTCCAATACTCCTGGAGATTGCAACTCCACATCATCTTCAAAAGGTTTTACCTGTGCATAATCCTCTTCTTTTTCTGAGCCACAACCCCAAGGAAAATCACGGACAGCGGAAGGGGGTTTGTGCTTCATTGAATGGGCCAAAACAATTTGCTTGATGAATGGTCCGCATCCCTCTGGAAAGTCACGAATAACACAAACCTTTTGCCGTGTATTCGCCATGAAAACATCAGAAGATGCAGATGGGTCATATTCCAATGGATGTTTCTTCAGTTTCCTTTCAGGAGAACTGCCGTTCGTTTCTGAACTCATTAGTGAACCTAACTGCAACGACAATGAGAATAAAATCAAGATAGCCCACAATTTAAAAAAAAGAAAAGAAAAGAAAGTAACAGAGACATGCATAAACATCTGTTTGGTTGCGTAGAAAACCCAGGAAAAGAATCCTAGACTCCTCAATACTTCAAGAATCAACTAATCCTAATCTTGACTGTTTCTTGAGTTTATTTTTTCATTGTCCTACAACAAAAATAAAACTGAGAAAATTGTTCTTGTTCTTCTCCTTTCCCACTTTTTATTCACAATCAAAGAGATGAGAAACGCTTAAAAGAACAAACCATGTGTACATCAAGGAAGAATCAAAACCAGCAAACAAATCTAATTAAACTCCCTAAACGAAAAGAAAATAATGGTGAAAACACAAAGATGATAGGAAGAATAAAAATCTGACCTATGTTCCTAATAAAGATGCAACCCTCTATAAATTTTGGATCTACGGGGTGTTTAGATGGTTGTTTTGAATATGGAGTCCGTAACTTTATACAGTCCTTTAAAATCTATTTCAAAATCTGAATCCAATTTAGAAACTGAATCTTTCATCATGTACTTTTTTTTTTAATTTCCTTTTCTTTTAAATATATATTTCAATTATCATAAATATTTCTAGATCATACTTTACAAACAATGTATTTATACTTTTAAAATCTTGTGCTGTAATTTAAGTAAAAATAACAAAAGTTGATTTAAATTAATCTTGTATTATGCTTAGGATTGCTTTGGCGTTATTTTTTTTCTTTTACAAAAGTATCGATAATTGAGAATTTGATAAGAGAAACATATGGAATTAAAAGAAATATTATTTATAAAATTGAAATAAAAAATTATACAAGAGAAAGGAGAAGAGGATTGACGTGATTTTAGCTAGATTTTAGAAATAATATTTTTTTTCCTTTTATTTCTTATATATCTCACTTGGGAAAAGTGAATTAATGTGATTTTACAAATAAATTTTTCCCCTTTTATCTCTTATTTATGACTTTGAAGTTGATAACATAAATTTAACTTCTTTTTTTATAAAAAAAAAAAATTCTTTGAGGATGGTTATAATAATAAAAGTGGATGAGAATTTCTAAAATTTTAAGCTAACTGAAATAGATTGGAAAGTCAACTTTTAATTCAGTTTCTATTAGGAATGGGCTGGGCCGGGCTGGGCTCACTCCTAGTTTCACAAAATAAGACGAAGCCAAGCCCATGTATGGTTGTGTGATCACGGACATGTGTGGTTGCAAATAGCGTGGGCTTTGGCGGGAAACTCCAAACATCAGATCAAATTGGAAATCCACAAAGAATTGGCTACATTTTTGTTTTTTTTCCAGTCCTTTCATTATTTTATATATTCATAATTCCATTTTCCATGGTCTCTCATCCGTTTGACAGGTGCGGATTTAAGCGACACATTGATGGACCGCATGGTAAAGCTATATAACCAAAACTCTATTATTAATTTGTATAGGAATTTCATAACAATTTATTGGAAGTATGGTTAGGAAATGTTTAATATAAAGTGGTGGGTTTATGAAAATAGGTTCTGAATGAAGCAAATCTCACAAATGCTGTGCTGGCTAGAACAGTGCTCACTCGCAGTGATCTTGGGGGTGCTGTTATTGAAGGTGCTGATTTCAGTGATGCTGTTATAGATCTTCCCCAGAAGCAGGTCCATTCTCTTTTCATTCTGTTTCTTGTTTTCTTTTTTTTTGGTTGCTTAACAATGTGACTCTCTTTCACTCTTTGGTTCTTGAAGGAAATGCTGAGGGAAAAAATTATTTTAAATCAATAAATTATTTTTATATATTAATTTAAACTTATTTCACTTTTTTTTTCAAAGTAAATATTAAATAATTTTAAAATATGTAAAATTTTTACTCATTTTAATTATATTTTATTTTCTTTCATATTTTTCATGATGAAACCTGTTGGTATAAGATTAAATACTTATACAAAAAATATATTTTTGGGCTGCTGGAACTAATTTTATTGATGAAGAGTGCTGAATTTATACATGAGCTTGTAACTTAAATGACATTAGAATAGCAGAAAATCAAGCTACTAGATGATGAACAACTACTTCCTATAAAATAGAAACCAAATCTTGACCAAATAAAAATAAGAAAATATCTAGATGTTGCAGATTTTGTGCAAGACTCCAGCTGCAATATTCAAAATTCAAATTCCAGCAAATACTAAGTCAAAATTCAACACTCCTCCTTGACTTCGTAGATGCAAACTCCAAGTCTTGCACGTAGACACTCAAACCAAACTTCGAAAGGAGTCTGCTTCAGAAAATATACTGCTCCATTTTGTTGTGGATTATATGGTGCAGTGAGCTGGTGAACATTGTTTGCATTCAATTTCAAGGATGGCATCTTTTGAGATCCACCAACATCAGTATGCACCAGTTGCAGTTTTTGGGTTGCTCTCCAGGATATTTTCTTTGGAAAGGGAAGTTTAGTTTGCTTCCCATATTGACAAGTAGCACATATAGGAAGATCTTTTTCTAAGTCAGGAAGTCCTTCAACTATTTGATTTTTCTTCATGTAGAGCACATCATCATGATGAAAGTGCTCGACCCTTCTGTCCCAAAACATTGTTGTGCTATCTTGTTGTAAAATAGCAGTATGCTCATCTTCCAGTAAATTCAAGGCAAAACTCTTGCCCTTCATTTTTATGTTGAACACCTCTTTGCCTTCAGCATCCTTGATAATGCAATTCCTATCTTCAAAATAAACTTTAAATTCTTTCTCAACGAGCTGTCCAACACTGAGTAAGTTTTGGTCAATGTCAGGCACAAACAAAACATCATAAATGAGTTTCAAACCTGTTTGGCTTTCGATTGCAACCGTTCCTTTGCCCTTCACTGGAATATACTCACCATTTCCAATTCTGACTTTGGAAATAGTTGTTCTATCAAGTTCTCTAAAGAGATCTTGATTATTTGTCATGTGATTTGTACAACCACTATCCACAAGCCAGCTTTCAGAGGTGCTTTTATTAGCAAAACACGTTGCTGCAAACAATTGCTCCTCCTGGCAATAGTCAACTGCTGCACTAGTTTCTTCCTGTTGTTGATTTTTGCAAATCCTCTCCACATGTCCTTGTTTACCACACTTGTTGCATTTCACATCTGGTCTCCACCAACATTTTTGTGGAGAATGATTTGTCTTCTTGCAATGAGGACAAGGTGGAAAAACTCCATTTTTCTGGTTGTTGCTGCATGGCTTGTTGTTGTTCATCTTTCCAATTTTATGGCCTGCATTTTTCTGCATTCTTGCTTGAAATGCTCCTTCTGCAGTATCTCCTTGTCTCATGAGTCTTCTTTGTTCCACAGCCTCCAAGGAATGTAATAATTCTGTCAAGCTAATAGTTGACAGATCTTTTGAATTCTCCAAAGAGGAAATTGTAGCTTCATATTTCTCAGGAAGTGTAACCAATATCTTTTGAACAATCTTCTCATTGGAAAATTCTTTTCCAAGCAGCCTAACTTTGTCTGCTATTGAAAGAAGTTGTGCAGCATAGTCTTTAACAGCATCAGACTCCCTCATTTTCTTCATTTCAAATTCTCGAATCAAGTTCATCACCTGCATGTTCCTGATTCTTTCATCTCCTTTGTATTCCCCCTTGAGATACTCCCAAATTTCTGCAGCTGAATCAATTTTCATAATTTTGATGAAAATTGATGGTGAAACTGCAGCAAACAAGCAAGCTTTCGCTTTAGCCTTTCTTGTCCTTCTTTCTTTATGCAACTTCATTTGAGCCACAGTTGGATTGGCTCCTAGGGGAGGAATTTCATAATTTTCTTCCACTGCTTCCCAAACATCAAGTGCTTGTAGATGAACTGTCATTCTAACAGCCCAAGTTTCATAATTGTCTCCATCAAGAATTGATGGTGCAACTGTGAGACTTGACTCTTCCATTGCTAAATGATTTTAGAAGGTGTTTGGGTTCACTCACCTCACTGGCCCCTCAAGATAACTATGGCTCTGATACCACTTTGTTGGTATAAGATTAAATACTTATACAAAAAATATATTTTTGGGCTGCTGGAACTAATTTTATTGATGAAGAGTGCTGAATTTATACATGAGCTTGTAACTTAAATGACATTAGAATAGCAGAAAATCAAGCTACTAGATGATGAACAACTACTTCCTATAAAATAGAAACCAAATCTTGATCAAATAAAAATAAGAAAATATCTAGATGTTGCAGATTTTGTGCAAGACTCCAGCTGCAATATTCAAAATTCAAATTCCAGCAAATACTAAGTCAAAATTCAACAAAACCGTTTTTTTCTTTACTGAATACTACTTTGGGGAATCGAATATAGCCTAAAAGTGACATTCTCAGAAAAAGATGGAGAAGCTTTGGTACACTGTTGTTGAAAAACTTAGTTGGGAAAAGATAAAAAGCTGTTCATATGTTATTGTGAACAGGATGTGATATTTATCAACCTTTATTAAGATTTTGCGAACAAATCATTGATTCAACTTTATTGATGATGATGAAGTTGATAAGGATTGAACAAATGATGGGCTTCTTATGCATATGGTGATTCAGAGTCGGAACTACGGATAGATGGGAAGTTGAATAAATAGTACGCCCTTGTTTGATCTGGCTCACAAAATTCATGGTAGTGGTGGCCTGATCTCACATTCACTCTTTGAGCATCCAGACATATTCAAAGGGGTGCAGTAGTTGGAAGACCCCTGGATCACTAAGCCGAATTAGTTGTTGTATGATAAGGCTCCTCATTGTTTGATTCATTGGGAGCTAGTTGTTGTTTTCGAAGTCAATTGGCCTTGAAGAGTCATAGCCAAAGCAGGAGAGATTAGGCTGTTTAAACAGTCCAGTTTTGATTATTCTGCAAGATGTTTAATTGGTTCTACCCACTGTCCAAAACTTTCCCACATCATGTACATTGGCTATTATCTATATTGTTTCTTATATGCTCCTATATTTACTGGTTTATTTTTATTCTAATGCTTGGATTTGTTTGTAAAGGCTCTCTGTAAGTATGCAAGTGGCACAAATCCTATTACTGGCGTGAGCACCAGAGCAAGCTTGGGCTGTGGGAACAGCCGACGGAGCGCCTATGGTTCACCATCTTCCCCTTTGTTAAGTGCTCCACCACCAAAACTGCTTGATCGGGATGGATTCTGTGATGAAGGCACTGGGCTCTGTGATGCAAAGTAAACTCAAGGCATAATGATAACCCAATGGCAGTCTATATCTGCATATATAGACGGAAGTATGGGAAAGTAAAAAAAAAGAGCACTATCAATGCACCAGTTTTCCCTTGGAAGCTATTGATAATTTTACTTTGAAATACATCTGGAACACTTACCATAACTTGTTTGTACTGTATTCCAAACAAGATTCGAAAATAAATTTTGCAAATCATATTGCTTACCTGGTGTCAACGATGTTTTGTTTTATAGAACCTGTGAAGCCGATATGCAATGTTGATGTCTTGGTATGACCATGTATTTAGTCTGTCTTTAATCATGCAGCTGACTTATCTTCACCTAAATATTCTTTTAAATTCCATATCCTGAACGGATTGAAGGACGGGAACTTTCATCAACCTCTTGATGCAAACTAAGAATTACCTCCCATTCACCCTGTAAAAGGTTCCCTGCTATCTTGAAAGCGCTTCTGGTCTATACAACGGGAACAACTGATAAGAGAAACAGTGCATTGCGGAGCAAGATATGTACTGGGCTATCAAATGGGGCATACTGTCCTGATGGAAACTAATTAGGCTTTTGCACAAAATTAGGACATGAAGATCATCATAAGGGTAAGGATGAGATATGTAGCGGGGATGAAAGAAATGTAACTTAACCATAACTGGAGTATAATTTGGTAACATAACTTTTATAGAGTGCCACATCCAATCCCTCAAGTCGAATGTATGATGTGCTAGCTTCGAGTCTGAAGTTCAAGTTTTTTCAAATTATTATCTTTATATTTGTACCCTATGTGCAACCGTGGACATTCGCTTGGAAATGGAATTCTGCCCTTGTAAGAGCTCCACCCTCTCAATGAACTATATTGTAATCTCAAATTTTGTTTGGAGGCCTTTCTATCCCCTGAGAGTACAATCTCTGCAACTTGGTTATATAAACTAGTGCTTACATGTATTTCCATGGATCAAGGTGTGACAACTTTGATGCGATGATCCCTTAAGTCTCATCTAATGAGTTGTTCTTCATACACTGGACACAGAGGTCCACTCTTGAAATTTATGCTTACTTAGAACCTCCGCATCCACCAAATCTATTATTTTGGAGCTCTTCAGTACTGAATATATGGCCCATGAATCTTGAAGTAATTGAGTTGTATGTTTGCTTGAGCCAGGAGAGGTAACAAGGCACTTACATCGATTTAAGTGAAGAAAGTTGGGATTGGAGTTCATTCAGAAGCCGCAGCAAAAGATGTACAATGAAGATAAGTGGTCCACATGATCAAATGTGAAACTGGAACCAGGAATAAAGAGCATAAAGCAGGATAATATAAATGAAGCATGGGCAACATCTAGGTGAATGAGTAATGATTAGTACAGCACACTTTATCTTTGAATTATTCCTTCTTATCCATTGCACCAATGGTGAGATGGCATTCGAGCTGACCACTCAAGAGAATCTAGCTAGTGGAATCCATCTGCACAACAAATTAACAATCATGTAGGCATGGGCTGACCTCCTAAAATGGAAAATACAGTTTGTTTTAGGGAATTGAGGACTTTATCAACTTCTACTTGGAATTCATCCCAATACACCTAATTTATTCTTTGCAGAAAAGGATTTAGCGTGTTATCATCTAGTGAAAAATACTCCTTGTGAACTTTACTGCAGATGTAGAAACAAGAACCTGGTTTATATTAAGTGATTTAACTTCCAAAAAACCTTGCCTTCACTTTTTCCCCAACTAAACTCTTATTCTAAACTGAACATGCATGCGTCGTCCACTCAGATGCATTCCTTCAAGCCCAGAGTTAAGTCTACATAAGATTGAACCTTACTTTGGATTGGCCACCATTAACTAGCTCTACATATGTCTACGCCTCTGCTAATTAAATCACAGGGCATCGTCACTTCCCCTTTTCTTATCATCAATTGGTGCTATATATATATAACTACAATTCTTCATGATTTCCTAATTATATGCAAAGGAGATGGATTAGGGGGTTACACGAGTATATCACTCATTATGTATATTGCTTATGCATGTTTTTGTTTATTAATGAAGTTTAGCTCGCTTTGCATTAATAACTGCCCTCCAAAAGAAAGAAAGCAGAAAAGGGCGTGGGATCTTTGTCTCTTCACAAAGACACACATTGATCTTATGGACATGATCAGATTACAACATAATATTTTTTTCACATAGAACCCCTAAGCCAGTGAGAGAAATGCATCACAATAATTGGCACTGAATGTCTGACTCATGCCCAATTGGTGTCTCAGCTGATTTGTGTTCAGCTGGTGCTCCTTGATTGAGGAAGTGATCAACAAAATTTATACCTATAACACCATACACTAGGGTAGCAAATACAAAGCTACTATAGTATAGTGGCTCTAGGATCGTTCACTGGGAATGATTTGCAAGCAATCAATGATACCAATTCCAAGTGAATTGGTCTTGTTTCATTTCACGGTTAGCTTAAGGAATAAAACACAAACTTTGATTGGTAAAGGTTAAGACTTAAACTAACTAACTTAACAGAAGTTTGGAATAATTTAGGAAGAAAAACATTCCTTGGAGATTTAGGTTCACTGAGGTGGTTCCTCATGCAAAAGACATGGCTCTGGTCAGATGGTTCATTTCCTCGCATTAGAGATTCAACTTAGAGTCAATTCTCTAACCGGTGATGTACAGAGACTCCTTCAATTAGATTTCACTCTAATTCTCTCACTGATGCAACTTGCAATGGTTCATGCCTCTCACAAGCACTTACCATTCAAGGTGATCTTTAACCTTGGATTCCCCTTCACAAACTCGCAAGAGATAACTAATGGATGTCTCCTAGGAGTCCAAAAGCTTACCAAGTGTTGGTAATTCCAGAAAATCCTACCTTGAAGTCACCTCCCAGAGGCTCGCAAGGGGTAAACTAGTGCATTTCCACAGTTGGAAATCACTTGCCTTACCAAGTGTTGGCCCAGGTGACTCCAAGGTGTTTTAAGTTAACTAAAAACATTGAAATCACTAAAGGATTTCACTTCCTCTTCATTACTAGCTAAAACCACAGAGCTTTGCATTTTTGCACTTGGAACCTTCCCCGGCAACCTTAGCTCCAAGGAATTGGAGGTTTAGTTACTCATTCTCTGGGGAAAACTCCTCAGAGAATTCATAACTTAGAAATAAAATGAAAATACAAAGTGAGAAGGTAAGACAGTAGAAAGAAAAGACCTTTACTTCCTTAACCAAATGTTTTCAGGAGGAACTCCTCTTTGAGAACAGGCTCTCGAGAGGTATTTATACCAAACTAATATAAAACTAATTCTTACAAAGATATTTGGTCTTTTTACTAACTTAAAAACTAAGGAATCATGTAATTGGTGGTTTACAAGGAGTATTTTGGGATTTAGACAACAAAAATCTAATGGAAAATATCTCCCAATGTCGGTAGCAAGCTTCGGGAGGCTTCAGGAGCCATTTCGCAGGAGAAAAGTGGTGTCTGCTAAATTTCGCAGACACCCGAGAGGGCTGCGAAATTATTTCGCAACACCAAGCTATCTTCACCAGGCTGCAAAGTTGGCTTCCATCTTGAGGTTTCCAGCTCCCTTCTCGCGGCATGGTTCGTGCATCGTCAGAAGGAGAAACACCTTACTGTACAAAAGTGCTGCGAAATTCTCGCAACAAAAGGCTGATTCCGCAACACTTTAGAGTGACTGGCTTGTAATGGCTGCAACTTCTTCGTTTCAACTCCAAATTGCACACCGTTTGAAGCATTGGATTGTTGACTTCCTGAGCTTTGAAATGGTATAAAGAATGCATCATTTGGACTTCAGAAAGTGCTCCAAAAGTGGCTGCTACGACTGTCATCAAGAATAGGCTTTATGGCAGATTCTCTTTGCTTTTTCTCCTTGCAATCCGGATTCACTCTTGGCAATTGAATTCTAAGCTTTGCCCAAGATTCCTCATAGCTCTCCTCATTTTTGACTTGCTTTGGTGATCAAAATACTAACAAAAACACCAAAACTTACACAAAGTGATCAAAATTGCTTTAAAGGATCCTTAACATGCCAATTGAGTTAAAAGGCCTAAACTACTACTCAAAAGTGTTAAAAAGGATTAATTAAAGGCTATCAAATAGCTTTTTTGAGTAGTAATCAATGTCGACATCCCAATTAAAAAGGCATATTTCCGTAGTATTTGAGAATTTGTATTCTTGGGTCTACTGAATCCTGCATCTTCTCTATCTTTAAAAATTCCAACACACCTGAGCGTATCCATGTATTATTCTCTAGGGAATATGAACTCAGCTCCTCTCTCCAAAGAGATAATGATGATACACCACAGTAAAAGATGCTCTGATTCCATTTTTTTTACCATATATACCATGTGGAGGCTTGCAAATCAACTCGCTTATTTGATTTTTGGTTGTTTACTTAAGGCCCCTTTCTCTCCAAGTTTGGCCATGTTTGCTTGAAAGCTCTCTCCCTCTGCAGATTAACCAATATGAAGATGGTTTAATATCAGGAAGATGAGAGGAAAGCTTCGGATAAATCATCTCAAGAAAGTTAAACTTAACCCCAAGAACTCTTCTATCTAGTAGTGTAGTGGGCTACAGGTCAACTAACAGGAAGGGGGAAAAAAGGGACTGAGACAGAGAGAGAGAAACTGTAGATGCCAAATTGAGAAAACACAAAACGGGTGGTGGAGAAGCATATCCCAACTGGTAAGTCAAGTTTCTACCGACTTATAAAGTAATCAATCAATTTGCTTGGCGTTTACTCTTTACTTTCCAAGTGGACCAACAAACAAAACCTTAAGGTCCCAACCAAAAGAATGAAACATCAATCAATAAACAAACAGTGATTGTTTCTGTTATGCCTGCCTTGGAATAAGCATTCTCCATCAGGGAATGTTCCCTCTCAGCCGGTCAACTCCCCTTTCTCTTGTCCTTTGTACCTCCCTAAAATCTAGCATTTCATGACATAATTGAGCCCACATCTCATGGAATTGAAATAATCATGCCCCATGTATTTGAACAATTGATCCAAATAAACCGGATATGAAGGATGATTCACCTATTATAATAACTAGTATCATACGACACATGATATGTACTTGTTTGATCCGTAATGTATTGCAGGTCAAATGGACCGTATATATTCAGTATGCACCACATTTTAACTTTATGCCATATGATACAAGCTCTATATACAAACAATTCCCGTCATTCATAGAATACAAACATTGGAAAAAGCAATATACTATGACTAGTTTTCAAGAGAAAAAAAAAAGTTCAAGTTTGTACTTCGTGGTTAAAGAAAGTATCCATAGGTATGGTTTTCTCATACTGTCAAATGGAGATAATATAGGAAACTTAAATGTTATAAACAAATAAATTTGGAAATGGCCATTAACTTAAAATTACATGGTGGCGATCACATGTACTACAAATTTTGTGTGAAATAAACAGTAACCATTTTGTATGTCCATGAGGTCTATTGGAAGGTAGTTCCCATGACAACATAGGTGGAGAGGATTGACTTGAAATGTATACTCTGCCATAAACTTCATGAGATTCTGATTAAAAATGTAACAAGTTGGTCTTTACTCCGGGAACAGTGGAGGTGTGGATCGGAGGTTAAAGAAACACAAGCATAATGCAGCTGCACATGGGAGATGATCAATGATGTTATCTTAGTCTGCAAACAACATTTTTATTAAACCCTAATTATTCAGTCACACACAGAATCAATACGCATGGTCTGCCTGTTTTGGATTTAGCAGGCGCAGGGCCGCTGGATCCACTCTCTAGTTAAATGCTGAAAACATACATCAATAAATTAAAGGCCATTCTTTATTTCTTTTACAACAAGTGACTCAGGCAAAAGCTAAAGGAAAATGTGAACAAAACCCTAATGAGAAGGAGCAAGTCTGCACGTCAAACTTAGTCAGAAAGATGGACTCACTATCACTTCTGTTAAGCATTCTCTCTCAAACACAAACACACAGAGAGAGATGGTGAATTATGAGTCCATGAGAGCACGCCCAATGATTGTGTTCCCTTGGAAAACTTTCATTGCTTTAAAGGGACTTTCATGCTTGGCTTCAATCCAAGTAAGAGGATGCTCCCGGTCAATAATAACCAAAGAAACAGAACCTTTTTCCTTGGTCGCTAGGTCTCTTATCCATAATAATGGACTTATTTGCATCTCTCGCTATTGCTATTAAAACGTAGGTGAACTTTGAGTCATACTTCATGCGGCCTGACAGATTCTTCTTCATTAGAGTTTGCAGGCTCAGGCTCTCGCTGCGCAACCTCGGAAGTTAAGGTGGGCGACTGAAGATTATCAACATAGCAGCCATGCTACAAGTTAGCAAGTACTGTTTCTATCGAGTCTTTGGATCATTCTGTGTGGGAGTAGCTTTTTACTGGGTATAGCCCAAACTTGAGAGATTTTGGAAAGTTCTAGTTTCTTGTGTTTACCAGCTCTGGTTTTCCAGTTCAAGTTTCATGAGTATGCGAATTGCCAGTTTAATTGCAGGGAAATAAAATTCATTTCAGCAAGAAGTTGGTACATGTTTGTTAGAAGTCATGTTCCTCTCCGTTCTATATTCATCTTCTTAGACAGGTACGTATCAGAACCAGAGGTAGGGAGAGTGACACGGAAATTACTGGGTTTGAAAAGGTTATACCATGAGCAGTTTATGTGTATGAAATAAGGTATCCAAATTGCTTCATCTTCTACAGGTTTTCCTTATCAGGTACGTGGATGGCTTACACAGAGAAAAATGACAAAGCCGCTCGCCTTTTCCCGAACCTTAACAACTACTCCTAGTTTGTTATAGTTTGTACCATCAGACATAACTTGCACCTTTTCTGAAGCTTCAGTAACAACCCCATTGATTATGTCGTCGTGTGCAATATTTCAACTAACTTTTTGCCTCCATTTTAATGTTTTCCATCTGCCATTTCTTCAATAGTGGCTTTACTGAAACCTATTGATTGAATACATTTCACATCCCTAAGGAGTCAGCGCCATGATTAACGAAATCTCATTTGAATAACACCGATCCCACCATCTTTTGCTTTGCGTTCAATCCACTGTTGCCTGTAGCAACCTTTCACTCACAATGCCCAACTAGCATGCATCAGATGTAGAGACGCAAATGGTGGGGCTATTTTGCTAACTCTTATATGATATTATATATGAAGCTAGTGTATTTGTGTGCGTCCCGTAGTCTTATTTGTGTCACACTTTTGGTGCATGTACAATTCCTCTATTTATTGGTTCATAAATCTTTTCGACTATTCATAGTTTGGAGCATATATAGGAAGGTAAAAGTAGAGCATGGAGGATTGACCTTAAATCAAGGGTTGACAAAATAAGAATATATGGCTGATGATGTAGGTTTGTAAAATTTATTTTAGTAGGGATACTTCTATCATCTCACAGGACTCAAATGGCTTATTAAGGTGGTAACAGCCCTTGTAAAACAGTATGCATATCCCTCCAGACATGCATGAAGATTTGAACTTGTTGCTCATTTGTTTGGCAACCAAGTTATTATCTACCCAATACAACAACTTCTATGTGCCTCCTTAATTTTTCCTTCAATTCTTAAACAACCGTGTTTGATTAGTTTTAGGGATAGTTTACTATTTCATGGGCAAGTGCATTTGATGATATTCAGCCGTTTACCAATATTATGTTTGGTTTTAAGTATTAAAAAAGGAAAGAAAAAATAATAAGAAAATGATTTTTGTATTACAAAATATAAAAAATCAAATACAATTAAAATTAGAAACTTGTGTATTTTTAAATTATTTAATCTTTACATTGAAAAGTTAAAATAAGTTAAATAAATTTAAAATAATGTATAAAAATAATTTATTAACTTTAAATCTAATTTTTATTTTTTTCACTTTGTTTTGTACCTATATTTTCTCTCAAATTTTTACAAATCAAATATCGCCTAAGAGTTTCGGTTTAACAACTTTTGTTTCATTAGCTCATTAAGGTAAAGCTAAGGTCATTGTCATGTCAGATTAAACGATATTGATATTAGTAAGGTGCTCAGTAGTTTCAATGATAACGAGGTTCTGACGCTGGACACCTTTTGTTGGACAGTCCAAATTGTAAATTTTTGTCTGACTGGTCAAGTTTAAGGAACAAGTATTGGATAGACATGAAAAGAAAAACATAGAATATTGAAAAGGCCTTTGCTGCTTTGCACGAGAACTATATATATGATAAAATAAAAACAAAGAAAATTTCAGATTCTGATGCTATTTCAGCTGCAACATAGACATATATATATATATATGTATATATAATCTAAATAGACAAAAGAGAATTACAAAATAAACCCTTTTAAATGCAAATTAAGCTGAAACAAAGGAAAATACATTCAACACTCACCAAGTCGATTCAATAGAGTACTTGGCCATACAGTCCATCTAAATATTTTCATTTATTTCAAATAGGCATCTCTATTCTATCTAGTTGCCTAGTAATATCAATCGATATGAAGGGTACCAGACGTCCAGTAGCTAGAGCATTACCATTGCAGCTTTATTATGTACAGCAACCTGGATATCGATCAACCGTTCTTTTCTTTTAGAACTGTACTTGCTATAATTAGTATGTATGGTCTAATTACTATTATTTTGTCTTCACTTCCACAGATCGATTTGGCAACTGGACGTTGATGTTGAAGCATATTCTTGAGCAATTTCTGGCCTTTTGGAATCATTCACTAGCAAGTTCATATGATCAGCAACATGAAAAGTAGGGACAGCTGCATTGGAGTAGTTGGTTTCCTTAGATGCGTCTTGATCATGGCTTAGCTGAGATGCAACAAATTTGTCAAGGACTCGCCAATCCGTTACCTGGTCCACTGCTTGCTCATTGTTGCTGCTGTAAAGAGAGCTCATGTTTTGTTGATAGCTTTGCTGTATATGCTCCTCTTGTGTGAGGGTGGAGGACTGCAAAGTGCTTCCGTTGTGCCTATCAAAACCATATGGAGCCACCGAATTGCAGCTTACGCTAGCAGCTGACTGTGGAAGTTTGGGGCTTTCTAGCTGAGGAAGCTGGAGGTAAGGGTCATGAGGCATATTGTAGGGCAACTCGAGCTCTTGTTTGCAGGAATAATGATGCTGGAAGGAAGTGTAAGGCTGAGAAATCCGCCTTGGGGAATCAAGATCTGGCATGAATGAAACTTGGTCATCATACCAACATGGTGACCCATGTTCACCCACTTTCCGCATTGTTGCCATTCTCTTCTTGAATACCCTACAAACGACCCATCCTTCTTCCTGATGCAATTACAGTAATATCTTCAGGCACAATAACTTCATATCAAACTAAAAGAATTGTGAGCACTAAGATTCGAAGGCAAACACATAAAATAGGAAGAAACTGCCATAAGGGAAATTTCATACTTCAACCAATTTCTGAATATTAGTAGGTAGAATTCCAAATAATAGACTGTTCTCTAGTACTGGACTGATAAGTTATTTTCTAATTCTCCACTCTTAACATCTTATGAACACTGTTGATATTTAACTCTTGAATCTAATCAATTCCTGAGCAAATGAAGGTAGCACTAAAATTAATAAGAGATCCTTAAGTAGAATTGAGCAAGTACTAGTAACAATGAAGCTATAATTATTGGAACTTTTCTTGCAAAATGATAGTGAATTCAAAGCTCAAGTTGATTTTTTTTCCTTTGTGTTGGGAAGTGAGCATATGTATAGATTAATTAGAAAAACTAACACACACCCTAGCAGCTTTGTCTATAAAAATTGAGAATGTGGTAAGATGAATCTTGTTGCTAATCCCTCTTCCCTTGTTCTGAATAAGCATTTTACATATTTGTTAATGCATATTGACAAACACGAGAAAGGTAGATTCTCTCAGTCTCTCTCCCTCCCTTTCCACCACCCACTCTCTCTCACTCAAAATAATAATGGCAAAACCATAGTAATATTATATGATCAGATCAATGAATCATTTATTTCTCTTGAGATCTCTTCAGTGTTTATTTCTACACAGTTTATTCCTATACAGGTCATACCCTCCCTTTTCTTATGATTTTGCTTACTCCCACCTCCCAAACCCAACCTGCACCACGCCCCGCTCCTCTCTCTCTCTCTCTCTCTCTCTCTCTCAAAATAATGGAAAAACCATAATATTTTATTTCTACACAGTTTAATCCTATACACATGGTATCCTTCCCTTCTTTTCATACGATTTTGTTTACTATACTCTTTGTCTGTGTGTCTCAGACCAATTATGGTTCACTTGGAGCTAATTATCCTAATTCCAATTATTTAATACAGAGGTAGATCGAGCGTGATTCTGTTTGTTTTCCAGCAATACATGGCTTAATATTATGAATATGAGGATAACAATGTATACAACTTTTAGAGCATTGCTATGAATGAAGTGAAAATAAAACTATATATGGATAGTTTTCACAGTTTGATAAACCACACAATTAAGATCATACATTTTACAGTTTAGTTACTTACCTGAGGAGTCCCGTTTTCATTTGTTTCCAGACGATACTCATGCATGATCCAATCTGACTTTTGTCCATTTGGGGCTCGACCTTTATAAAAGACTAAAGTCTTTCTCATGCCAATCAAGCTATGCTTACAGTAAATAGCCTTATCTCTTCCAGTAGCTTTCCAGAATCCGGCTTTTGTAGCTCTATTAGTTCGAGTTCCAGTTGGATACTTCTTATCTTTATGGCTAAAGAAATACCACTCATTCTGCTCTTCAGTGCCTATTTTGCATAACTCTATTCAAATTAAGAAAAATGAACATGGAAGTCAGATTTGATGATGTATGGTATTTCATCAAGATATACATATTTTCTGTTGTATGCATAGGGAAGGACTGTAGGAATAAGAGCTACATACCTTGAAGATCCCATGGCTCAATTTTGTAGAGATCAACATCTTTAATGACATCTAGATCAATCCTTCTCGAAGCAACCTTTTTTCTAAGGTAGTAATCGACAAGTTCTTCATCCGTGGGGTGGAATCTAAAACCGGGGGGAACATGTGAAAAGGTATTCATATTCTTCCAACCACAAATCGGGACCTGCATTTCAAATGTCACACACTGTTAGGCTATCAGGTACTGGAAGTTAGTCCAACCATTTCCCTTACATTGCAACTGTTGCTCAAAGAAGTTAAATTCTAGGAAACCCTAATTTCATGTATGATACATATTTTTAATGCTTGAGGATGTAAATTCTTCCAGTTTAGGCTCCCACCCCTTCGTAAGAATCTCTTTATGCACATAAACTGCTACAGATTATGTAAGTGGAGAGAAATGGCACCCAATCATATTAACAAGAATATGTAAATAACCTTTGCATTCAGTCATTTATTTCAAAGAGCCACTTGGTTTCTACACCAAATGAAAGCTAATTACAACATGCAAAGCTGATAACATACATTCATATTCTATCCTACAAGGCTGCAGCATATGATAATTTTGCACACTGGACCACATGAACATTGGATTATTCATAAACTTGGTGAGAATTTGGAAGAACTTCCACAGGATACATGTTGCAAAGGAGAAGTAATAATCTTCCACAAATGTAAATATTGGTCAAGAATATATTAGTTATTTCTTGCATCTACTGTGACTATTGAGTGAACAGTTGAGTAATATGTTTGCTGTGTTAATTTCATGTATGAGGTGAAGGTGATCTCCCATGGCAAATTTGTGTTCTACATTGGCATGCATGTAAACTATACAACTAAATCAAGGAAGGACTGAACTATCATTGTTAAGAAGGATTTCCTGTTAAATTAACCAAGTTTTCTCATATGAAAAGTAACCTTGATTGATCATATAAGTACAAAAAGATGCCAGAGTGAAAATGTGTTCTCCATACATATTATAAACCATGGATATTATGTATTTAACCAAACATATTATGAATCATATAAGAATTGGATCCAGATCTTGTAGGACCCTTCTAATACTTTGGTCTATCTCTTGATCATGTAAGGAAGCAAGTGCACAAAAGCTTTTAAACTATTGGTTAAGAACTCATTTCCAAGATAAAATTTCTTCTAATCCTTAATCCATAGCTTCTGCAAAAATAAAAAAATTAAAGCAAGTACAATCAAAGTCATTAATATATATGCGTCTCCATGGTAGTAGATTTTCATATTGTTGTGAGATCAGTGAATAAATGATTGCTTTTGGTTCAAAAAACAAACACAAGAAAAAGTAGATGAAAACAATCATTCGTATATGAAGATCATAAATAAAATGAATCTACATGTAACACTATAACCAACAAGCTAACTTATATTATCATGTAGGAGAAGTAGCCTAAAGTTTGCTTTTACTTCAAGCCTTTAACATGAACAAACAGTAAATAAAAGATGTTTCTCCACTCATAAAAGTGTGTTAGATAGCAATATAACGAATCACATCCAAAAGCTTTACTAGGCTCAAACATAAAGAAGACTCATTTTTAAGAAAAGATAAAAATGGCATTGTATGATAGTATCCAATACACGAGATGGCTCTTAATTTGTACAAGATCTGTCAATGCTGATGCACATTTTCTGATAAATAAAAAAAACTGATCAGTCAAAAGCAATGAAGAGAAGTGATGACAATGAATGATGCTTCCAATATTTTCACCCCTTATAGTGTTCTTCATGATTTCAGATATATAATTGGAAATAGAACAACCCTATGCCATACTCCTAGATGACTATTTAAACGTGGTCCCAAGTTAATTAGATTTAGAATGAAGTCCATGGAGATAAAGTGTGATCTAACACTTAAAACCTCAGAACTTTGAAAAATGGGAAAGGAATACATGTGACGTATAATAACATATATAACTCATTGTTATTTTCATTGAAGGATCATCAAATCTTTGAAAGAAGAGAGCTTTTCTTTGGGATTGGATCTAGAGAAAGAATGAGAATATGGAAATGAAAAAATTAAATAAAATCCGAAGGAATAAAAGAAAGAAAGAAAAGGAAATGGCATACTTTAACACTCCGATCAAACTAAGTCATCCCGTAAAGTGAACCATCCCATGGAATTTGAATAGTTTGAAGATATTATTAATTTCTAGTATCTATACCCTAACTTGCAATAAAAATATCCTTATACTTTGACACAAACATCAAAGAATGGAACCAAATGAAACACACACCAAAAAAATACAACAAATTAAACCCAGAAGAAGAAGAAGATGCTCACTGTGGCAACACGAGCTTGATAAGCCTCTAGAGTAAAAAACTCTATCCAACTGAAGCCTCCTCAGATCTGGTTGAACCCAACTTATATCCACCAATCAACAAACAGATGAGACACTTTAGAGCTTGCTTTTGTAACCCACTTCCAACTTTTGAGGCCACAAACCGAACCAGACAAAAATGAAAACCCAGAAAGGAAGAGGAAACCCAGAAAAGAAGATGAATGATAAAAATAAAATAAAAAAAGCTATCCTCGGGAATTGAAGTGAACTCAACTGTTGCACTCTGGAAAATTGTCGTGTGGGCTGTGCAGAGAGAGAAGGAGCGAGGGAGAGATCAGATCCCGAGGGTTGGAAAAAGAAAAGAAACGAAAGGGAAAAGGAAAGGTTTGTGGAATGGAAATACAGAGAAGAGAGAGGGTTAAATAAGAAGCAATGCAACAAATGAGTACAAACAACTCACACATGCCCTAATTATCCATCTCTCTCATTCTCTTTCTCCTTATCTTTTAAGTGGAAGATTGATTGCTGCAAAAGCTTTGCGCAAAAAAAGGATGCTGTGAGTGAGAGAGAGATGAAAGGCCGTGGTGGTGGCAACCTCCACCACCTCCCACCAGCAACTGATAGAGACCAAATTACAAGAGAATGTTCCTCTTCTCACCCTCACCACTTTGCCGGAGACCCTCAACCCTCTACTCCACCAGATCTGCCCTATACATTACTATGCCTCCTTCTTAAAGAACCTCTTCTATTACCAAAAACCTCTTCTATTAAATTAACATTCATTGAATATTATAATGAACCAATGAAATTTTATTAAACATTATCAATGATGCATTGGATGATATTTTGGTGTTGATGATGACCTAATCCAACATCCCTCCCGCCAAAACTTACACCCCTCTCTCTCTCTCTCTCTCTCTCTCTCTCTCTCTCTCCCTATCCCTGTCTCTTCATTTTTGCACTGCCCCTTTCTATTCCACTGATCTCGCGTGACATACACCATCTTTGTGACTAAAGTTATTCAACTATGACTCACTTTGAGATGCTAATTAATTACCATCATCATATGTATATATTTATGTATATATGTATATATATTTGTATGTATCAATATTACCATGGTATTATTTGAAGAAATTGTAAAAAAAAAAAAAAAAAGGAAGTTATTGTCCATAGATTAATAAGTTCCATTGTCTCAATCAGAAGATTATTTTCCAATACACTTAAAGAAAAAAAAAATACTTCATTTCATGAATTTCTTTTTACTCCTCCATCTACTTGAGGCTTGAAGGAGACAATGTTCTTGTTTCTGTGCATATGAGACAAATTAGGGTAGACCTCTAATTCATGAATCTTGGATCTCAACTAAGCTGCTAGCTTCTACATACTTTTTACAAATAGTAAAAGATTAGCATCATCAGTTGAAAGGTTAAAATTATCAAAGTGAGTTCATTATTTCATAAAGACTTGTCTTATGTACTTGCTTACAAGATGAAATTCTAACAAGTTTATTTTCCAATTAGACACAAAAGTATGTGCTTCTTCTTTGTCCATCTATTTGATACACGGGAAAAAAAAATTCCTTCCAACGCTAATTAATGGCCTATGATATTTAGCGGGACATGTGGAACCCATCTCACCGTCCCTCCAATGAGAGCGCTTCGTGTTTCTCAAACACCCAACAGAGCGCGTGCCACCACCCTCACCAAAATATCAGAGCCAAGTGGTATATTACAAAGTTGCCCTCGTGTTACAGATTTATTACGATATTGTTTAACGTATCGGTTGCATACGTGAACCCTTTATGAGACCGAGTGGAGGGTGAGGGAGCTCAAGAATTTAAATAATAATAAAATATTCTTCAAAAATGCGATTTATGGAGTTTTATTGGGTATATAAAATTATTAAATAAAAGTACTTGAAAACCTCACCAGAAAAAGCACGCGGGCTCTGGTTGGTTGGTCCGCATTTGTATAATACTTTTCATATTTTCCTCTCGCCCACAACTTTCATTTTCCATGGACCCCACAAACCGACCCGACCCATTAAGAAAAGGACGCTTCTCCAGATACATATACATACATGATTTTCCTTTTTAAAAAAAACCGTCCTACGGTTGAGTCTGAGCTTCCAGGACGAGCGGAGCCGAGCCAGGAGGTGGTTTGGTGGTGGAGGGTGGGCCCCCACCAAAGGGAATGATGTGCAAGGCTCTGTACGTGGCGGCTGGCGGTCCGGCGTGGGCTAGCCCCGATCATTGAGCCCGCAATTGGGAGTGCAGGCCGGTTGCACAAGTGGGGCCAGCCCGTTATCTGTTCGGGGCCCACTCTTTCCCCCGCACCCCCTGAGAAGACGATGCGTTGTTGAAGCGACACGTAGGGATTTTATTTTTTTGTGTTAGTGCTTCTGCGTGCGGATAAGTTAAGCAGAAGCACACCCATGACTTTGGGGCGGTTCTTCGCCGACGGTTAAGGCAAAAAAGCGTCTGATAAAGTAAAATCAATGTATTTATTTATTTACATATGTTTTGTTATAGCAAGTAGTGAAGTGAAGCTAAAGTCTCACACGTGATCCAAGTGTCATCCAAGCTTACTTGGCAATTTACTTTCTGTTACAATGGGCTAAAAGTAGAATATCATAATCAGTGATATATTATAATCTTTTTACAACATAGAAATTCAATAGAATGTGTCACAGGGGCATTTGTTCATTACATATACCCGAAAGAGGCAAGATTGGAGAAATTACTAAACAAAATAACATTAGGAATTGGGCATTAATTGCTGTGGTATAAATGATGAATAAACGTAGAGAGGAGTTGGGGTTAGGAAAAGGTGAGTGCAAGAGGAAGTGGTGGTAGGGCCAAATGATTAATGATTGCTGAAATGGAAGCATTATTGTATCGGTTCCCCACGTTTAAACCAGTATGGGCAACTCCTCATAAAGCCCAATTGGAATTCAGAAAAAAGACTTGTGTGATGCCCTCTCGTGTATATAACACAGCTTTATCCTGTATACCGAGAGGCCCAGTGATATTTTCAATTCGGTTTGGTGGGTCCTTCTGCTGAGTTCCTATTGGTCACCTACCCTAAAAATTAATTAAAATTTCTGAAAATGCTAACCCCACAGCCAACATTCTATTCAACAAATGACAGCCCACATGACGCCAATGATCACCCATGTTGACGGCGTGTTTTTCCCTACAATTCATGGGTAGGTCTTGTCTGTCACCGAAACATACGCAGGGGTGGCTGTGATGGTAGCCAAATCATAAATTTAATAGTGTGATTGTAAACTGTTGAAGATCAGACGTGAATGAAAAGTGAGAAGCACCGTAAAGAAATCGACCCTGTCTTCCTCTTCTTTCTTTATCGGACCATATTATATAAATTGGAGAATATTTCCTTAGGAGAGTGTATATGTAACTGCAGAGGGGTATGGAGTAAAGTTCAGGCAATATGAATACAAGTAGGCCATACGTTTGATACCAAGGTACTTTTACACGTAACTTTCATCAATTGATGTACATCAAGACAGACGACCTTTTACCATCCTTATATTAAACTAAGGTCACAGGCTAGATTTAGAAGACATAGTGACACAAGTCTATATTTGATAGGAGGTTGCAGTCATTGGCCCGTTTATGGAAGGTTCACTACCTATGGGATATATGCAAGGGATATATCAAGAAACCACAAAAATCCAAATATTCTCTTTGTATAGCATAATTTAATATCAATATTATATCTTTAAATGACTTCAGTTTCAATTTTCAAATGAAACTAAAAACTAAAACCTATCACAAGTGAAACTTCTTAAGGCCTCACTTGGCTTATTAGCTTCTAAAGAACCAAAAACTGATTTTTAAATATCACATCCATATGAATAATTTATTTAAAACGTTTTAAGGTTAGAAAAGAACTTAGGTGGTTTTTGTTTTTTTTGCTTTTTGCTGAAAGCAATTTAGTTTTAGAATTTAGGTTGTTTGTTTTTCTACTTTTTCATGACTTATTATGAACTTTTTACTAAATAGAAAAAGTCAAAATATGTAGCTTTTTCTAAATAAAAAAAATAACATATTGATTTTTTTTTACTTTTTAATATTTAATAGAAATAAAATACTACAAAAACAAACAACCTAATATTTAATACTATTAAGCATTAAGGTTCTATTTAGAATTAAGTAAAAAAACAAACATCACCTTAGTCTATTATTGGAAAAATATTGTTTCTTATAGAATTCTCCATTCAAACTTACACTAGAATTTGTATGTAATCCCACCTTTATTTACTAATATTATTTTTTAAAAATAATGGTTATGAAATTAGCTTGAATTTTTAGTTCTCTGTCATAAGCTTCCTTAAATTTCTAAAAAATATTTATATAGAATATTTTCTAAGTTAATATATTTTTGTAATATTAGATTTATTTAAATATAAGAAAAGTTATTAAGAATATGCTTATAAATATTTTAGGTTATAAGATAAAGATGGATTTATAAAGATTATATGAGACGGGTAAGATAAAAGAAAGAATGAAAGATACCCAATGAAGAGAAGACTTGTGGTTTAGAGTGTAAATATAAAGAGTAAAAAAATGAAATATTTTAGGAACTTAATGATTATATTTAATTCTGTCATTTATAATGTTCTTTATAGTGTAGTAGAAAGATTTTCTTTTGTTCTTGGATATAGGTATAATTGGTCGAGTCATGTTAAAACCTCGTATACTGTTATATTAATTATTATATCTTTATGTTTTTAATTTAATATTATTTACATTAGAGCATTTACTAGCATAATAAACTCAAATGAACATTAAGATATGGCTTGTATCCATACTATTTTTTTGTATTTTTAAGAATAAAAAATAATAATAACCCTAGAAAGGCAAAATTTAAGAAAAATTTTGAGATATTAAATTTTTTTATTATTGTAAATTTTCAAATATATATAATTAAAATATTTAAAAATATTCATTAACTTTGAACTTGCTTTATCTTTCATCTTCTCTTTATTATATTTCCCTTGTTTTTTCTTTTATTATTATTATTCACCCTTCTCCCTGGCATGCTTTTCACCATCAAAAAAGAGTCAAAAGGTTTTTTTTTTTTCACCTCCCCACCTTTAAAAAAAATATATAAATAAATAAAATAAAAAAGAAAGATGAAAACCCATGTGATGTGCCACAGTGTTTGACATGAACCTCTCGAAAAACATGTACCCTAAAAGACGTACAGGCCTACTTTAACAGGTAAGAAAGAATACAAGGGTCAAAGACTTACTAACCTCCTGGTAATTTACATACACAAAACCCTAATCCTAATCCTAATCCCAATCCACTTTATTTTATGATAACAGCTCATTTGTTGATGGGAAAGAAATCCTCCAAGAAACGTTACGAAAAAGTTATAAATAGCTTAAAAGAATCAGAACACATGCAGCATTAAGATGAATGTAGAACTGATCAGTCGCAGGTGGAAAGGAAGAGGCCGGACCCAATTCAAAAGATAAGAAAAACATTGGGGAATGGGGGGAGCAGTATGATAATCAATATTAGTAAAGAGGAAAGACAAAGTGGTGAGTTGGGGGCAGTTTCAGTTGAAACAGTTGTGCAAGTACATGCGCATTAACACATGGCAGACAACCATTCATCGGACAATATCTAATTATCCATCACCTTGTCTCTAAACCCCCTTCCCCATCATTACTCTTTCCGCTCCTTATTTAACCACGTGATTTTTTTTCCACATAATCCTTCACACCTCACCTCCTTTTTCTTTCACTTTAGTCGTCCAGGGACTTCTTTCTTGTCCTCTTCTGCTTTCTTTTTTTTTCTTTTTTTTATTTAATCCAAACGGAATCTTTTTCTTTCTAATTAATTTGAATTTTCAACGCAAATGGTGAGTAAACATACAATAATAACAATAATAAGACATGTTATTTATATGGAATAAATTTACAGATTTTCCTTACTATAATATCTCATCACCAACAGTACTTACTAATGCGGCTATTGCTTTCAAAATTGCATTTCATTATAACCATGATTAATTATATTAATTAATAGCTAGCAATAATTAACTTATTACTGGAAGGAGTAATTCTTCTTATTAAAATTGAAGTTAACTGGTAGCCACACAACCAACTGAAAGAATCATCATCCTACAGAACTAGGTTGTGTGATGGACCTGATGATACATTAACCTGGGCTTAGAGTCCACTGCAATGGCCACAAATTATTTCCCATCAACAAGAAACAATATTCAAAAGAAATACTACTATTGCTCCATTTTTATTTATTTATTTATTAATTTTGGTGAGTGGGGTGAGGTGTTCTATCTAGAAATGAGATACAAAAGCTCATCCCAACCATCTTTTCATCATCAGATGTCAAAACAAGATTCAACAGATGGATTTAAATGAAACAAGAGTATTAATGGGCAGCTGACTGCTTGACTCTTTTATGGGTCAAACATGGTTGTTCTGACCGTCCTCTCAGGCACAAAAACACATGCAAACAGTGTCATGATTTTGTGTTTGTTGCTGATGCCCTGATGACTAATAATTACAATTTTAATGTGTTTTTGTGGGTGTGGCACTTTTTAGGAGTGTTGATTGCGAAGTTTGGGAATGGATAAAAATAAAAAAATAAAAAATAAAAAATGAAAAACAATAATGAGAATAGCAACAGAGACTATGATTGCATTTTGGTTTATATGTCCCCTTCAGAATAATAATGCCAATTATGGCAATAATAATAAGATTGAGAAATTAGAACAAATAAAGTGTTGAGAGTGGAATTTGAAATCATTACCATCATATTCAATTTTATCTCGGGAAATTACACAATAATATGACAAGATCTGAGGCAAAAAGCATACAACAAAAATAATTTAAAAAAATGAAAATTTAACATTTGGCACAAAATGATGTGATAAATGTAATGAGAATACACTGAAAATATGGTAGATGCAGTTGAAAAGCCTGGATGGAAATAGGATGAGAAGGGCTCATGGCCATATATTTTGTGGTTGGAGCAGTGATGGAGGGTGTTGATGAATGGGCGCAAGTGGAGGAAAATATGGGAATCCTATACAAGAATTAATAATTCAAGCACCTGAAGGACAACAGTAGTCATACGTAGGAAGGAAGGTAGAGACTTGAAGAAGCCTCCCGAAGGTCCACCACTTTGTATCTAGAAGAATAAGATATAGGTTCATGAGGTGGTCCAACGTACTCCAAACCAAAGAGCCAGGTTGCCATGTCTCTTGCTTTTTCCCAAAGCCCTTGCATTTGTTCTTTGCCCATTTGCCAATGTGAACTCTCAAAGAGAGAGAGAGAGGGTGGGAGGGAGAGAGAGAAAGAGAGAGTGAGGTTGCCATGTCTGTTGCTTTTTCTCAAAGCCCTTGAGGGGGTGCTTGGTTAGAGAGAGAGAGAGAGAGGTGAAGTACTTTTGATGAAGAAGCAATGCAATGAGGGATTGAGTGTGGGGCTTCCATAAGATAATGTCATGAATGTTGAATCCTTATGCACGGCGAAGTGCCCAATGTTGTGTTCACATTTAGAGCCAAAGGGGCTCTCCTACGTGGGACTATTCCTACTGCAAACAACGTAGTTTTTGCTGATAATTTTCACAGTGAATTAACCAATTTTCGTATTTTATTCTTGTTCTATTTCTAGGGAAGATCTTGTCAACCTGAAAATTAAAGCTCCTATTCATTTTTATGAAACATAAATACATAGAGACAATACATATAAACATAGGTTCCTTCATTGCTAAATTAATTACTCTCATTATCGATCTGCAGTAGAAATTCATCCTCATGACCGGCGCAAGAAGATCAATAACACCATGTTTGGTGGGGATGTTGGAAGAATAATTCTGAGTGGTTCTTGTAATAATGTTACAGCTAATAATATTTGCCACTAGAGATGCATAAATGATGTAAACCCACCAAACAATACTTATGATGAATGCATGTACTAAAAATAATATTGGCCACGCCACATACCCGATAAAAGTTTGCTATTATTCTCTCTATTCTGCAAGCACGGTGAAAGATCGGTTCTTTGACAAGGAGACATAGAAAGGGAAGGCATTTTGGTTTCTTTTCTTTAACCCATGTATGGAATTATTCATAATTTATGGGTCTGTATCATAGTTTATTCATTTAGCGTCATCACCCAGTCCAAATTATTGCAAGGGTGGTATGTTACAGCCATAAATGGGCCACTTGGCATCAAGGCCCAACATGTCCAGCCCATGCGTGTTGCTGGCAAACCGCCCCAGCTATAGGACTCTTTGTTATTTCACTCGTGGGCCAATCGAAATTTCAGGCCCACCAAGGCATAGCCTCACTGCCACTTCCAGTTGGGCATGTGATACCTCAAAAACATTGGACAAATGTTATTTCAACCAGCTCGTATTTTCATTGGTGATTGACCGTAAACAATGTTAGGTATCGGAAGGCTCTGGAACATTTCTCTAAGATATGTTGGAGAGCAAAAGCAACAGCCTATTTAGGAGCTTCCCAATGTTTATATCTCAGAATTGAGAGATTCGAGAACTTTCTGCAATAGAAAGTTAGGTAATGGTCCAATTGCAAGTGTCCCCGTCAAGGTCGTCTTCTCTTCAAACCTGGAATCTCTTTGGCATGTATGGACATGTGATGGCTTCTGGTTTTCTCCAGTTTGGTTTCTTTAGCCAATGCCAGTTACCTAATTTCCTTCTTGGATTTTTCTCCAGTTTGCTTTGCTGTAAACCCTGAAAGAAACAGGTCGCTGGTAAGGCTCTCTCAATCACACATACTCTTCACAGAACATTCACTCAGGAGCAAGACTTGTACCAGTGAAATCTCGATTTTAAGGCCACCGTTCATTCAAAGATGAAAACAGATATGAGCTTATATGATCATGCATCGACGAGGAAAATAAACATTTATAGCCATTTAAATTTAAGTGACTCTGGTGTTTCCTATTTATTATATATATATATATATATATATACACCAATGTGTGTGCACTTTCCTCTTAATTATGAAGAAATGTTTTTAAAAAGGATTAAATGGATGATAATTATATGATTAAGAACGAGCAGTGTTAGATCTTGGTAACCCAAATTCTATTTGATCCAACCCAAAAAGCTTACGATGCGACATATTTGGTGAAATTAAATTTATGATGATGTATATTTTTTAAAGTTATGTTGATTACATTTGTACTCCTGATTTTTCCTGTTTCGATTTTTCACGTAAATCTATATTTTTTTATTTTATTTTTATTATCTATTCTTATTATTTTATAACAAGTAGTTACAAAATAATATTAAGGTGTCAATTTCATAATTAATAAGAAAGTTTATTTTTTTCAATGAAGGTTTATTTGTTTGACTTCACAATCTTACAAGATACAACATCTCGTCATAAAGGCTCTTTGACATTTGAAATAAATAATATACTTTGAAATAAATCATTACAATTATCACGTTACTAATATACCGGAGTAAATGATAAGCTGATGCTTAAATAATACCCAGAGATTGGATTTGGTAGGCGTTTATCAGCAGTGGATGATGTTTGAAGGCTATTGGCCAAGGAGATTTCATGTTCGAAAGGACTGCGTAGATGTGCTATTTTATGACCACTATGTGCCGTGCACTTAGCTGCCTTGGATTTGATTGGGCACTAAGAGTCGTGTACATTTGGCCCTTCTGTCATTGTCCTTTGTACATTTTCTAGTTTTTCATGGAACACCCTTGTTGAAATAAAAATTGAGGTTATGAAAAGCTACTGATCTGTGTCAAAAAAGAAAGCACACTGAAGTAAAATATCATTCTCATTAAAGAAAAAGCTTTAATAAAAATGACAAATCCACCTCTAAACTTGAGGTGGAGTCAACCAAGCAAGGCACCTTCATGTGATTAGGACTTAGGACCAGTAAGGTCTGTTTCTAATTTGTACCACTCTTGTACGGATTTTACTATTCAAAGCTATTCAAAACTTTATTCAACATTGAATTCTCCCTTTACTTTTGCTAATAAAGTTGATCCATCTCTATCTTCTAATCTGCGTATTCCTTTGATGGATTCGAATTAGGAGCTTTAAGTTATCATCTAGGCATCATCAACTACCAAATCATTTTTGATTGAAACTTTCAGCCTTCGACACGTTTGCATTAATCCAGTGCTTTAAACTTCACAAACTCTATAGAAAGATTATATTATTGAACATGGGAGACCCCAAAGTATTGTTTGTGGTTGTAATTGTTTCAAAAATTAGTGCTTAATCAAAGAAAGCATTCAATCTTTATGGATGAATTTCATGACTTGTGACAATTCCAAACTTTTCTCGGGAAAAAAAACAAAAAACTTTAGGTGAGGCACAAAGTCTATCCCAATTCAATGTTAACAATTCACTCTTTTAAGGTTCTTCTAATTGCTTCTATTCTAGTTATTATAAATTTATACCAATAAATCTCTATTTTAAATGAATTCAAGAGATTGTCCCCTGCTTTTCACTCTCTCATGCCACTTTTCCTTTTACGAAAAGAGGTGGGAATCCAATGCTGATGGATATCTCTGTCAGCAGTTACTGCTAAAGCCACGTTGGAAAACCATCAAAACAGACCCATAAAGAGCAAACCCACATGCCAAATTCTCTTTCTTAGAAGTTACCACTAAGACTTACGGTCTTCCTCCCCAAATGCACGTGAATTTCAAAAGGCCAAGTGTCGAGTGTGTGGTGGATTGACGGAAGAGTCAGAGAATGGAACCGTCAAGATCGTAGGCGCTATGCCTATGGTCCAAATCCGTAGCAGCATCAGTACAACAATAACGTAACCGCCCAATGACCAACTCTACCCGTGGCCCCCAATTTACAGCCTGTGAGACAAAGCAGTCGACGTCGGAGAAAGGGACGGCATTAAAAATCTAAGACACGGGAGTATTTCAAATTCAGAATATGGTGATGATATATCATTATAATCTTACTTAATCATAAGTACAGAGTTTAATGATTAAAATTCAAGCTCGTATATCGATAACTTATGTTTGAAACGTATAAAATGATTTCTGCTTTAAGATTCTTTACAGTTTTTTAATGAACGACACCAGATAAAATTTAATATTTTCGATACCTGACATTTTTTTTTTCATAAATATTTGTTTTATGCGTTGAAAACCTAAAATAAATAACAATGACCAAACCGGATAGTTGATAAAAACCTAAAACCTGACTTATGAGAGCCACCAAGCGCCCAATAATATGACCTTTCACCTTGCCATTTTTAGTCTTTCTTTCTTGTCCTTCTCCTTAAATTTCTATATCCCCACCTCCAAGGTACATATGGTGGTATGAACCGTGTTGCCGACGGTCTCTCCCTCTTTCTTTCTTCTTTCGTTCTTTTTCACATGTATTGACTCTCAAAAGCTCCTCTAAAGCCACTGGAATCACTCCCTATATAACTAAGAACCTGATTCTTCTGTTACCACCGAATCACATCACCGTAGCCACTACACCCATCACCCAGCTCCACTGCCACCAATAAAAAAACAAGCCAGAAGTGCAGTAACCTCCGCTGAACGGTAGAGAGAAGCTTGGACTAAATATGAGGAAAACGAAAGGGTTCAGGCTAGGAAGAAAGCTGGTCACGGTGTTCAGATGGGTTTTCAGGCGAAATCAAAGTCCGAGAGTTATCAAAAGTTTGGATCATCGGAGTTGTAGGAGTAGGGCCATGACCAAAATCTGCAACTGGGGTCGTCGTCTTCGGATGAAAGCTAAGGGGCTCTGTTTTCCCAAGTCGGGTTACGTTCGGGTGGGTCATGAGCCGTGCGAGACTAAACCGATGGAAGTACCCAAGGGCCACTTGGCTGTCTACGTCGGTGACTCCGGCGACCACACTCACCGTGTTCTAGTACCAGTGTTATACTTCAATCACCCACTGTTTGGGGAGTTGTTGAGAAACGCCGAGAAGGTTTACGGGTTCAACCATCCGGGCGGAATCACAATTCCCTGCCCTATAACAGAGTTCGAGAAGGTGAAAACAAGGATCGACGCCGGTGAGCATTTCCGGCGGTATAGATCAAAGCAACGGCATTGAAGGAGAAGATAAAGAAAACGACGACAGGGTGTCTCTTTACCAGGAATAATAATAATTACGAGTGGCTTTCCTTTTTCCGGTTATGCTTTTGTTTTCTTCCTCAAAATTTGTGAATATTTGGGAAATTACTGAGGATTGTAGTTGTACAAATCAGATGAAGATTTTTTTTTCTTCCCCTCTTCAACTGGTCTATGGTTCTCATGTTTCTCAACTCTCAAGAATCAAAAGTTTAAAATTTAAAATTAATAAATTATTTTTATATTCTATTTCATACCTTCTCACTTATTTAAAATCTTTTATATTAATTTTAATTATATTTTGTGACCATTTTTCAAAGTATTTTTTCCAAACTAAACTAAATTAATTAATAGCTACATTACATTGCCAAACAAATAATTACAACTGGGATAATTTCACAACAAATTTTCATGCACCTTTTGAATATGGGCAATGAGAAGGATTTATCATTTTTGAGCAACCTCACTCTTTTTTACTACTAGATGAATGCATACCGAGTGAAGTAGATACTAATAAAAAAGGTCTCATTATGGTCATATAAAATACTATTTAACCATCGTGTGAACACGAACCAAGCTATGTTCATAAGAACATAAATTAAATATCGTTCTTCAAAAAATAAGAACCAATTATTATGTTCTCAAAATCACGATTACATATAATTAATAGGAGATTATTTTTATTATAAAAAATTATTATTCACTTCAATCGAAGAATGACATGGACACTCCTAATAAATATAAACACTAAAAAACATTTAAGAAAAAGATTATCGAAAAATAATATTCTTACACTGAGCACATGAATAAAATTATCATAAAACATTTAAAATTACAAGAAAAATATTTCATGATCAATTCCTTTTATGGAGTTATAATATAAAACAATTAATTTTCAAATATCCCACCATTTGAAAGAAAGAAAAAAAAAAGCATAATGGGAATATCATGAAATGAGTCAGATACTTACAAAAACGTCAATTTATGAGATAGGATCATTTAAATCATTGAACGTGGTATTTTCATATATTCTATTCTTTTATCAGTAAAAAAATTTGGAATGATTTAAGTCAGAGACTCTTTTATTTATTAATAATAATAATATATTAAGGATAGAAAAAAACCGAGGGCTGGGACTCCCCTCCATTTGTCTATGGACTTATCCACATCAACCATTAAAGTCCATTTTGATGGCGTCACATTCCTAAAGCTTTAGGGCAGGCCCACCATATGGACTATCCAAGTCAGCATTGAGCCCCACCCCAAACTTCATCCTAACATTGGCTCAAGCCGCTCAACCATAACACTACTCTCCCACATTTGGATATTTGCTTTACCCAACAAGTTGGTGTCAGCACTTTCAAAAAAATTTAAAAATTGTAAATGTAAAAATTTCAAACTCTATATTTTAATGCCTAAGAGTCGGTTTGAACTCAAATTTAAATTACAAGATTATAAATTCATATTAATCAATATTTTCTATAAATTTTTAAGACATTAATTCAAATAAATAATCTTTTTAAGAATCGTCAAACAATTCAATCAAGCGTGAAGATATGTATATGTGTAAGTGGATTTGAAGACAACATTTTCAAGATTGATGTAATGTGTCCTTGAATTTAAGTGCGTTTTTCATCATTTCAATCAATCACATATTATATATAGAAAAAAAACTAGATGAAATCAAGGAAGTTAACTTCTCAAAAATAAAAATGCTGGTGGGGAAGGATATCAAATAATTGATGCATGCCCCTTAAATAGAGAAATAAATCTAAATGGTTTCCTTCCTTATAATTGCCCAACGCGTTACCATCCGTACGAACTAGGATGTTTGGTGGAATATGCTTGGCGGAGGCAAGTGGGTGGGCATGGGGTCATCCAGCTCCCAGTTCTGCACGTTATTGAATTGAATACTCCACATTCAAAAAGAAGATAAGTAACAGACATACATCAGTCCACAGTACATACACTCTGATTGAGCTTTGAAACTTCTCCACCATAGTTTTTCATATCGTGGAACAATTTTATTTGAACGGAGGGACTATTATCTTCTTCAGAGTGATTTTCATTTTTCTTATGAATTATTTTTCAAATGGGTGGAATAAAGTGCTAATATTTAAATTATTTTAGAAATAAATTATATATTTTTTTCCTCTGCATTTTGCACACTAAAGAAGTATTTGAACATTTTACATATGCGAAAACTGTTTCTTTGGCTCCTAACACGATTCCCCACCCCCTTTAAATTAAAAGAAAACGCAAAGCCAAAAAGCTGGTAAACGCACTTTTTGTAAATAAGTATTTTTATTTGATGCGCCTATTTATACTTCGGAAAGCACTTTTCATTGAACAAAGTCTTTCAAAGAACTATAGAAATTCAGGACCCAAAATTCCTCTGAATAGAAATGAAATACTTCGTTCTTCTTCAAACAAAAGGCAATATAAAACAGTGGGAGGCATGGAGTAATTTTTCTTTCTATCATAAAACTCGAAAGGTTTATTCAGTATTTTGGTAAACTAATTTAAAGTCAATTAATAATTTAATTATCATTAAATAAATTAAATATATTTAATAAAATAACTTAATAATATAATTTAAAATTAAGAATAATATTTTTATTTTGTTTTTTATTGACAAAATATATCATTTTGTTAATTAAAAATAAAAATAATCTTAATATTTAAAATAAAAATTAAATAATAACTTTTAAATTAATTATTTAAATCTAATTTAACTTAAATTAAATTTTACCATAACTTAAAGATACTTGCAATAATTTTGGGACTGGGACAACCTGACATCAGCCTAGTGCTTCCAATTTATTTTTATTATTCTAAAATTTCCAAGTCTTGGCTAACAGAAACCAAATTTCACATCATTTACCAAAATATTTAAGGAATGAAGAGAAACATCTCTAAAAAATTTCCTTGATATATGTAGATTCCTGACTCAACTCTTCAAGTGGGGCTTGGGTATCAATAGTTTGATGGGGAAGCCAATCGGAATCTGAATTAGGCAGAGTGGACAAAGGCAGTGGCCAAATTTTGGAACCATCACACATGCCAAGTCTTAATCTGAAAGACTGAAACACCCCACTTTAGAAAACAATAGGCTACTCTTTTTTTGTGGGAGTTCTCAAAAAATCCACCCCCGTGGGACACTGGAACACAAGAACCAAAATATAGGTAGTACCAAAAAAAAAGAAAAGATCATCTATCAAATCCTCATAAACATGTACCACTAATAGTGACCAGGAATTGTCCACGTGCCCATCTCGTTACGTACCCAATAGGTGCTAAGATGTCATTTCTACATCTCTGAAAATGACCTTTTCACAACTCACAAGTAATAAGTTTAGAAACGTAGAGAGATCTATCTGGGCAGTCCAGGTTAAAGGGGAGTTGGGACTTGGGCCTGAGGATCGGTCCAAATTGAGCTTTATAAGCTGATAACATTAAACTGCTGTTGAGTACATGAACACCACATCTTAAAGTCGGTCATTTTTGCTACAATATCAAGCACTATAACCTCTGATTGTAGGGCTCCATTGGTCCAGAATGGTATGGCTGCTGCAGGCAGTTCTACAAGCTTCCTCCATGGCAGTTAGCGAGATTCCATTATTGCATATATTGGCGAAAGCCCTCATATGTTTCATGCCATATTGAGTCAGTGATCCGCAGCGAGTCTCAAACACCACCACCTGCAGGCCCAATTTTGAAAAATTAGAAAATAATCAAGAAAGCAAAGGGGGAAACAATCGACAATGTGAATTGCGTACCATCGATTTCAAGCATTCCCAGTCATCAACAACCGGCAAACCGCGTGGTCTTACGGCATTGAGAAGAGGAGGACCGTTTTCTGGTCCAAGTAGAAGCATCCCAATCAGTTCAATACTCTGGTCTAAGTGAACTCTATGCTGCATTGTCTGCGTAAGCTGCTTGAGAATTTCTTTCTTTTCCGAATCAGCTTTTGATCTTTTGTACTGCAGCACAGGAAAATAAAATGCAAGATTCAAATCCGAGAAAAACTTCTACATATGGCACATTCTTCATTCAAAGATATTTGAGAGTTAAGGTTGGAACTCACCCTTTGCCACAAGAAGAGAAGATCGGCGTCTCTCTGGTTAATTACATCCATGCGGATATCAAGGTCGAATTTGTTTTGAGGGAGTTTGTCAGTGGCCGGATCAAAACCTTGGTACAGATAGAGCAGCTCTGTCTTGATGCTTTCATTGCCATATACCATAACATGTGATCCAACGCTATAGGTGTTGTGATTGGAAGTCCGAACCTTAACCTATAAAAATACTTAACACTCTTCATAACAAAAATGCTCCTACTAGATTAATTCACAAATGAAGAAGAATTCAGAGTTTTGTAGAATCTAATTACGTACCCTCTGGTATTGGTCCTCTATTGTTTGTTTCTTTAGGTTGTGTGTCTCACTGCAGAAAATCCAAAACTCAGCCCTCTTCTAACTCGACAAATTTAGTCATTCAAATCTCTACTATTTCTATCTTCAAGAGCGACATACCTGTCTTCCAACCAGGCAACACTGAACAAATCTCCTAAGCAAGTTATGTACTCCGGAGGTGGTGCGGGTTCCATACCAGGACAATAGGTGCCCCAGCTCTCCTCATCCGGGCCGGATGCAGTTGTGACATAAATGTTTAAATCATCAGGCATCAGACCTTCAAAAATACTCCCACTTTCACATGCTTCTACATATAGAACCTGCGTAAAACATAATTAAGCTCTTACATGCCACCATATGGATTACTTCAGTTTAAAAATTTTCAACACGCTAAGCATCTCTTTACCATTTCTTTGTAGCTTCCAGAGGCATGCTTCATCTTTAAAACGTCGATAAAATCCTTTGCATAGAGAAAAGGCATATTTGGCATCCCTACATTCAACGGATTTGGTATCAGTTCTATTTACTTTTTCAAATTATGATTTTTGAAAATATTTTAACTCACCCAGCACTCCCTGGCCTCCATGATCCGAGTAGTATAGAAAGATTCTGTCGTTGGGTTTGCTCTCTACAACCTTTCCACTTCCACCTTTCAATAAGCTCTTGTCGCCAAGGAGTACTGCAAATAAATTCTGTGCAGTAACATCCTCGCCAGTGTAATCCTAGCCCATCACCCATTAACATTAGAAATTGAGAAATAAGAACCATAAAATTAAGTGGTAGGCATATCATGGCCCTTTTAGACTATGTTATTTATGGGCTTCCACCAATCACAACCAGATGGGACATTGGCAACTAATTTTTCTCCCGAGGCACTGGCATGGCGACCATTCTGAAGCCTAACTTGATAACGATCAAAACCAGCTACAATGACTATCTTACTGTATTAAGATGTTTCAAAACATTAAACCCCCCAAAACAATCGCTAGAGACCATCTAGGCAAAGGTAACTACGGCCCCAGTGAATAAAGTTCATCTTATCTTCAATTGCTGTAAGTGTATTTTTCTTCTTAATTAATGCGTGCCAGCACATCACCACTTTTTCTATAATTCTATATTAGATGAAGGTAATCGACTAGGACCCGCTTCGGTAATTTCAAAGTAGATGAGGTGTATAAACTCCATTCGTGGATAATATTTTTAGCACCTAAATCCGTGCCACGTGTGTAATAATATGATACAAAGCAAGAAGAAGAGATTAAATGATTGAACAAACCTTAGGTACACCAGCATACACATCATCACCTTGCGGATGATTGATTATTACGCCGGGCCTGGGATTGAAATCATGAGTGGCGATATCATCGTACATAAACACCACTATGTTCTCATCCTTCAGCCCTCCTCTTTTCAGCAACTGATAAGCATGGCACACATCAGCCTGAAAACATCCAAAACCCAATTGTTCAATTTTCCCAATATCATTTCCAAATTTGCAATCAGTTCATGAATTGAGAGTAGAAACCCCTAGAAGAAAAAGCCCACCTGGTGCCTGTAATTTCCGTACCCATATGAACCGGCCACGAGAACCGCCCACTTCGTGCCCCTTTCTTCACCATCCTCTTCCGCTTCAACCTTGTCAGTTGGCATCCATATCTTCTGATCCCACCGGCTAAGCCTTAAAGCTCGAGCGCCCCCAGTACCTTCAGCTAGTAACAGCAACAGCGGCAGCAGCGCTGAGTTCAGGAGGCAAACAGATCGATGCAGAGCCATAGAGAGTGTGAAGTGTTTGGAAGGGGTGGCGTGCAGAGCGTGAGATTTAAAGTGGGACGGTTGAAGTGATGAAGTGGTGTAAGGTGCCATGCAACACAGGTGCGTGACACGCATGCATAAAGGTTCAGATTTGTGGGTCCTCAGGTGGTTCGTGTCACTACCAGAAGCGAGCGGGCGTTGGCTTTATGTCATTTTGTTCATTATTTAGGCTGCCATTATACCTTGAAAAATTAAATTTTCTGTGCCGCAACGGCAAGAAATATTGTACAGATTTGTTTCCGGCCATGACCATGAGGTCCAAGATGATGACTTTTTGTGTTGAAGTTTGGACTATCGAGAATAACTGACTGCAAAATATGCGTTGATGACAAGTTCAATTTTGGAGGTCTCTGAAATCTTTATCCTTTTTCAGAAGCAAAATTATTGAAGCCATTTTCCCTGGAGGAAGAGTTAATACAAAGGTCAACTTCAATTACAAAGGATGAAAATTTTGAAGATGGGAAATAGGGGATCAGATTGTTTGAATCCTAATACAGAACACACTCGCACCACAAGAGCTGGCAAATGGGTTTTCTCGATTTCTTCGTTCCTGACATTGCAGCCTACAACACTTCAATTGAAATCTAGAACCTGCAAATCCCTTTATAACTTATTGTCTTGTCTATCAATACCAAGACGCAAGCTTAATTTGGTTCCTCTACCCATGACGAGCGCCCAAATGCAATTAATTTATTAAATATGATAGCTTTCGGTCACTTTTTGTGGTAAAATCATGACTATGTGGACTTCTAGTCATGGTTACTAGTCATGGTTATCATGGAAACCATGACTAGAAGAAAATCTTATAACTTTTTGTGATAGGTTTTTTTTTTTAAAAAAAAAAAATTATTAAAGAACAAAATATTAATCCTTTAAAATATTAGCCATGGTCATCACAAAAAGTGTGACCAGAAGAAAATCCCATGACAACAGTTATAATCTAAACCATGACGGATAAAAATCTTGATAGTTCTTTATGATACTTTTTTAAGTAATATCGTGACCAGAGATTTTTACATGGTTATTGAAATATGATAAAAAAAATTTAGGAATTACTTTTAAAATAATAATAATTTTGATTTTCAATTATATAAAAGGTTTAAGAAATTATTAACTTTTGGAAAAAAAAATCAATTTTAATTATTTAAATTTGGAATGGTATAAATATTTGGAAAAATGATTAATTTCCAAAAAAATAAATTAATAACAATGTTTTAAATATCGGACCGGACCGGCCGGTCCGACCGGTCGAACCGTCGACCGGTCAACTTTCCGGTTCGGTCCGTCTCAATGAACCGTTTTGTGGTCGCACCGACATTGAACCGTTCAAACCACCGGTCGAACCGCCGAACCGGACAAACCGTCCGGTCTTTCACGAACCTACCAAGCCTTCTTTTTTATATTCTACAAAAATTTGTTTAATATTAAAAGGCCCATTATCCATTGAGCCCATTCCACACCCATAACTTTTGAAACTCAAATTAATTATAAGCTCATACTTGGTTTAAACAACTGGGCCCAATTAAATAAAACATTCAACTTATTAACATTTCTCTTGGGCCATGCCTTTAAGCCCAATTTGTTGGCTTGTTAAGTTTGCTATGCATGTTGCAAGGTATTTATAGAGCACTTGAAGCACATGGAATTCATGTGCTTCCGATGTGGGACTGGGAATAGGACTGCCTCTTTGAGGGCTGGACGCATGAACCATATAATTGCAATGTTGTTAATATATATATATATATATATATATATAATAAGACTTAACATTAATGTTTTTATTTCAAATTTTTATCATATAAAATGTTTAAAGAAATGTAAATATTTAAATTCCTGTTTATTTTTATAACAATTATAAAAAATAATATAAATTAATTAATAGAATAATTTTAAAACAATAAAATACAAAGACAAAAAGATAAAATTAAATATATAATTTTTTTCATCTTAAATATATCTTCATTCTTAAATATTACATCTTTCTATTTAATAAAATTTAAAATATTAAACTTTATCATTTAATTTAATATACCAAATATAAAAATCAAATATTATTAAAATTTATAAATTTATATATTTTTAATTTTATATAATATATAAATTATATATTTATTACATCACCGGTTCAATAGCGGTTCGACCGTCGATCCGACCGGTGAACCGTGAACCGGTAATTTTTCCAGTTCGATCACCGGTCCGGTTCTGAAAACATTGATTAATAATCATTTTAAAATTTAGAATGAAGTAAGAATTTTAGAAAATTATTATTTGTGGAAAGGTTCAAAAATTAAATTTTGTTGTAAAATAAAAGAAAAAGAAATTAATCGAGAAATAAATTGCAATGCTTAGAAGAGGATACTAATTTAATTAATAGGTCTCCATTTTATGAAAAGTCATGAAAAGATTTACAACGGCATTTGAGTTAATCATTTATATCAGAAATTGGAAGATCATTCACAAGTTCTCATAGCTTAACAAACTTCATTACTTATAACACTCATCATTAGATGATCATAAGAATGTCTTATTAAAACCTTATTGGGAAAAAACTGATAGGAAAAACCCTAGTGAATAAAAAAGAGTATAATATTATTTAAATGATTTGACTATTAGAATTGTCTTATCACAAACCTTGTTAGTAAAATTCAATGGAACAAAACCTAAACAAATGAAAAAAGAATGCAGTATATCTATATCAATATTATCCCCCTTATATAGACATGATTATGCTTTCTTCAACGCTTTAACTGACAAATCTCTCAATTTTCACATTTCAATGTTGTATCTTAACCATTTCAATGTACTCAATAGTAAAGCTTTTGTGAATAAATCTGCTATATTATCATGAAACCAGATATCCTAAACATCGATTTCACTATTCTCTTGGAGTTATAGAAGAATTTGGTAGAAATCTACTTAGTTTTATCAAATTTTATAAATCTTATTTTAATTTGTGTAAAACAAGTAGCATTATCTTCATGTCACTTGGTAGCATTATCTTTAATAGAGGATAGTCCACATGATTTCTGAATATGCTGAATCATTGACATTAATCATACACATTCATAACTTGCTTCATAAATTGAGAGTATCTCTAAATGATTTAAAGAAATGACTACCATTGTTTGTTTAATTGATATTAATGATATTGTTGCACTTGTTGGGATAAAACCCTAAAAAATATGACATAATTGAGTTCATTAATAAATTTATTTATTTATTTACTTTCATATTCCCTGTAGTATCCTATAAGTATTAATTAATTGAGCATACTAATTTGAGTCGAAATATGCACTCCAATGACATATATATGTTATGATTTATACAATATAAAAAGCTCAAATCATCAAACGTAACTCAAATTGATGCTAAGGCCTTATTTATGGATCTAACTTCTATTTTGAGTCTAATTCCAAGTTTAAGAGATGAAGAAAATGATAAGTGTAAAAGTTATTATCAACCAAGGAAGTGGAAATGTTAAACAAGCATAATTGAGAGACTCGGAACTTATGAACCATGAAGAGTCTAAGAAAGGTTTAAACGAGTGAGTCATGAGTATGAAATACTAGTAATGAATATTATAAAGTAAGATAGATGACAAGCAACCATGAGGAAAGAGGTTTGGAAGCAACTACAATCAAACTTAAAATGAAATTTGGAACTCAAACCTAGCAACAACCTTGACTTTGACCTGATTTTTGAAGTACTTTTTATGATCTTTTTGGAGCAAGCTACAAAAAAATAGGTTTTTAATGACGAACCTTTAGTCACGGCCACAAATATGGTGACCAAAGGTATTATTTTGTCACAGCCACGATAAAATTGTGACTATATATGTGTTAATAAATTTAGGGTGGGAAAAAAAACATGTTTAGTCACGGTGATTTTTACCAACTGTCACCAAAAACATTGATGAGAGGGTATTTTAGTGAAAAAATTATTTGAAACCGTGACTATTTGTAAATTTAGGGAGGGAAATTTTAGCGCCAATAATTTTAGTCACGGTAATTTTATCATTCATGACAAAAAGTGTAACAAATGATGTTTTAGTCACAATTTTTTGTGAAACCGTCACTATATATATATATATATATATATATATATATTGTGACTTTTAGTCACACCATTGATTGACTGTGACTGTATGGGAACTTATAGTCACAAATTTCACATTGATCGTGACCAAATGCATAGAGGTTTATTTTAAATATTTTGAACCTATGGTAACGAGATTCACACAATCGTGGCCAAAGTCTATTATTTATTTTAAACCTTTTTGGGTTACCTATTATAATTTTTTAGAAAATATTATATATCATAGAAATTATCATTAATAGTAATAATAATAGTTTTTATTAATTATAAAAATTTTAAAATTATATTATTATTATTATTTTTTTTTAAGTTAAGAAACAAATTAGTGTGTTACTTATTTTTCTTTAGTTAAAATTATTTAATTTCCTTGTTATGATTAATGTTTTAATAAGAAGTAAAATAAAATTTAATATATTAGTTTAAAAATATGATGGTTCAATTTGATATTATTTGATAAAAAGTTTAAATGTAAGTGAGTTAGCAAATTAAAAAATAATTTGGATTTTATATATGATAAATAATTTTTATTGTATTTAAAGTATCAATAAAAGTAATAACTAAATTTTACTATTAACAATTAAGATCAATAGATAAATGAAAAAAAAATATAATCAATTAATCAATATAAGGTAAATATATAAGTAAATAAAGAGTTGAAGGGCATTTGAAAAGTCAACCCATGACAATCACCATTGAATACTGATTATTATATTGGGAAACCAATGTAATATAAAATTTTAAAATTTTAAAACTTGATAAGCTTGATAAAACTTGATACAATTTTAAAAAATAAAATTTTCAAAATATAAAACTTGATAAATTTCTCATATATAATTACAAAATTTTAAATTTTAAAACTTGATAAATTTCTAATATAAAATTTTTAAATTTTAAAACTTCAAAAACTTGATAAAACTTAATCAAATTTAAATTTTAAAACTTCAAAAACTTGATAAAACTTAATTAAAATTTTAAAATAACTCTTTGAGTAAAACATTGAATTTTCAAAATTAATTTTAAATTTTAAAAGCGTGATAATTTTAAAACTTGAAAAACTTTCAAAATTAAATGAGTTAAATAATTTTTAAATAATTAAATGAGCTTAAATAATTTTTATATTTTTAACAATTAGATTTTTTTTGTTAGACTTTTATGCCATCAATTATCTTTGTAATTTAAAATTAATTAATTAAATTTTATATGGTATAATCATGAGCTTAAATTTTATATATTTATTCTCCCACTAATTGATGGGTTATACAGACAACAAATTTGCCTTGAATGGTGCACTAGATATCAACGGGTATTTTTATTTTAAAATTGAATATAATTATTTTTATATTTAATAAATATAATTAAAATTAAATAATTTATTTAATTAATATAACCCAAAATGATAGTTAATAAATATAATTAAAATTAAATAAATTGTTTTTACAAATAATTATTTTAAATAAATAAATAGACAAATAATAATAATTTTTTACAAATTTTTATTTTTTCTTTATTTCCATCACGATTTTTTAAATAAATAAATAGACAAATAAATAAGAATTGGTAAGTTCCTCTAATATTAAATCCTAGTTTTTATTTTTAAAATTTTTAATAGTGGTGGTTACATTCAAAATAAACATAATTCATAAGGAGTATATACATAAATTATAAATTTTTATAATTTATTTTTTAAAATACAAATTAAATTTATATATATATGGGAAAGGGTAAGAGGAGAAGATACCCTAATTTTTTAAAATCTTGATCTTTTGTTCTTTTTTCCTTAACAAACAAGCCAGCAAAAGAAAAAAAAAAAAAAATTGAATTAAAAAACAAACCAAAAGGAAAAAAAGGAAACAAAAATCTCTCTCATCTTTTGCCCACTATTTGAAGCTTCCACCGTCAGACCACATCTTCGAGAACCTCACTGCCAGCGTCGTCGTCGTTACCGCCGTCGACTACAACTGCCACTGCAGTCAGCATCGCGTCTGCGATGCTTGAGACTCAATCCCAAGGTAATGACTCTCACTGGCCTGAGTACGATCCGGATCTGAACCCTAATCGGACTGGTTTTTTGATATGCTTATTATTTATTAGTCCATGTTGTTTCTCTTTTGTGATTTCTGGTTCAGTGAAGGTTGTATTGAAGTAATGCTTATCTTATTGAATTTTTTTGTAGTTGTGTTGTTTTTCAGGCAATCAAATATGGAAATGATGGTGAATTTAGGTGATTATTAAGTTGTGCTCAAATTGAGTTCGAGTAGAAGTGGTAGCTAATTTAGAGAGAATTCAAATGGTTGTTTCAGTATTTGATGTTTTGAAATTCAAGTGATTAATTTTAGAGTGCGGTGTTTTGCTAAAATGTTGTTGGCTGATCAAATAGGAAAAAAATGGTAGATTTAGGTAATTAATGAGTTGGGGGTTGAATTAAGTTCAAAGAAAATTCAGACCATTGTTTCATATTGTCATTATCTTTTATGAAAACATAGCAACTTTAGATTGATTTTGATTGTTTCAAGGTGAAATTTTAGAAACTTTATGTGTTTTAGGGTTTTTTTTTTCCCCAGTTTCAGTCATTTTGTTCAATTACAATTTCCATTTGGGGTTTTGATTTTTGTTGTTTTGTTTTTGAAATATTTTCCTCATGTTGTTTCAGGGTAGAGGTTCTTTTCATTTGGCATTGAGGATTGGAAAAATCTGGTCTTTTGCTATTATTACTTGATTAACAGTGCAGTGAAGTATCTGGTAATTTTTTATACTTTCTAATGGATTAAGGTTTTGATGTCATTTTTACTTGTTTTGATGCATTGTTATTAGTCAGCTGCATCCATTGAAATATTTGATCCATTTGAGTGATCAGCATGGTTGAATGGTTGAATAATAATATACTATGATATTGATTTTCTGAATTGGAAAGATAGATCATTTTCTAATTGTCTTATGCAGAAGTGAGAAATCATGTATGACCATTTGTTGGACAATGGGATTGCTAGAAATTATGTACGATGGTTGATGCATGGGGAATATGAGTTTTGCGAACCTACAAATACTAGCACTAATGAGTCTGATATGCATGATGAGATGCAAGAAATGTTAAATGATGCATTTGGAATGTCAATGCCAAATGAGGAATCTGAAATAAGTCCACATGTGCATGAGAAGTTTGAAAAACCAAATGAAGATGCAAACAAATTTTATAATTTGTTAAGAGAAGCAGAGTAGGAACTATATCCAGGGTGTAAAAAATTCACAAAGTTGTCTTTTATCGTAAGATTATTTCATATGAAGTGTCTTAATGGATGAAACAATAAGTCCTTTACAATGTTGCTTGAATTGTTGAAGGAGACATTTCCTGAGAGTGAGACATTGCCAAACAATTATTATGAAGCAAAAAAAAAATACTTCGTGACCTTGGCCTACAATATATCAAGATTAATGCATGCCCCTCAGATTGCATGTTGTATTCAAAAGAGCATGCAAATGCAAATGAGTATGTTGTTTGTGGTGTCTTTAGATGGAAATCAAGTGATGATCATTCTACATATGAGTTCGCTAATTCAGCAAAGAAAAAGAAAATTCATGCTAAGGTTTTGCATTATTTTCCCTTAAAACCAATGCTTCAAATGTTATATATGTCATCTAAGACAACTTCTCACATGAAATGTCATGTTGATTGTTACATGGAATGTGAGATGATGAGGCATCTAGTGGACTCTTTGGCTTGGAAAAACTTCAATAACGTACACCCTTCATTTGCACTAGAACCTCGAAATGTTAGGCTCGATTTAGCAAGTGATGGGTTCAATCCTTTTGGGAATATGTCAATTTCATATAGCATGTGGCTTATGGTTCTTATTCCATATAACTTACCACCTTGGATGTGTATGAAACAAACATTTTTCATGTTGTCACTACTTATTCTTGGTCCAACTGCACCTAGGAATGACATTGACATACACTTACAACCATTGATAGATGAGTTGAATGACTTATGGGACGTTGGAGTTGAAACATATAATGCTTCAACAAAACAAAATTTTTGTATGCGTTCAGCTATATTATGGACCATCAATGATTTTCCTGCATATGCAAATTTTTCAGGTTGGAGTACTAAAGGGAAATTTGCTTGTCCTATTTGTAATAAGGATTGTTATTCATTTCGATTACAAAACGGACGGAGATGGTGTTACATGGGTCATCGTCGATTGATCATAGATTTCAACGTGATAAAAAGTCATTTGATGGAAATGAAGAGCATAGAGCAACACCTAAACAATTGTCTAGATGTTCTACATCAATTAGATGAAATGGAACATATTACTTTAGGGAAAACATAAAAAAATAAGATGTCAGCAAAAAGAAAAAAAGAACATGTTGAACTTGAGCATAATTGGAAAAAAAAAATAACATTTTTTTCCAACTGCCATATTGGAAAAAAAAAAACATTTTTTTCCAATTGCCATATTGGAAAACCCTCATTTTGCGTCACAATTTGGATGTAATGCATATTGAAAAGAATACATACGATAGTATAGTTGACACCTTGTTGAGTATCAATGGTAAATTGAATGATAACTTCAATAGTCATCTTGACTTGCAAGCTATGGGTATCAAAACACATACTATCATTATCTTGTGGACCAAGTACATCATTTACATGTTATAGAGGATACATCATTAATGGGTTCAGATTTCACACAAAAGAACGAGAAAAAGGAAAAAAAAAACTCAAAATAGTGGAGTTGTTGTGACTGCTAAGGTATCAAGCTTTGCAAGTGCAAGAGATAAGAACTCAATTCCTAATCATGTTTCTTACTATGATGTGCTAACTAATGTAATTGAGTTACATTACCTTGGTGGAAATAGAGTTATTTTATTCAAGTGTGACTAGTGGGATGTAATCAATAGTGGAAGGGGAATAAAGAAAGATGAATATAGGTTCACATGTTTGAATTTTGAACGTACCATATGCACAGATGAACCATTTGTGCTTGCATCTCAAGCAAAACAAGTCTTCTATGTTCAAAATTCAAACGAGGAAAATTGGCACACCGTTGTAGAGATACAAACTCGAGGGTTTTATGATATAAATCAGAAAGTATCTACTAATGATCCAGAACCATATCAACAACTTATAACACTTCATAGTCAACGTGTTGTGCATGAGTTAGTTGAGAATGATTTAATCAATTGGGATAGAAATGATATTGCAAGAGAAACTATCTAAACGGATGTTCTACTATCACGACAAGAAAACATTGTTGAAAGAGATAATGAATTCATTCATGATGATGATATAGATGATGTGTAGCTAATAATATTGGTAAGTACATAAATATATACTTATCAGATATACAAATTGTAATTTATTTCATATTATTTATGTAACTTATTTTGTATTACTTTTTCTAATTTACTTTATTATGTAGGAAATGTCACATCAAAGAGGAAAAATACAAATAGTGTCTCCAGAAGATGAGTTGAACAATCTACAACAACTCTCGGACATACAACCTACTGCAACTACTACTCCTAGTATTTCTAATCCTTCTGATTCTTCAGATCCTTCTGTTGTTGGTATGATTAAGAAGATTATGTTTAACTTTGCATATGATAAATGTGTTTACATATGTTTAATTTCTCGAATGATAGGTTTTTAATGTTTAATTTTATATAAGATAAGTAATTTATGTTTCTTTTAATTTCATTATTACTCTTAATAGGTTCATCCTCTAGCAAAAAGAGGACACGTAGCCCAACACGTAACTTAGATATACTTAGTATGAAACCAGGGAAAAAAAAACTACACGATTCCATACTAGATGGCAAGTTGTTTATGATGGAAAATAGGAAAGATTGTCAAGTTATATGGGAACATTGGTGCAATCTCAACACAATGTACTCATCCAAGTTCAAGATTGGAATCATGTTAGTGAAGATGTGAAGGAAAATAATTGGGTCTTAGTATTGACATATGCTAGTTACTATTCAATCTAAATTGTAATTTTATTGTTTAAAATTGATACCTCTTATTTATACATGACATTTTAATACAATACAGGAAAAATATGAATTAGAAGAAACATTTAAGAGCTACATTCTTCAATGTTGTGGAAATTTGTTTAGAAGCTATAGAAATAAAATGAAGGCTAAATATAACCCTTATAATACAAATGAGGAGAGATTGTGTCATCGACCTCCATACTTATCGAATAATGATTGGAGGTGGCTCATCCACTTTTGGGGTACACCTGAGGCCAAGGTAAAGATAATGATCTTTTCTTGATAATGTATCTTATGATACTCATATTCACATAAAATGATATTTATTAGTTATATCTAACCTAATACTTCATGTATATAACTTTTATTATGTTTCTATTACCTATATAGGTGACTTGCTATTTTTTAATTGATGTAGGATATCTTAGAAAAAAAAAAAGAGAAAAAAAACAAGGCAAATAGGGCAAAGCAAGTGATAAAGCATACATCGGGATCAAAAAGTTATGCTCAAATTCGATATGAACAAGTTGGAAATTTATTATTAATATGATTTGTTTGTTCATAAATAATTCATCATAAATAACTCAATTGTTTTACTTGTAAGAATAGGCACAAAAGAAGGAGGATCGAAGTGAGCCCAATAGAATTGAGATGTTTACCCTGACACACACAAGAAAATATGGGACGCCTGTTGATGATCATTCTAACAATTTTTTTTTTTTTGTTTTTTATAATTCCAGGATCAATTTAAGCAATTACTATCCTAACATGAGGGGACATCTTCTTCTACTTCTGCATCATCTGGAGCATCTACATTTGTATCATATACATCTGTAGCATCTACATATGTAGATGAGATATATACTCAAGTCATGGGTCCAGAGAGTCATGGTTGTGTTCGAGGGTATGGATTTGGTCCTACTCCTACCTTGGTCTTTGGTTCTACTAGTAGAAGGCGATCAAGAGCTATTCTTTCAACACAACTTGACAACGTCCAAGAGATGCTAATAGCTGCAAAACAAAAGTTTACAACTACAACTGAAGAACTCTCAAATGTGAAAGACGAACTCTCACATGTGAAAGAAACATTTGAAGAGAGGTTGATAGAAGTTCAAAGGAAGACACGAGAAGAAGTGAAAGAAGAGTTTGAAGAAAAAATGATAGAAATGCAAAGAAAAATGCAAGCTCAAATTCAAGAACAGATGATGCAAATGATGCAACGATTCCAGCAAAAGCAGTAGAAATTTGAAGATTTTGCTACATCTTTATATGATAGATTCTCTTAACTTTTTTGAAAATTATGCTACTTAATTATATAATAGATTCTCCTAACTTTTTTTGCTTTCTATGACTATTATGTGATGTTTGGTTGGTTGATTTGTTATATTATGTTAGAAGGTGAAACTAAATTTGAATATCTTTGTTCTTTGTTTGTTTTTTTTTTTTTTTTTTGTTATATTATGTTTTTTTTATTTAATGACTTATATTGATATATAAGTTTTTAACTAGCTTAGAATAATTGATTGTAATATATTGAAATTGTTTTAATTGCTTAATTACATATATATGTCTAAAATGGGTTTGTTTGGGTTTATAACAGGTTTGGGAAATTTGAATTTATAAAAAACCAATGTTCAAATATAACAAATTTTAGTCACGGCCACTAAAAAATTGTGACCATAAGTGTACTTTTAGTCACGATCAATAATGAACCGTCACTAAAATTTGGGGACAAGGCAGCCATCATATGATTAATTTCAGTCACGGTCATTAATAGTCATACCCATAAGTGTGCATTTTGTTAAAATAAACCTAATGATTAGTCACAATCATTTAATTACCGTGACCATAAGATCCATTTAGTCACGGTTAGGGCATTGACCGTGACCATAAGTTTACATTTAGTCACGATAACTTACTTGACCATGATCATAAGCTTACATATAGTCACGGTCGATAACTTTACCTGTGACTATAAGTGTACATTTAATCATGGTTTATTATTTGACTATGACTATAGGTTAAACATATAGTCACGATTTATTACCTGACCATGACTAAATCAACTTAATAAATAACAAAGTATTCTTAACTTTTTTTTGTCATAGTTTTTGTATGACCGTCACAAAAAAAGAAATCATATGGTCACGATCACTTAGGAACCGTGACCAATACCTTTAGCTACGCCTCATACTATGACGCTCGATCACGGTTTCATAAGACCGTGACAATAGGTTTTGGTCACAGATATATAAGATTTGGTGATGGTTGGGGACCGTCACTAAAAATCATATTTCTTATAGTGAAGTCACATATGGTTTTGAAGCTTAAAAGTAGGAGTCTAATGCTTCAAATAGTGCATAAATTGAAGTTAAAATGAAAAAGTTATGACCATTTGAAAACAATTGCACAAAATTGAAGGATCATTTCGATTTTGAAAATCAACTTATGAATTTGAAATCCATTTTGAAATGACCCAATTTCAAAAATCACACACTGCTACTTTGATGTTTCTCCTCTTCCACCTCGAGAATTGCATTTTAATCACTCTATCCCCCCTAAGTGAACCCCACACGATTGGAAATCATGATTTTATTATTATTTTTTTAGTCATTTTTATGAATTTGCAATTCATTTCGAAATGACCCAATTTCAAAATCACATACTACCACTTTGATATTGATGATCCTCCTTTACTTCAAGAATTGCATCTTAGGCACTCTATCCACCCTAAGTGGACCCCATACAACTGAAAAATCATGATTTTATTTTATTTTTAGTCATTTTTAGGTAATTATTTGTAAAATAAGTGGTCAATATGAACATGCTATGTGTTAGGTTTTCTTTTGTAGAAACTATAAAAACTCAAGTTTTAGGTTTTCTAAGGAGTTCTTGATTTTTATTTTTTTTAGGAGAATTAGAGATGATTTGATGATTATGAGGAAGGAAGAAGAAAACCTTGAAGATTTTTCTTGATTCGTTTTCTTTCTCTTTTTATTGTTGAATATATTATTACTTTTAATTTCTTTAAAATCAATAATGATTCTTTCTTATTCTTTTATGTATGTGAGAGTATGCTTATAAGATGCTAAAAAGTCATTTTGGGGTGAAACATAAAAACTTAAGGTTAAATCTAAAAGAAAACAATAAGTGAAATCAGATTAATAATGGAATTGAATAAAAGGTTAAAGACGCTAGTGTTGAGATCAAAATACCCTCTAAAATTAGTTTGACTTGAGAAATAGTATAATCACATATTCCTTGATAATAGGAATTTTCGGTAATTTTGATCCTTAGTTATTAGAGATTTTGTCATTGTTATCTATATTAAGACAAATATACATAGAATGGTAAAAGCGTAAAAACATTAGACTTAAACTTAGATTTTATATTTATTAATCTATTAAGCAATTAAATGGAATAAAATATTAAAAGTTATGATTCAAATCAACTTTAAGGTGTGAAACTTAAGTTGGTCTCATTGGACCATGCATTGTGATTACCTTAAGATTATTAAATTATATGCCCTTGTTTCACCTAAAGGTCTATACCTAAAGTTGGATTGTGAATACTCAATTTTGATTAATTAAATTAAATTGATACTTATTGTATAATTTAAATAAGTTTATTTTAGGAAATCTTTATCCATATTTTATTTTGATCTATTTATATTAGGTTTTTATTTTTTATTTATTTTTTTACCTATAGTAAATAATTAATCCTTTTAATCCAAAAACAATTGAGCACATTAGAGTTGATCACAGATGACGACAACCTAGAATACTACAAAGTCATAATGACTATATCTCTATTTTTTTTTCTCTAGAGTTATCACGTATTTAGGCTTTAATATTTTATTTACAATAAAGATTTGCAGTCACATACATGTTCATATCACTTGCATTGTACATGACTTTTGTCCATTAAAAGTTGCATAAAAAATACAAGTTATGAGTTTCTTACAAGATGACAAGTTATTCATAGTCGATTCGTGGATTTGTGCAATCTAGTAGAAATTGTAATGCATTACCTCATAATTTTAGGAATGACTTGTTTTAACCATCTAGATGGGTTTCTCATGATAAGTACACTAAATGACCACCCTTCAAGGCATCATCCCTAACTTTTTAGAATAAGGTTCAATGTTGTGGCTTTTTATTTCACTAGAGTGTTAACTAGTTTTCAACTTATGTAATGAACACACTATCGATGACTCCTAACTAGTTGGGTATAAATACCAAGGTTTAAAGACAAAAATGTTATAAACTCCTGAGAGCTAGTACTTAAGCCTTGAATAAGTCATTACACTCTTCTTCTTTATTCTTTTTTTTTCCTCAACTTATTGACCTTTTTTTTCAAAAAAAATCTCTACTTCTACATCTAAGTAGTTTTTCTTAAGCTAAAGAGTTCAATTCTTAAGTAGGCTACACCACAAGGATATGCCCTATGGAGTGTGTGGATTGAGTTACAAATATAAGTTGACCCTAACATACCAATTCAAGGATCCTAAAACTTTAACCTAACTATTTTTGCAACCAAATATATATAAAAGTAATGTAAATCCATTATCAACAAACATATCTACCAATCATGATTTTAATTCAAGAAAAGTAATTTCCTTTCAACAACCTAAATTTTAAGAAACAAGCAAGCTAAAAACGTTCATCACATGAGCTAAAAATGCTTAACACAAATAAATATTCTCAAAAGATATAACAATAAAAGCACACAATTTATTAAGAACCAATTTGATGTATGAAAGAATCTCGAGATCAAATGAAGATAGGGGGTGGCATTAGAGCACTTTCTAAGCATACATACTACCTATTGCGAGAGGAAGGATATTCACTCTTATTGTTGGAATATCCAAAATCTGATAGATGAATTAGAGTTAAAATCACAAATAGCCAAACAGAATTCATCTAACTAATGTCAGTTAAATTAGTTATGCCAGTTGTCAATACTTAACAGCTTTATTGATCCATTTCAAGTGTATAAATAGACCTCACCTGTACATTTTTATATCATCTGAATGTAAGGAGAATTTCAGTTTCAATACACGTTTGAGTGCTCCTCTGTTTTCTACTCTGTTTTCCTTACAATTCTGCATATCTTCACATGGTATCAGAGCTTCATATTTTCCGTTGTTCTTGATCTTTCTTGATTCTTCTTCATCTTTCCTGGTTGATTGTTACTTCACAATGACTGAGGAAGAACATGTTTTTATGGCTAACTCTCATTCATCAAATGGACCTGCACAGAATCTTTCAGATGATTCATCCAGCTACTATTACTTACATCCATCTGATAATCCTGGTGCACTTCTGGTTTCCGAGATATTCACTGGTGAGAATTATATTGCATGGAGTCGATCTATGTCAATTGCTCTAACAGTGAAAAATAAAATTGCATTTGTTGATGGTTCTCTGGTTCAACCGATCACTAATGATCCTCATCTTCATGTTGCTTGGCTAAGAACCAATAATCTTGTCCTGTCTTGGCTAATGAATTCAATTGCCAAAGAAATCTGTTGTAGTCTTCTCTATTTCACAAATGCTTTTGATATCTGGGAGGAACTGAAAATCAGATATCTCAGAAGTGATAGACCAAGGGTTTTCTCCCTGGAAAAATCATTAAGTTCCATTTCTCAAAATTCAAAATCTATCACTGAATATTTTAGTGAATTCAAGGCTTTATGGGATGAATACATTAGCTATCGTCCTATTCCCAGTTGCAGATGTGGGAACCTAAATCGTTGTTCTTGTAATATTTTGAAGGACTTGATTGATAGACAACAATCAGACTATGTAATGAAATTTCTTATGGGGCTTCACGATTCTTATTCAACAATTAGAAGTCAATTGCTACTGCAATCTCCTTTACCATCTATGAGCAGAGTTTTCTCCCTACTTTTACAAGAAGAGAGTCAAAGATCATTAACTAATGCAATTGGCATTTCCATTGATTCACAAGCAATGGTTGTTGAACAATCATCAAGAATCGTTTCAACAAGTAATACTCAATTCACAAAGCAGAAAGGAAAGTCTGATGCAATCTGCTCTCATTGTGGTTATTAGGGTCACTTAGTTGATAAATGTTTTCAGCTAATTGGATATCCTCCTGGATGGAAAGGACCAAGAGGAAAAAGATTCAACTCTACACTAACTGCAGCCAAAAATTTTCAAAGATTGCCTACTGCAAATAATACTAATGTTTTGGAGCAAAATTCAAGTAATTCCAACATGATTTTTTCTCAAGAACAAATCCAAAATCTGCTTACTCTAGCAAACAACCTTTCCAGCTCAAACACAAATTCTAATGCAACTGTCAATGTTGCATCCACCTCAGGTAATTCCTTTTTCTGCAATACAGTTTCTTCATCAAAGAACCAGTTTACTTGGATTCTTGATACAGGAGCAACAGATCATATGATATGTTCTCCCCTTCTATTTGACTCGATTGTTTTACCTAAAACATCTTCCAAAGTTCATTTACCAAATGGACAAACAGTTCCAATTATCTTCACTGGATCTGTAAAATTCTCACCTGATATTACTTTACACAATGCTCTTTATGTTCCATCTTTCAATATCAATCTTGTTTCTACATCAAGATTAACTAAAGATAATTCAATTGGATTATTTTTTCTTCAATCCAAATGTATCTTGCAGGACCTCAGCAAATGGAGGATGATTGGGCTTGCTGAAGTTCAATCTGCTTTATACCATCTTCAACAATTATCTGCTCAAACAAATAAAGAAATGTTTTCTAGTTCAATTGGTTTACCTTCTAGTTCTTTAGTTGAGTCTTGTACTGTTAATTCTGATCTATGGCATTTTCGTTTAGGCCATATTCCAAATGCAAAAATACAACTCATAAATAGTTCTGATTCTTCTGTAAAGGCTATTCATAACAAAGTTTGTGAGATCTGTCCATTAGCTAAACAGAAAAAGCTACCATTTCCTATATCAAATAGTTAATCAAATAAAGCCTTTCAATTGGTTCACACTGACATTTGGGGGCCTTTTTCCATTCCTTCATATTCTGGTTACATATTCTTTCTAACTATTGTTGATGATTTCACAAGATTCTCTTGGTTATTCTTAATAAAAACCAAAACAGAAACTCGAGCTATACTTACCAACTTTCTAGCTTATGTTCACACTCATTTCAACACTAATATTCAAACTCTTAGATCAGATAATGGTCAAGAATTTAATATGCCTACTTTCTATCAAGAACATGGCATTATTCATCAATTATCATGTGTTGAAACACCTGAACAAAATGGAAGGGTTGAAAGAAAACATCAACACCTATTGAATGTAGCTAGATCTCTCATGTTTCAGTCAAAATTACCCTTATCCTATTGGACAAATTGTGTATTAACAGCCACACATCTGATAAATCGTACTCCATCATACATTCTAAATAATCAAACACCATATCAGTTATTGTTTCAAAAGCCACCTAACTACAATTACTTCAAAGTCTTCGGTTGTTTATGCTTTGCTAGTACAATCACAAACAATCGAGGCAAATTCCATCCAAGAGCAACAAAATGTATTTTTCTTGGTTATCCACCAAACATTAAAGGATACAAAGTTCTTGACTTAACAACTCTCAAAACTTTTGTTTCTCGGAATGTACTTTTTCATGAATCTACATTTCCCTCTATTCCAGACACAATTCACAAACCTTTTGTTTTTCTAGATTTTCCCCAAATATATGAATCCAAATCCTGCAAACCAAACAACTTAGTTTATATAGCTTCTGGTTCTACAAATTCTACTGATCCAACCTCTGTTATTGAATCTTCAATTCCTGAAAAGACAATTCATGCAAACAATTATGCTAATAGTCTTAGAAGGTCTGAAAGAACCAAGCATTTACCTAAATACTTGCAGAATTACTATTGTGGTAATATGACTAAGATTGATTCAGCAACTCAAGCACCTTCAAGTTGCTCCTCATCTGGTAAGCACTACTGCATATTCTCCTTTTTATCTGATTCCAGATTATCCTCCAAACACAAAGCCTTCATTTCTGTTATTTCATCCACTTTTGAACCAAAAACTTACAAACAGGCTGTCTCAATTCCTCATTGGCAAACTACCATGACTGATGAAATAAAAGCTCTTGAGCATAATAAAACTTGGGATCTTGCAATTTTACCTCCAAACAAAACTGCTATAGGTTGTAAGTGGGTATATCGAGTGAAATTTAAGGCGGATGGGAGTGTAGAAAGGTACAAAGCCAGGCTTGTAGCCAAGGGCTACACTCAACAAGAGGGGCTTGATTTTTTTGACACATACTCTCTTGTTGCAAAGATGACAACAGTTAGAGTGCTTCTTGCTATTGCAGCAACTAAACAATGGTATTCACATCAACTTGATGTAAATAATGCCTTCTTACATGGAGACTTAAATGAGGAGGTCTACATGCAATTGCCACCAGGTTTTTCAACACCAAATGACCCTCAGGTTTGTAAACTCAAAAAGAGTTTATATGGTTTAAGACAAGCTTCGAGGCAGTGGTACTCAAAGTTGTCTTCATCTTTACTCAAGTTTGGTTTCAGTCAAGCAAAGGCAGATTCAAGCCTTTTTATCAGACAAACATCAACTAGTTTCATTGCTCTATTAATATACGTTGATGATGTTATAATAGCTTCAAATGATCTCAAGGAAATAGATGCTGTGAAAAAGTTTCTCCATGAATCTTTTACTATAAAAGATTTAGGTGAACTGAAATATTTTTTAGGCATTGAAGTAGCCAGATCAGCAAAAGGTATTGTGTTGTCTCAACGAAAGTATGCTCTGGATGTATTGAAAGATAGTGGTTTCTCTGGCTCTAAACCAGTTGGTTTTCCTATGGAATCAAGTTTAAAACTTACTGCCAATGATTCAAGTCCTTTATTGTCTGATCCTGCATCATATAGAAGACTCATTGGCAGACTTCTTTACTTAACAATCACTAGACCTAACTTGGCACATACAGTACAAGCTCTCAGCCAGTTTATGTCTAATCCTCATTCAACATATTTACAAGCTGCAGAAAGAGTTCTTCGATACATTAAGGCAACACCAGGTCAAGGTTTATTCCTAAAGGCTTCATCTGATCTACATTTAAAGGCATATTCTGATAGTGAATGGGGTGGCTGCATTGACACTAGGCGAAGTGTTACTGGTTTCACAGTTTTCATAGGAGACTCTCTCATATCTTGGAAATCAAAGAAGCAACCTACTGTAAGTAGGTCCTCGACAGAAGTTGAATACAGAGCTTTAGCCACTACAATTTGTGAGCTTCAATGGTTGGTTTATTTGTTGGCTGATTTGAATGTTAAGCATCCTCAACCAGCACTGCTGTATACTGACAGCAAACCTGCTTCAAAAATAGCTTCCAACCCAGTACACCACGAACGAACAAAACATATACAACTCGATTGCCATCTAGTTAGAGAGAAATTGCAAGAGGGTTTGATCAAAATAATCCACATTCCTTCCAAGCATCAACTGGCGGATATATTGACCAAACCTCTCGGATGTCTCTATTTTCATCATCTTATCAGCAAGATGGGAATGATAAACATTCATTTTCATCTTGAGGGGGGGTGTTGGAATATCCAAAATCTGATAGATGAATTAGAGTTAAAATCACAAATAGCCAAACATAATTCATCTAACTAATGTCAGTTAAATTAGTTATGCTAGTTGTCAATACTTAACAGCTTTATTGATCCATTTCAAGTGTATAAATAGACCTCACCTGTACATTTTTATATCATCTGAATGTAAGGAGAATTTCAGTTTCAATACACGTTTGAGTGCTCCTCTGTTTGCTCCTCTATTTTCCTTACAATTCTGCATATCTTCACACTTATCAAATTAATAAATTCATTACTTTTGAAATAATTTTCTTGCAATTTTCCCCTTTCTAATTCTTTTTGGTAAGTTTATGCGTCTCACACCTAGATTTTGTGCATTTCATTACCAAACGAAATTGAATTTCTGTATGTACTAATTTCAGTATTACTCTATAAATGTTAGATTAGCGTTAGACAAGTACATACCTGCATCCAAACAGCTCAATTCCCAATCCCAGCGTGCCGCTCACAAGCGGTTGGAAGTCAAGTAGGAGTCTACGCAAGGCCCCGGAACTTTCCAGAAACATTTCCAGATCATTCTCAGGGTCTCTCTAGTCTCACCCTTCTTGCCCTATAAAACCCCGTATTCTGCTTCATTGTATCCGATTACCATCAATCTCCAATCATTCGCTCTTCCGAGTGCCCAACTCATTCATGGCCGAAGAAGCCAAAGCCAAAGGCAACGCCGCCTTCTCCTCAGGCGACTTCTCAGCGGCAGTTCGTCATTTCTCCGATGCGATTGCTCTTGCTCCCACCAATCACGTCCTCTACTCCAACCGATCTGCTGCCTACGCCTCCCTCCAACAATACTCTGAAGCCCTAGCCGATGCCAAGAAGACTGTTGAGCTGAAGCCCGATTGGTCCAAGGGCTACAGCCGTCTCGGCGCCGCTCATCAAGGGCTCGGTCACTTGGACGATGCTGTTTCCGCCTATAAGAAAGGCCTCGAAATCGATCCCAACAACCAGGCCCTGAAATCAGGTCTCGCCGATGCCCAAGCCGCTGCTTCCCGTCCCCCGCCCCCGCCGATGGGTTCGTCCCCCTTCGGCGATACTTTCCAGGGACCGGAGATGTGGACTAAATTAACGGCCGATCCAACGACTAGGGCCTATCTGCAGCAGCCCGATTTTTTGAAGATGATGCAGGATATTCAGAGAAACCCTAACAATCTGAATATCTATTTGAAGGACCCAAGGGTGATGCAAGCCCTGGGCGTTTTGCTCAATGTGAAGCTCCGGACTGCGCCGGAGGGTGCGGACTTTCCGGAATCTTCCTCGCCTGAGAGAAAGAGGCCGGCTGAGTCGGAGCCGGCGAAAGAGCCGGAGTCGGAACCGGAACCGATGGAGATCGGTGGGGAGGAGAAGGAGGCAAAGGAGAGGAAGGCAAAAGCACAGAAGGAGAAGGAGGCTGGCAATGCCGCATATAAGAAGAAAGATTTTGAAACTGCGATCCAACATTATACCAAGGCTATTGAATTGGATGATGAAGACATATCGTTCATCACAAACCGAGCTGCTGTTTACTTGGAAATGGGTCAGGTATTGTGTTTGGTTTACTTTAATGTGGTCTTTGCCTTTATTTGTTATATAGTGATCCGTTGGAAATGAAGTGTTTTTGGGTGTGATCTTGATCAAAGTTTGCTGCACTAGCTATGATTTTAGGGTTGTGTTTTATGCTGTTTAGTTGCGTCATTGTTTGAATATAGAAGAAAGATGGTACATGACATATCCTTTGATCAACTCCACCTTTTGGTTTCAGCTACGAAATAACGATATTAGTTGAGATCTCTTGAAAAAAATCTAATTTTGTTTCTAATGCTTTTACTTTATTTTTTCCTTATCTTCTTTGTGATTTGTCTTGTCTTCTTGCCATTTGGGTTTGACTATTTTGCATGCATTGGTGAGAAGGTTTGTTGGGGCAATGTTCTTAGCGGATTTCCTTGTTTGATGCTTTACTAAACAATCTGATTGGACTGTATGGTTTAATTGTCTTTTGCCTTTTATGGGATACACTAGGCCTCTTAGGTTCTTTGTGTTAGTAGGACATTGTGTTGTGCCTAACAAAGGAAACTTAAACCATGTTGCTTTAGTGAGAAATAATCCTTTTCACATGCTAATTCTCCTTGTATTAATTGAATCCCTCTGTCTAATGTACTTGTATTATCTATCTGATAAAAAAAATAAGACTGATTTAGTACAGATCTCACAAGGTTCCCTTGGTGGGTCTAGTTAAAGTATATGAGCAGGGTGGTCAATAGTGAGGCAAATTTTTTATGAAATGTGTGGTTTGTAGCTTTAGGAGCACCTTTTCTATATTTTAAAAGCATTGTGAAGTTTCCATCAGAGAGGGTTTTAATTTTACTTCTCTCTTGACAAGCTGAGCTCATCCCTATTTTGTCAGGTTGAGATTTTCCTCCTCCCTGTGCGGGGGTAACAAGACTCCATCCATGGGCTGAGGATGATTATTAAAAGTCATTTTCTCTCTTCTCTTGTCCTTAATTCTTTTCTCCTTTCTGTCTATTCTTTTTCTCATTTACCCTTTCTGAAGATTGCTATAAAGAGGCTCAGTGGAGTTTAGCCAACAGTTCTCATTATATTCATATCTCCTCCTAGCCTATTAATTGTTTATGATCTTTATATGTTGTGTTTAGAGCCTTCTTTTTAGGTAATTGTGGTCCTCAGTTTAGGAAAGTAGATAAATAATGGTTTTTATTTAATATTGCAATACCCAGAAACCTTTAAGGAAAACTTACTGAATGGTGGTACACTCCAAATAACTTTTATGGGGCATTTTTTGAGTTAAAAGTGTAACGAGCTGGGTGTGTACGGGGCAATTAGCAGTTTAGAATGGAGCTAAATGCTTGCCATTGATGTTTTGCTCAAGAAGTCCTGGTTGCAATGAAAGCTTATGTTCATTGGATTAGCTTATTTTTCTTTTAAACTAGAACTAAAAATTGGCCAGGTTGAACCTGACCCAATTTTATCAACATGCATGCTTGATCTGAATATTCTACTCATAGGGTTGGATTTGAATAAAAAATTGGAGTGGAACCTTAAGGGTGGCTGAGTTTGATGCCTTGGGCAGCCCTACATACATTAAGTATTTAACTTGGTTTCTTATATCTAACTGACTTCAAATGTTTCTCAGTGTTTATAGTTCATAATAGTTTACTTTTAGAATGTGACTTGATGTTTATGAGATACATTGTTAGTAAAATAAAAAATAAAAATAAAAAGAAAAGAAAGAAACCATTTTTCATCTTGGAAATTGAGTTCTTGAACAAAACATCTTCTGGTATAAAAAAAAACAACCGAACCAACCTGACTTAATCATCGCTTGAGTTGAGCTCCTGAAATCAGATGTAGAGCTCTTGGGTGGGGCCAAATAGCTGAGAACTTGGGAGGAGCTTGGAAGCTAAAGAGTTGAGAACTTGTGGTGGGCTTGATAGAGACTGTTTTGTGAGAAAATGTTACTGGTTTTATTGTCATCTGAGAGTTTCTTGTGTGTCTGTTTTGCTTAATGTTCCAGATAGTATATTGGTGTTAGCATGCCAATGGACGTGATTTCTCTTTTGAATAGGGACATCATAATGAACTTTCACTACATGGATTTCAACATATGATTAAATGGTATGGATATTTGAAATAGTATATGCACTTTCTTTCATTCAAACTTGGAGCTCATTTTTTGATAAATTTTTTTCAACTTAAAAGTAGTTCAAATCTTGTCTTTAGAAAACCCCAAAGAAGTCAATAATGAGGCTATGGCAATCTCATGCACGTTTTTTTTTTTTTTTTTACATTTTTTTTTTCAATTTTTAATTTTTGGGTTTTTTTCCATGCATTTTATTCTTTTTTCCTTCCACTTCCCAGTAGCCTGCTTTTCATGTCGCATCATTGCTGGTGGTGTGTCTTCTAGGTTGCCTATAGCAATAGCTACCAATGTTCCTGCTCTTGTTTCCTGAATTCCTTGATATAGATGTTAACTATCGTTTATTGGCATTTCGTTTTACTTGGGCTTACAATTTCACATTATGTTTCACCCAGGCTTATGATTTCACAATGTAATTATATATATTCTACCTGTTTTATTCGGGAAATAGTGCTTTGGTGACAACCATGTCATTCTATTTATTTTATTTACTTTCACCTCCACACCCTTTTAAATTGATGTGGGTTCCCCCCCCCCCCCCCCCCCCAGTATGAAGAATGTATCAAGGATTGCGACAAAGCTGTTGAAAGGGGAAGAGAGCTTAGGTCAGACTATAAGATGGTAGCAAGGGCCTTGACTAGAAAGGGAACTGCCTTGGTGAAAATGGCAAAATGTTCAAAGGACTATGAACCTGCTATTGAGACTTTCCAGAAAGCTCTTACAGAGCATCGCAACCCAGACACATTGAAGAAGCTCAACGAAGCTGAGAAAGCAAAGAAAGACCTAGAGCAGCAAGAGTACTTTGATCCAAAACTAGCGGATGAGGAGCGTGAGAAAGGTATTTCTATGTTAGCTTTGTTGGTAATGTTGTGCCTTTCCATGCACTTGATCTATTGTCATTCATCATGATGATATGAATTTCTCCCTCCATTGCTCTCTCTTCCTATCTGAATTTTACTTTATTTCTACTCTTTTCTTTTTTATCCCTTGTTTGTTTCCCTGTCATGTATGTATATGGCTGGAATTGTAAATATGTATTCAACTGGATAGATGATGTCACTTAATGTATACTTTTTTGAATGATGGTACAGGTAATGAGTACTTCAAGCAGCAAAAGTATCCAGAGGCTATAAAGCATTACACAGAATCCTTGCGAAGGAATCCCAACGACCCAAAGGTTAATGAAGGGGGGAAAATCCATTTTTATGTTTTAGTACACAATAGATTTAGACGGTCATAGATGGGATTAACATTGCTGGATTGAACATTAACATGGTTGACTGTTTTCTGTTTTTCAGGCGTACAGCAACAGGGCTGCATGCTACACAAAACTGGGGGCATTGCCTGAGGGACTAAAGGATGCAGAAAAGTGCATTGAACTTGATCCAACTTTTTCCAAGGGGTATACCAGAAAAGGTGCAGTACAATTTTTCATGAAAGAATATGACAAAGCCTTGGAAACATACCAGGAGGGACTGAAACATGACCCAAGCAATCAGGAACTATTGGATGGTGTGAGAAGGTGATGTGACCTGAATACAAACTTTTAGCTTAGAATTTGAATGTGATTGAAAATTGTTCCATACATAAATAAGTGGTTAGGAGCTTTATGTGACACTCCGAAAATCCTTTGCAGATGCATAGAACAAATTAACAAGGCTAGCCGTGGGGAAATAAGCCCTGAGGAACTGAAGGAGAGACAGGTCCGACTATTTTCCAATACTTTTTAGGAGATAAGACTGTTTCTTTGGTGCTATTTGCAGATTTGGTCCTGAGTTTGTTCTATTCTTTTGCAGGCCAAGGCTATGCAGGATCCAGAAATTCAGAACATCCTCTCAGATCCTGTTATGAGACAGGTAGGGATTGAGAAAGATCATTTCCATGAATATAATTTTAAAATCCTAAATGGATGGATTACTGTTTTCTATTGTTTTACATATTATTGCTGATAATCACTTGGATTGGGACAGGTGTTGATTGACTTCCAGGAGAATCCAAAAGCTGCACAGGAACACACAAAGAACCCTCAGGTGATGAACAAAATCCAGAAGTTGGTCAGTGCGGGAATTGTCCAGCTCAGATGAATTTGAAAGGAGACTTTAAATTTATGAGCAAAGCATTTTCATTTATCATTTTGTACTTTGCAGTGTGAATCTGAGTGGATTATTCAATGGAACCAATTTAACTGTTGAAAATTTTGAATAGGTTATCTTTTATGTTAATCAGTGGATATCATCTCATTTGCTTTCAATTGTGTGGTAATATTTTTGGTGCTGCATGTTATGTGCACCTTGGATGATCTTTCCATTATTGGGTTGGGAAATCCATGTGGTTTGGGACCATGGCTGTTGCTTGCATATTTGCTAATTTGAAGCCAAATTCTTTATTGGCAATGCTGTCAGTGAGAGCCGTGCTTCCACTGGTGGCATGCTACTGTGCCTTTGATTTCTCACAATCACACACAATTGCAAGTTGAGGTTCTTTATTACCTTTTCTAATGGCGAAGACACAGATTACACCTTGTTATCTTGTTAAAGAGACGCCTGTATGACCAACTTGATTTCATTTACTGGGCTGGCTGATGAGGTGCTCAGCCTTGTTCTTTTCAAATTATCCTTTCACCTAATAACCAAATTAGGGCTGATTTAAAGCAATGTAAATTGAACTCTGATTCTATTGTGTTTAACAGTTTAAATAATGGCCTCACAATTTAACTTTTTAAAGTCATGTTTCAGCTGATTAAACATTACCATTTCTCACCTGGAAAAAAATCTTTAAATATCTGAAAGTTATTATCTCTCACGTCTCTCCAGCCCCAAAATGAGTTTATTCTCCAGCCTTAAGACGTTCAGCCTTTCCTTCAAAGGGACTTGCATTTCATATATAAAATTGATACAGAAGAGGGGGAAAAATGGAAAAGGAAAACAGTTTTTTCTAGGCCCAAAGACAAAGTAAATAAAAAATTATGAAGCTTCCCTTCTGTGGTCTTGGCGAAAGGAAAGCCAAATCAAGCAGCAACTGCTTGCTCTTTAGCAGCGAGTTCATTCTGGATATGTTGAGGAACAACTTCAAACTTGGCTAATTGCATGGTATAGGATGCACGGCCTTTTGTCATTCCTCGGAGCGTACTAACATATTGGAACATCTCTGCCAGGGGGACCAGAGCATCCACCACCTGCACCAATCCCAGACCAACATATCAAAATAAAGTTCTCCACGTAAAAAATATGATCTTTTAAGGGCCGACAATTGATCTCAGTTGACAAAACGGTATCAGCGCATCTCTCTCTCTATCTCTCTTCTTTTCCCCGTAAACCATTTACCAATCATAGAAGTCAGTAAGCCATATTACTGTATTTTGAACTATATTCAGTCTGCAGGGGAACTACAGTTGCAATTGCTATGTCTAAGGATTTTTTTCAGCACCGGTAACAATTCATCTATAAGGTTGTCTTAGTCAGAAGAGAAATCGGGTCCAGGACCAAGGAAGCAGCTCTAATTGATCTTGAGGCATACGATTTTGAAAGTTCAATACAAAATTTAAAAAAAAAAATTGTAACTAAGGCAAAAGAGAAACAGTTTATTTCACATACCTTGAGACCACCAGGTTTGTCACCAAAGCTGTTAATCTGGCCTCTCCTTGAGTTGAGATCACCGATCACATCTCCCAAGTGTTCTTCAGGTGTGACAACTTCGACTTTCATAATAGGTTCCAGCATCTTTGGAGCAGCTTTCCTCATCCCCTCACGGAATGCACCTCTGGCTGCCAGCTGGAATGCCAAGACACTTGAATCCACATCATGGTATGATCCGTCAACTAACACAGCACGTACATCAACAACAGGAAAGCCTGCAAGCACACCATTACTCATGCATTCCTCCAATCCTTTCATCACCCCTGGAATGTATTCTTTTGGCACAGCACCTCCCTTAATTTCACTCTTGAACTCATACCCGCTGCCTGCCTCTATGGGCTCAAACCTTACAGTGATATCAGCAAACTGTCCTTGTCCACCTGACTGTTTCTTGTGCACATACTTCACCTCCGAGACTTTAGAAATGCTTTCACGGTAGTTTACTTGGGGTGCGCCAACATTAGCTTCCACCTATGTGCCAAGAGAGACCCAAATTATAACAAGTAAGATCAACAATACATCTAAGGCATTTAGTTCTGCACAACAAGTGCAGAACCATCTAATTAATGATGAACAGTTAATAAAAACGGTTTGATTTATCAAATTGGGAAGTGACTACCAAAAAAAGATTTATTACAGTCAGACAAAACCAATTCATCAAACTAGAGACATTGAAGTTTTCAATTGCTAGGAAATTGGTTTTATCTTGCCTTTGCTTTTCATTCCCCACCCCCACCCCCACCCCCTCCCCCTCCCCCTCCCAAGAAAATGTAGAAACGAGTCTAATTCTTATGCAAACTTATAACTCACAACAAATTATATATATATATATATATATATATATATATATATGCATACGTGCCTGCTTGTCTGGGTATTGTGAGAATATCAAGTGTTTTAAAAAGGTCATGGATGAGTTCAAAACAGAATAATGAGCATTCACGATTAATTTGGCAATCAGATGATGAGGTAGTAGATACAAACCTTAAATTCCCTCTTGAGCCTGTCAACGATAATCTCAAGATGCAATTCTCCCATTCCTTCAATGACTGTCTGGTTGATCTCTTCATCCCGTGAGAAGTGGAAAGATGGATCCTCTTGAGCTAGCTTGACCAAGCCAGATGCCATTTTATCAACATCTGCTTTAGTTTTAGGCTCAATAGCAACCTTTATAACAGGATCAGGGAAGTCCATTCGCTCGAGCACAATAGGATTCTCTGGATCACATAAAGTTTCACCAGTAATTGTATCTTTCAGACCTGCAAGTGCAACAATATCACCTGCTAAAGCTACCTTAACATCCTCTCTGCTGTTGGCATGCATTTCCAGAAGTCTTCCAATTCTTTCTTTCTTTCCTTTGTTTGCATTCAGCACGTAAGATCCTGCAGCTAGCTTCCCTGCATAAACTCTTACAAAAGTAAGGGACCCCACGAAGGGGTCACTCATAATCTTGAAAGCTAGACCAGCAAATGGTTCTTCATCACTTGCAGCTCTTTCAACTGTCACCTCTGGGTTCTCAGGGTCAGTTCCTTTCATTGCCGGTAGGTCCAATGGTGAAGGCAAATAATCCACAACTGCATCAAGCAGTGGTTGAACTCCCTTGTTTTTAAATGCTGAGCCACACAGAACTGGGACAAAGCTGGCTGAAATGGTTCCCTTCCTGATTAATTTCTTAATAGTTTCCTCATCAGGCTCAACTCCTTCCAGATAGCCTTCCATAGCTTCATCATCCAACTCAACTATGGTTTCTATCATCTGTGACCGATAGTCTTGAGCCAGTTCTAGAAGATCAGATGGAATATCATCATACGCAAACTTTGCACCCAATTCTTCTCCTGACCATAACACAGCTTGCATCTTTACAAGATCAATAACTCCTCGAAAATTATCTTCTGCACCAATTGGTAATTGAATCACAAGTGGTTTAGCGCCCAAGTTTGTCACTATCATGTCTCTGGTCCGGAAGAAGTTTGCCCCAAGACGATCCATTTTATTGACAAAGCAAATTCTAGGCACCCCATATTTATCAGCTTGTCTCCATACAGTTTCAGATTGAGGTTCTACACCAGCAACACTGTCAAACAAGCATATAGCACCATCCAAAACCCTGAGAGCCCGCTCCACCTCAAGAGTGAAGTCGACATGCCCAGGGGTATCAATAATGTTAATCCGATGTTTGTTCCAAAACGTGGTAGTTGCAGCAGAAGTTATAGTAATTCCTCTTTCTTGTTCTTGCTCCATCCAGTCCATTGTAGCCGTTCCCTCATGAACCTCACCTATTTTATAGTTTCTTCCTGTGTAGTACAGAATCCTTTCAGTAGTAGTAGTTTTTCCTGCATCTATGTGAGCCATAATTCCAATATTGCGATAGTCTACCAGTGGCACTGCTCTCTTTGATTCTGGCAACAAGAAAAAAAGAAATCCATCCCTGAAGTGTTAGACAAACCTTAAAAGCTTAAAAAGCATCAATACTCAATATTATACTACTGCATAGCACATTGTCTAGTTCCCTCCGTCATACAGACACAAGGTCATCATTGTGGACCTAAAATTCATTGTGAACAGATATCATCAGTGAGCTTTGTTTCTCAATACAACCAGTAACAAATTTTACCAGTACCATTTGTAAGGCTTTTGGTTGCAAGATAAAAGGGGTTAAATCTCTACCATGACATTGTACCTAGACTTTGCAGAGCAAACATGTCTGGTGACGAAATTCCCAAGTTTCACAAATACAAAGATTTTAAGCTTTAGAATTGTACAAAGTCAATAGAAGAAACTCATAACAGAGAATCCACTCGTGTTCCAATGAAACATCACACTCTTGTATAACATCGAAATGAATCTATACAGTATTATGCACAACATTTTCCTTAGAATTTTTCAAAAACATCTTTTACGCTTATGGCAGATAATCCCATTTTCACAAAACCTTATCCAGAGGACATCCAAATACAAAAAAAATCAAAGCAATTATACCCACTTCACAAGCCAAATTTGAAAACTGCTTCTGGGGTGTTCGCTAATTGGCGGAGTTGGAAACACCCATCAAACTATAAAACCAGAATTAAACTAGAAAACCAACCCCATTCTTATAATCTCCATTTACGACAGCAAACTTGAAAAAGAATAGAATCGAAGCCAAAATTAAAATTAAACTCGTGTACATAATACGAATTCCCAAGTAAAATTCACTAATAAAACAACCGAAATTTAATAACCCATGACCATAATCTGTTATTTAAAGCTACAGAGGATAATAAAGAGAGATACCATCAGCAGCCATGGCAAAAACAGAGAACTTTCCCCTCTGTTGTTGTAAATTTGAGGCCTTGGAGAGTCTTGACCTGAGATGAACATTTCCCACAAATTCTGACCGATAGGAAGAGGAAGAATGACGAGAAGGGAGGAGGAATCGACTGGGAGAGAGAGGGATAGGCCTCCGGGAGCCACTGAAGCTGCGGAGTGAGGAACCAGTGGCTGACATTCTCACTGACTCTGCCATGTTCTTTTTGGTTTGCTTTCCTCTGCTTCTCCTTCTTTCTCTCTGCCTCTCACTCTCGGGGTTTTTGAGTTGAGGTTTTGGGATAGCGTCTTGAAGAGATGTGTATTTATGTGGCCAAGGAAAATCTTTATTTAAAAGTTTGCCCCCACCTTCTAATGCTAATAACCAAATTGCCCTCACCCCTTATGGTGTTATTTATTTATTTATTTTATTTTTGAATCATAATTATTATTTTTAATATAATTTAGACATTAAAAAAATAAAAAATCCAGCATAATGCAATTGATATGGCAATTGTGTAAATTGCAAAGATGTGGTGGTTGGAAGTGTGAAGGAAGAAGAAAACGTAGTCTTCTAAGTTTACACATATACGAATGTATGGGGCCTTTGAGTGGCAAGGGCTGCGAGGCTACCACGTATTCCTGAAATTTACATCCTCATGAGACCAGCCACCCACGGCCTCTCATATTTTCCCTATCCAAAACCTCTTGTCCCACTAATTTTTCTTGTCAAAATAAGTAGACAAAAAATATGTCAAATCCTTTTTTTTTTTTTTTCATACAACTTGACGTGTATATACAAACATCAAGTTGTATAGAAAAAGGGTCTGTATACATTTTATGTACTTGAAAATAATTTTTAAATTTAAAAAATAAAAAAATTTCACTTCACAGATTTTTAAAATTTTGGATAAGTTTAAAAAAAAATCTGTGAAATATATTATAAATGTTGCTCTATGGTCGAGCGGTAGATTATCTTTTAACAATGTTGAAATTAATGTAGGAGATCAAATTTGATCTTATGTTTTGAGGTGGAACCTGGGTAAGTTGTTTTGAACCATTCTTTTATTCAAAAAATGAAATCAGGGGATTTGTTTTATTATGATCATCCAGATTAGTGAATATCTGTGTGGGCATTTCGTCTCAAATTTATGGGGAGTTGGTGCCTCCTTCCAGTTTTGTGATCATGTACCCATCCCATGTCCATTATCAGAAGCAGAAACTCTCTTGTGGATTTGTCAATACGCTTGCTATATGCTGAGGCAAACGTTCAAGTTGGTAGAGGGCATTTGGGCTTTATATTTGCAAGATAAATTGATTCCAAATCTAAAATGGTAGGAGGTGCTTGATTGAATTTTACACACTATGACAATACTTAAACAAATACTGAAACTAGCAAGCAGTTAGCCTCTGTTGGTATATGGGAAAGGCTTACCAGAACGCTAGTGCTAGGATCTCACCTAAGACAAGGTGGTTTTGGTTGAAGCATAATTGTTGATGAGAGACAGGGCGTTGCTAGTCATTTGAGCAACATGAAGAATGCGGCTCCTGACCATGGCATGTACCTTCCCTTTGGAGGAAATCTCGGCAAAGCCATCCATGCATGTATCATCATCTGTCAAAGCAGCACTCACCCATGTTTGAACATCATTCATTGGAAGCACAAAGTTTGAGCCTCCTGGGTGTTCCATTTCCTGCAGAGATCTTTGGAGCTCGTCCACGGAGTCACGAATTTGCTCTACACAGTCGCTTATGGCTGCAGCCTCCGCAGGCTGTAGGCCGTGGATTTTGGACAGTTTTGTTATTGCCGTGGAGGTAGAAAGGGCTGTCTCAAGTGACATGGAGAGGGCAGTGTCAGCTAATAATTTGGGGCTGCTTTCAATTTTGCTGGCATAGCTGGAGAGGGAGGAGATGCATAATCGAGGATAGGGTGTGACATGGCAAGATTTTTGTATAAACTCGGTGTTTGTTTCACCGGGAGTGGCTCCAGCAGCTGAGCATGAGTTCATATAGGTTGTGAGTCGGAGGAGAATGGACAAAGCTGCCACTGCTTTGAAAAGATATGAACCTTCCATCTCTCTCAAATATGGACGAGGAATTTCGTCTTTGACACACAAGAATGAAAGGGGAATTAAGTGAGGGTGTTTGATGAATTTAGGAGGGGGGAACTCTTGATTTATGGAAAAATTTCATGCTTGTATTTCCTAGATAAAATGCCTCATTCCTCAGGACGAAGGCAAACAGCGCATGCCAGCTGAAAGCAAACGTGCTTTCCCATCTAGATCGTACTAGGAAATTGATTGTCGCTTTTAGGTGTGGGTCCTTAAGTCACTTAAGAGGTTTATAGATTAGTTTTTGAGTCACATTCCAATGCTTTTTACAACCAAATCATGCTCGATTCCAATTACCATAACATAGTTGTCAAATCCGTTGAAACAACTTATCAACATGATTCAAGTTCAGAAGTTTACCAGACTTGTCTTGATTGTTTCCATAGTTTTTGTACCATTCGAATTTCACAACAATTTTAAATGGTAATGGACGCGATATATTTTGACCATATCGCTATCTTATAGAAGTTTAAGAGTAGATTGACCAATATAACTGAAAGATAGAAGATGAATTTTGAGCCAAGTATTTAAAATGAACCAAAAAGCATTCAGTGTGACTCAGCTTTCTAATTTTCTGAACGGAGAAGCACTACAGACGTCACTTTAAAACCCCCACCCCACCTGCTGCCCCAGAGATGTTTCAGAGCTCGTGGCTCTTCTTCTCCCCTTTTCTCCATTTTAAGTACAATGTTGTTAGGGGTTGCTATCATTCAATAAACATTAAAGAACCCAAAAAAGTAGGAAGCAAAAAATTTGCCCAAACTGCTCATGGTTCCATGTATAGGAATATCTCCTGCTCATTAGCCTAACTGTTTGGTTGAGTTTATGCATGAGAAAGGAATTCGTGTGAATATCCACTATTAATTACTTCTTTTCCTTTTTTGTCGCGGGGTTCTCCCATACAACCTCGCACAGCCTTAGGAGGGAGAACTAATTTTGTGGCAAGTCAGGCCACTCCCCAAGTGAGATAAAATAGAAGTGCATCAGATTCAGTAGTTCTCTCCTAGTAATCTGAAATGTAACAATCTTCGCCCAGATTCTGATCCTACAAGCTCAATCTAAATTCTGGTGTACGAGAATATATCAATCAAGGTCACTGGTCTATTGTGCCTTCCGTTTCGGTGGGTCCCCAGCAAACATAACCCGGAAAAAAGTATCATCATTGGAGAGCATTTTATGATGATAAAGTCTTGATCCATGTAGTGTGTGGCAAATGGGATCACTAGCTCCAGTAATTAAGCATCTTCTTCACTGCAATTGTGTCTCAATTTGATTCTGCTTCCCTGGTGTCCGTTTCAGCCAAAAATTGAGAGAACACTTTAACTAAGCCGGGGCCCTCTTAACTAGTGGTTCGTATTTCTCTTTCCGCCGAACGCGCTCACACACACACAAATAATAATAATAGAACAAGAAAGAGAAACCCCACGTGGCTGATTATCATTTTTACCTAAAAGGCTGTCATTTTTTAATTCAAAAACATGCTGTAACTCTAGATCCATCTATAGTTTTGTATGAGTTACAGTATATTATGTCCTAAGTAATATGTACTAAGTAGAAGATGTTTTTAACAATTAAAAAAAAAATGTTGTCATGAACACTGCAAATTTTTGCAATGGATGCTATGGACCCGTAATGAGAATGATGGATGGATCCACTGCTTCAACAAAGGAAACGTGGCAGCTTCATACGCCCAACATTCTGGTGTATGTAATGTTGGGGACGCTTATTCCAACCACAAGCCATACTGCCCAGGCGTGACCGCACCGAATATTTGGCCCCTCCATGCATCCTCGTCAATAAGGACCTCCCATGAATTCTTGGGCACAAATATATGATTGGTGAGGAAGTATTCTACTACACTTGGATTTCTCGGACTGCAGTGACCACCTTCTGAAAGTGATGCTGCAGCGGAAACTCTCGACTGTTTAATTCTTCCAAAAGCTCGTCTTGATTGATGTAACTACATAGAAAGGGCTAATAGATAATCCAAACGAAACATCCTCAATGATTATAATTAAAAATTGATCGATTTCACACACGAATCATCGATCAAACAAATCAACATTGACTTCACATTAAAAGAATTGCCTATTGTGTTTTCTGTGGATGTATAAGTAATCCCAACTAAAAATACTAATCCTAAAAGGAATGTATTAAGTCTTATAATATGATAATATTTGGTAAAATTTAATATTTATTACTTAATCATTTAAGTTGATTTTAAGTTAAATTATATTTAAATTATTAACTTAAAACTTATTACCTAATTTTTATTTTAAATATTAAGTTTATTTGATAATATTAATTTAAAATTTATTTTAAATTATCAAATTAATATATTTATCCTCATAAATTATAACTAAGGTGGTGTTTGTTTTTTTTGCTTTTTGATGAAAATCATTTAGTTTTAGAATTTAGGTTGTTTGTGTTTTTTACTTTTTCATGACTTATTATAAACTTTTTACTAAATAGAAAAAATCAAAATATGTGACTTTTTCTAAATAGAAAAAATAACACAATGGTTTTTTTTACTTTTTAATACTTAATAGAAATAAAATACTATAAAAACAAACAACCTAATATTTAATACTATTAAGTATTAAGATTCTATTTAGAATTAAGTAAAAAAACAAACACCACCTAAGATAAATGAGGTCGAATAACAATTGAAATCATGACGTAGTTAAAGATAATTAGGATAAATGAGAATAAAAAAATAAAATAAAGATATAAATTTAATAATAAATTAATTATTTTTACTTGTTACTTGAAGTTAGTTTTAACTTTATGTCATATTATTAAATTATTTTATCAAATATACTTAATGACTTAGATTAAGTTATCAAGTTACTTTAAGTTATTAAGTTGGTTTCTTAAACACCCACTAGACTTAAGATCTTTTAAGGTCAACATCTTTACCATTCCTCTACATCCTTAAATTCGCACCCCATACACCTTAGTGATACTTCAACTCTATGTTGAAGTTAACGGATCAAACATCCTCCTATCAAGATCATTCTTGAAAAGTTGAGAGATAGATTAGTACCAAAACTTAAGGATTATACTCTTGTGTGTGTATGTTTTTTAACTCAATAAAATCATATATTTATGCCAAAAACCTAAAATATCATTTTAGGATAATTCTATTTAATTTTATAAAATTATCCTTGAAAATATGAAAAACAAATTTTAAATTATGAAAAGGAAGCCTACTAATTGAAAGCCTGAGGGGGACATTTAAAGTTGAAGAGGATGTTTGAATGTTCTCTAAGGTAATGTTGGAATATGTACCTTGCAAAATATTTGAACATTCGTTCATGATGTTCTCCTAACTTTTTTTGATATCTTTTTGGAATTATTTTTTTATACTTTTCTCGAAAATGTACACTTACTAATCATTTCATAGTGTGGACCCCGTATTTCGGCTCATGCGTTTTCCACTCGATGATAAGCTCGATTTTTATTTCGAAAAATTGATTTTATTTTATTAAGAAAAATGACTTGGAGTCGCCACTTATTTTTGTTTTATTTTTAAAGGGTAAACAAAATAAGAAAGAAAAACCCTAAGTGTGATTCCTAGTTTTGGAAAAGGTTGGTCTATGAAAAAATCGGATCGGGTTCGGGGGTCAGGTTACTTATCGGGAAGGTACGGTACGGACCGTAGCACCTCTCTAAGTCCCTAAAGCGGGGTCTCTACTAATAGACTGAAGCTGACGTGACAATCAATGAGGAAATCAGCGGATACTCAAATCAAACTTGCACATATGAAAATAAGAGCATGCATAGAGAATAATCAAAATGAGAATGAGTGCATACCTGGACTTCCAGTGACAAATGCGCTATCAAGAGGAGGGTTAGTGCACAATTAAGAAATAATTTCGAGCATGTCATAGAGCAGGATAAATTAATCATGTATCATAATCAAATCAAATCAATCAGTCAATCAATCAATCAGTCACATATGTGGGGCCCCCACCAAAGCCCGTTTATTTTGCATGAATTAATTCCAATAACTCCATTACTTGGAATTATGGAAATGAATTCTTGCTTATTTTAAAACATTTTAAAATCATGGAAATTTCGAAAATGGCTCGCCAAAAAGAAAATGACGGCCAAATTTTATTGAAAATGAGACTCATGGGTGATCCTAAAAATTCTAAGGATGAAAAATGAGAAAATTGGGATTATTAGAAAATTAGAATTAGAGAAAGATATTTACAAAAATGAGATTTGAGAAATCATTTTCAAAAACAAAGGTGATGGAACAGTAGGTGGCATGTGGTCCAGAGATGACCATGCATGCCATGCGAGAGTAGGTCTAAGGGTAAGAGTACTAGAATTGGGTGTAAGATAGCCAATAGGAATGGAGTGAATTAAGAGACCCCAGCGGCAAACAACTTCATGAGTCCTTCCTTTGTGGACGTGTAACTGCCATTATCAGCTTTCTCACTACCTTTATCCTTTCATCCGAAGCAAAGTTCTGCCCTACAAAGTCAAACTCTTTGGGCATCATTATTTCTTGCTGTAAGAGCATCATCAGGTGTATCAACACTCGCCATAACCTTGGGATGTCGTATCTGATCAGCCCAAAACATGAAAGTCTCCAAATCACCGCTCAGAGCCAATGGGACAAGGGCCTGTTTTCCCAAGATCACTTTACATGTAGACCCATTGAGTGAAATCCAGTCATCTTCTTTGATCACTTTGTTTCCAACTATAATTACCTTCTCAATGTCATTTACACAGATTTCAGAGCAGCCAGAAACACAACATTTTCCCCATTCACAGGCTATAACAGCTGCGTGAGATATCATGCCACCCCTGGCTGTCAGGATCTCTATAGCAGCACGAAGAAGACATCCTTGCTATCATTTCCCATCATTGACCATCCTTCATCAGTAAATCCATTGAGAGCCTCATTAAAAACCTCTGCTCAACCTCTGGCTAAACGCTCGCAGTGCTGCAGGTCGACTACCCCAACCAGTGACATTAGACTCAGAAACCTCCTAAGCTTATCCTTGTCAATCAAATGAGCTCTGTCAATCATGGCCAAGCTTGAGAGCACCCGTCGGGAGTAACAGATATCAGGAAGCTTCTCTGGTCGGCCATTTAATCCTCCAGATTTGACTTGTCTTCACATAACCACCACCCAATGAGGTCCTTGTCAACATAACGTAGAGAACTCGTCAAAGCAAGAGCACCAACCTGATAGAATGACTGCCCTGCATGGGATTCTGCACCAAGTGTACATCCTAAACCCACCATCCGGATTTTTGCAACTCATGATGTAATTCACAACCTTCTCAACATCAAGTAAGCTGGGTAGAATCCCACACCAAACTGTATAATCGTGCCCACATCAGTGCCAATAGCTGAATCTTCCATGAGTTCCTCATGAAGGTTACGTGGTGTGAAAATATAGGCACGATGGGTTTGAAAGATATGGGCATCTTTAGTGGACCGAGTAGCAGGAGAGATGAATTGGTGACCATTGGAATATGGTAATGAAATTATGAGGGATGAATGGTGGGTGACGGGTATACGGAATGGAGAGATGAGTTGGATAGATGAGTGATAGGTAGGGTGGAGTGTGAGGATGCAGGGAAAGAAGAGGTTGTAGTGGTGGGATTAGATGGGTATGTGCATGAACAATGAGTGGGATGGCTGAAAAATGATTTAACAAATGCATGGGTATTAATTAATGGGATGAGTGACGGAATATGAAGTTATAAGGGGCATGAGGGATGGAAGGTGATGAGAGAAGCATGGGTATGGATTAGTTGGATGAATGGAAGTGGAGTGATAGAAATGGGCTTGATAGGTGTGAAAGAAAGGATGTGAACAGCATGGGAGAATGTAGGCGTGGAATCAATGGATTGGATGCAGGAGGCTAGTGAAAAATGGGTATAGGGGAGGAATGAGGGAAGCGGGTATGAGTGGACTGGCAGAAGGCTTTGGGTCTATTGAAACTGCAACTACCTCAGGCTTTTCGCTTCCATTATCCACATAATACAGTCCATGATCATCATCTTCTTAGCACATGGGAACCTCCTAGTCAAGGATGATTTCAAGGTGTCATTGACAAGGCTGAAGTTACTGAACCACTTGAACTCTGATCTATTCCTTTAATCTGTATCATCTCACCTGTGAGGGCGTGTATCCTTGCAGGACTTAGCAGCTGAACCCAAACCCTCTCGCTCACTCATAGCCAACGTGTTCTTTGCTTCTTCGGTCTTTCTTTCTCTCTCTCTAGATTTCCCAAGGTTGAGTCACTTTACCATACTTTCTTCTTTTCTTTAGTAAATTCCTCTCCAAACTTTCGGAGTCCCCTCAAAACACCCAATCCGGGCAGTCAAACTTAAACAAAAATATTTGCACTAAAAGAAATAGAAAAACAGAGGATAGAGAGTGAAGAAGGAAAACAGAGCAAGAATGGGTGGATCAAGGAATTACTAAGCAACATCTCGTTTTATGAAGGATGAACGAGTTGCTAATTGGCAGCATGAGTTAAAAGTCCACAGTATAATCATCAGAACATCCAAACCAAACCCAATGAGAATCCAACCATTTAAAGAGGAAAAGATCAAGAGTCTCAGAGAAAACTAAAGCAGAGCATCATACATAAACAAGCATATTTAATCAAAGACAATCCCGTGGCCCTTGACGTCCACGGCAATCAATCAAAGTTTACTCATGAATCAATAGAAAATAGAACAGTGTATTAAAAAAAACGTACCAAGCTCAAAAGCTGTTTAGGAGTTCACCCATGTTGTTCATCCGCCACTTCATCTTCTTCCTCAAAGCTTTCTCGCCTCTCAAGCTCAAGAAAACCCCAGCAAAACTATCCCCGTTTTCTCCTCAAGAAAACCTCCTCCTCAATGACCAGAAAAATCCCCCTGGTTTTCTCTCTGAGCTCTCCTCAAACTCTTTAAGAAAACTTCTTCTCCTCAAACTTGCAGCCTAAGAAAGTTCAAACCTCTGGTTTGCTCTTTCCCTCGAGCTCCAACCTCTACTTTCGATCAACAACCCCTCCTCTGCTATCTCAATGACAGCCCTCAACTCCTTCTCTAATGGAAAACTCTCCCTGGAATCCCTCTGCTACTACTCACAATACTCTTCTTCTTCTCTCCAGAAACTTCCTCTGTTTCTTTTTCTTCTTCTCTCCCTCAACTCTAATCGAAAACTCTCCCTGGAATCCCTCAGACTTCAGCAGCCCAGGTACCTCTCTCTTCTGATTTTTTTTTTTTCGTTTTTCTCTCCCGTCTCTGAATATCCAGCTTGCTCCTCAAGAATCTCTCCAAAAAAACCCTCTTTCAATGCAGCTGCATCCTCCTAAAAATATCTCTAACGGACTTCCCAAAAGCAAAACCTCTCCCCCACTCCTCTGCCCAGACGACCTCCCTTCCTGCAGCTGGCAACCTCTCCCAAAAGCACCTCACCTCTAGCTGCCAGCATCTGCTCCTCTAACGGCCAGTATATTCCCATGTACGCGTCACCTCCTGATTGGCTCCCCAAACCACTATTATGATTCTCTCATGGCTTCTCAGGTGTTAACACGTGGCTGACCAAGGCTCTTCCATGTGGTAAAATTGAGCTGCAAGGTAGGAATGACCTAAAAGGGAGTCTACACATAGTCATTCCTTAAACACTGATAATACTAAATACATGTATACCTCCCAAAGTAATCAATTTAGAAATTATTTAAAGCTAAATGATATCAATAAGACCTTTGAAAGTAAGATGCATGAGACTTAATGCATAAATGAAATAAAATTATCAATTTAAATTAATTCAACTACAATCTTCATCTTTGATAATTTTGTAACAAAACAATGCAAATCAACGAAGCTCTCTTAATTCTCATAAAAACTTCACTAAACCTAAATCTAAATATCACCTTAACCATTTTGAATTCTACTTCTACTTAGTAATTTGCACACACTCAAACTGAACATATGTGAAAATTAAGTAAAATGTGACAAAAAAAATGTTAATAAAATGCACTCAAATTAATTAGTCACTATTCCTCTTTTCATAGAAGAACATCAATATATATTATTGAAAATTTTATAATATTCATCTAAATTTTACATCCTTTCTTGCATCTCTACTTGATGTATTCATCTAAATTTTGTAATTTATTTTTTCATGTGACTTAAAATATTTATAAAAATATTTCTCTCATCTTTAATTTTTTTTGTATAAAAAAGAACCCATTTTTGTAAGACAACATCAATATTATAAAATATATATATCACATACAATATTTCTTAACAAAAAAATATAAAGTTATCATCGTTTATTACAAATGGGTTTAGGATATTTTTCAATAATTTCCACCTTAAGTTTTGTAATTCTTCCATCTCCACGATGCACATGGACACAGAAACTCCTCTTCACTAATACACTTCACCAGCTGCTATCCCAATCCCATGGGTTTTTTTTTTTTCTATTATTTATACACATTATTTTGAATATTTTTTAGGTGTTGCAAGAGAAATAACTCACCTAATGATTTTCATGTTGCCATACAAATGTCTCTCGGCACATGACAATCACCATTAATTTTCTTTTACTTTTAAACGTTTTCAGAGACGTATAAATATGGATATCGGTAGACTGTACCAAATTGGGTAAGAGGGGAAAACGTTTGAAACCAAACAAAAATATCAGTAGGTGTAATTTATTCTGTGATGGGATGTTAGCATTATTAGTTACTTTCACCTGTAGTGCAAGATGCTACAATTTATAATGCATTCTTTTTGCCTCGGGGCTCAAACTGATCCAAGATAATAAAATTTCAATTATCTTTGGTGTCACTGGCCGTCTGGACACAATCTGCATGGAAATTTGATGTCTCCTTCACCAACTTGTGTAACCAGTTTCTCACGTTATTTAAGATTGGTTGTAAACATACATTAATTCATCAGTACGTTGTCTGTTAATTTTTACATTGAACATTATGTCTTTATATATGTATCCGCAAAAATACACACATTGATCTCAATAAAAATTTAAAGGGATTCATAAGAAATGTTCGATTTATATTAATTTTGACAATATATGAATATAATAAACATATAGGCAAGCTGGGTATGTAGCACACTTTCTAGTCTCCAAAGCTCCAAACCTCACTACGAATTTCCACTGGTCCATATTGACACATTTGCGGCCGGTGATTGAAAGCAAGAATTGGAAATTTATTATATTATACAAATCAAAGAACAAATGAAACCAAAGTTATTATTGCCATGATCTCACCTAAGGTGAAGTGGTCTGGCCTAAAGCATAGTTGTTGATGAGAGCCAAGGCAACGCTAGTCATTTGTGCAACATGAAGAATGTAGCCCCTGACTATAGTCTTCACATTCCCATTCATGGCATTCCCAGCAAAGCTATCCATGCACGTGTCGTCGTTCGTCAATGCCGCACTCACCCATGTTTGAATATCACTCATTTGAAGCCCAAAGCTTTTGCCTTCAGGGTGTTCCATTTCCTGTATGGACATTTGGAGCTCGTCCTCGGAGTCGCCTAAGACCTCCACACAATCGCGGATTGCAGCAGCCTCCCCAGGCTTTAAGCTCTGGGTTTTTGACAGCTTGGTAATTGCTGTGGACGTAGAATGGGCTGTTGCAAGAGCAATTGACAGGGCTGTGTCGGCTAATATTTTGGGGCTGGTTTGGATTTTGCTCGCATAGCTCAAGAGGGAGCTCGTGCACAACTGAGGATATGTTGTTGTGCGGCAAGATGTTTTAATAAACTCGGCGTAAGCTTCGTTGGGAGATGGTCTAGCAGCTGAGCATGTGTTCATGTGAGTTGTGAGCTGAAGCAGAATGAACAAAGCCGCGAGTGCATTGAAAAAATAAGAACCTTCCATCTCTCTCAAATGTGGGAAGGGAAATTGATCAGCAGTTTAATTTCTCTGGGAACAATGGAAGGGAGAAGTTTGGGAGGTAGATGAATTAATAAAGGCAAGTGGTTCTCAATTTATAGCAAAAGCTTATGCTTGGCGTTTCTAAGATACTCAAATGGCCCATGCCAAGTTTAAATGCGCTGGCTTTAATTTCTGTACAAGAAAGGGCTCAATGTTCCTGCTAATGCATAGGGGTATGGGCTCTAGTTCTAACTAACAGGTTTGTTGTTGCGGCACGCCATAAAATTAACGTTCCCACTCAGTCAAACTTTGGAAGCGTATTAGAGTTGTTTTTATACTCATTTTCATATTTCTTATATCAGAGATGTCCAATTAATTAACTCCAAATGGCCATGAAAATAACCAATTCTGGTAATATCCCTGACTTCTAACTACCATTCATCAGCACAATGAGAGAGATGTCAAGCCATGTGCACCGAATTAAAACAAATGAATTAATTTGACCGCAGATTTTTGAAATCGATCCACGAGCGTTTCCTCCGGAGCCGCCTGATTATATGGCCAATATCAAGATTGTTACCTCTTGTTAGTGTTGCCATCTCAACGGGGGGAAAGATGGAACGGAAGAACACCTAAAAATTTGTATGACATCGAGGGCTACAAATAACTTCCTTGTAATCATCTAAAAGGTGACAATATATCTTCTCTTTTGATGGGTCCCAGCAGCCTAGCCAACCCAAGAAAAATAGTGATTATTAATTCTTGATTGGTCCTCATGTGGCCAATGAGCTCGTTGGCCCCATCCGGCGTCTTATTGAGTGGCATTGCGTATTTTTCTTTTGGTGGTCCCCAGCAGACCTAGTTCAGCCTTAACGAGTGGCGCACTCTAAAACGACATGGTTTTCAAATCCAGCACACTGAAACATCAAGCATTAATTAATAATGCTTTGTCATAATCAGTTTCTCATTTTCTTTGTACGTAATAAAAGTTACAGTGAACACAATCTCAGTGGGCCTCTGAGCGAATGCTACATTAGAGGCCAATTTGGTCTGGTCTCTTCACCGCTCCAATTATGGAAAGAGCTTCTGGGGTACATTTTGATTAGGCGATTTTGAATCGTCCTCTCCTTAGCAATTCTAAAAAATAATCCAACTAATTAATTTGATGTACATTTTGGATCCATTATTATCCTACAATTCAAATTTGTAAGCTAAATTGGTAGTTTAATACGATATTAAAATCTTAGCCGAGGAATCTCATAACATGCTTATTTGTCCCTATTTGCAAGTTCAAAAATTTGTTAATATGAAGCTATTCTAAATTGCAGTAAATCTTTGTGCATTAATAGTGCTTAAAAGATTTTTTTTTAATTTTATTTTACATTAATTAGGACTTGATTGAGTACTAAAATTTCAATTCACTGTAAGGACACGAGAGGATGTGATGAGCACAAAGAAACTGTCAAAGCTTATGACATATGGGCGGGCCACCATTAACAAGAATTCATATAGGACGAAATCATTTCACGATGAGAATTGATATTTCAGTCTCACCTGAGAAAAGGTGGTTTGAATTGAGAAACAAAGCAATGTGAGTCATACGTGCAGTAAGGCCATCATTACACGCATACTCATCCCTCAATGCTGCACTCACCCATATTTGAATATCATTCGCTTGAAGCCCAAAAGTCTGAGCTTATTGGATCTTCCCTTTCCACTCCTGTTAATTGGTGCATGGAAAAGAACAGCAACTTTTCCATCTCTTTCCTGGGAAAGTCGTGGAGTTCAATGAAGAAGGTATCTGTACATTCTCGGTGGAGTATATGCTAGATAAATTCAATCTGATAGACTAATCAACTCTGGCAATTCACTGTTCTAAAAGTTTAACAACCATATTGATCATCATAACTAAAAGGGACAACTGAATCTTGAGACGTGTGAACCTAAACTAAGTGAATCTGGCCTCTAAATTTTGATGATGGACCCATTTGTGGCTCAGAATTGTCTGCTGATTTGATAAGCCATGTCTGAAAACAAGTTTACTATACGCAGAACATGTGCTGTCGGCTTCCATTTCCTGAATGGCTGGAGACCAAACAGGTCGCCTCAGGCCGAAAAATACCTTAAATGGAGTGAAGTAAAAATAATGGAGACTGCCAATCTTCTCTTCTCATTGAGAAACCAATGCCATAGGGGGGTCTCTGATTTGGTAAACGATTAAGGAACTCACAAAAAGAGGAAGTAGGAATCCGCTATAATCCTACTTCGGTGTCCCAGGGAAGAGGGACATAGCTGATGCTATCAATCCCAATTTAGGGGGCTTGTTTTTCTTCTGTTGTACTTCATCCTGGTTTTGGCCATTTCTTTTTTTTCTAGATAGATGATTTACTTGAAAAAATCCCTGAAAACCTAACCTCCAGTTTTATAATTGTTTTTTATTGTTTAAAAAATACGAAAAACACTTTTGATAATCAAAGACAAAAAAACAAATAGAGTGATTTAAAAAAATATCTTTTAACGGTTTTTATTTTTCTTTTATTATTTTTTAGAGTGTTTTTAAAATGTATTTATATAAATACGGGGAGGAATGATTAAAAATAAAATCATTATATGTAAAATTTATTTTTAAGTCATATTAAGAATATTTTGGGTTTTTTGTTTAATAAATTATCATAAAATAATTTTCAAAAAATTGTTTTAAGATCGACTTTTAAAAAAAATAATTCTCAAATAAATATTATTTTTATTTCATTCATTTTGTTGAAAAGTATTCAAAATTCTTAATTACTATAGATTCCATTTTGTTTTAAAAATTATTGTATAAAATATTTTTTAAATTGATTTCTTATTTTATTATTAGATTTTCTTGTGAAAAAATGAAAGTTATTAGAAACAGTTTTATAAATATTATTTTCTTTATTAGATAAGAAAAATTATTAGAAATATGTTTGTAAATATTATAGTTCGGAAAGGAAAAAAGTAATAAGATGAAAATAGGTTGTAAATATTATATAAAGTGAATAACATTGTGAAAAAAAAATGACATACTCAATAAAATAAAAGGGTTTGTAATTAGGATGTGAATATAATGAGTATAGAATAAGGCATTTTCACGATCTAATAATTATATTTGATTTTACCTTTTATAATAAATCATATGAGAGTATGGCCTACAGGCACTTCCAAACCAAATAAATCATATGAGAGTTTGAAAAGTGACAACTTTAACACAACAGGTCCTAATTCTACTCTCTAGGATTTTTTATAAGAGTACGATAATTTTAAAAAATAATTCTTAAATTATCGTAATAGAAAAAATAATTTCAAATCTACAGTAGTTTTTGTCAGATAGGAGGAAAGGATATTTGTTTTTTTTTTTAAATCATCTTTTGAAAAGACGATTTATGAAGTTCGAAATCATCTCTTGAAAAGATGATTTCCACCAAAATATATATATATATATATATATATATATATATATATATATATATATATATAACAAATTAACCAATCAGTCTTTTGAAAAGACAATTTCCAAAAAATAAAAAATTAAGCAATTGAAAATCGTCTCGTCTCTTGAAGAGATGATTTCCACCAAAAAAAAATTATTAAGCAGTTGGATATCATCTCTTGAAGAAATGATTTCCCAAAAAAAAAAAAAATTAAACAATGTAAATTGTCTATTTCCACATATATTTATTACCCATTAATAGGTGTGGTTTGAATCAATGTATAGTTGGCTTAATTTGTTTTTTATAATCCATCCGTAGGTGTGACTTGAGCTTACAAATCTCACTCTCCACGTATAATAGGAAATCGTCTTTTCAAAAGACAAAAAAAATAATTTCTTTTTTCTTAATTTTTTTTATTTTTTATTTTTTGAAAATCTTCTCTTTAATAGACGATTTCTCACTTATTTTATTTTTATTTTTATTTTTTTTGAAATCGTTCTCTTGAAGAGATGTTTCTCACTTCTTAATTTTATTTTTTTATTTTTTATTTTTTATTTTTAAATCGTTCAAGAGATGATTTCTCACTTGGTTTTATTTTTATTTTTATTGAAATCGTTTCTATGAAGAGACGATTTATAGTTTCAATTTTTTTATTTTTTTTAAAATTATTTTTTGAAGAAATGATTTTTCAATTTCAATTTATTTCCTCTTTCCTATTTGGATAAAACTAGATAGATTTGAAATTATTTTTCCTACGATAATTTAGAAATTATTTTTTAAAACTATGGTAATCTTATAAAAAATCCCTACTCTTTGTTCATCTTAAATTATGGTGCCAACGAATCAAAACGTGCCCAATGCCACATTGTACTTTCGTCTCAATGGTCCCAAGCAAACCACGGTCCTGAAGTTTTGCGGAAAAAACAATACATTACATATATCATTTGACTTCCACTTTTTTAATGGTCAATATTAAATGAATTAATGGGGCCATTTCAGTGGTTGTTGATGGAAGCTGCATTGGGAGATGACAACCAAACCATAATGATTACTGTGCCATTAGTTCTCTCTGGGCTGGTGGTTAATGAGTGTAATCTGAATTAAAATATAATTAATTCAATCTAATCAAAACCTCTAATCTAAGATACTAAATTTAAACCTAATACACTCTCATTTTTTAGAATTGGTATAAGCTCAAATTAATCAAATTAGATTCAGGTTAATTGGATAGTATGATTCAAAATTTACACCATTTTTGAAAACTTTTTTTACGGCTTTATACCAAAATTTAAGTAGTAAATAAGTTGATATTTTAAAAAATAATAAAATTCAAAATAAATAAATATATATATGAAGTTAGATTCAAATTATTAGAACTAAGACTTCTAAGCAAGTTAGTCAAATTGATAACTAACCCAAATATAATCTAAATTATAAAACAAACAATCCTAATTCAATCTAACTTACTTTTAATACAAAGTACTCAATCCAAGCGTAATCCCAATTAAAAAAAGTAATCAATTCTAATCTCATGTGAGGCACTCAATCCAAACTTAACTCAAATTGAATTCAAATTACTTAAATTAGACTTACATGATTAGATTGATTGAATTGCATAACTCAAAATTCATCTACAAACTTTCTTAAACTTTTTTTTATATATTTATATGAAAATTTAAATAGGAAATAGGAAAAAAATTAAGATAACAACAAAACAAGTAAAAATAAATTTATATTTATTTCTAAAATAATGAAAAAAACTATATGATATAATATAATTTAAAAGTTTTTTAAAAAAAATTAAAAAGAAAATAAATATTATTATATGGGATAATATGCATTATAAAAATTATAAAAACATTAAGTTTAGGTGAAGTTTGAATTGTGATCTGAATCCAACCCAAATTGAGATTAGGCCGAAAAAGCATAACTCAAATTCAACCCGAATATTAAAAATAATTACCTAAGTTCACCCAAATATCAGATTAGGTCAAGTCAATCTCTTTAACTGCACTCTAAAATAGAACATTGTTTTAAGTCCAACTTGAATTGAGTTTATGTATATATTATAAAAATATTATATTAGATAAAAGATTAAGATTGCTACAACATTGTCCTTGTCAAACCTCAATCCAATAAAAAAATTAAAAATGATTGTTAAAGTTAATCCAAAGATTAGGTTAGATTCTAATTGCATCAAATCTAACACGCCCAAGTTGTGCCCCTGACGAGGATCAGTGGGCGTGGCCCGTGGGAAGTGATTTGCAGAAATTGAGGTGTGATGGGACAAGAGAAATGGACTAGTAGGTGGATTTCCTGGCCTTAAGAGGGTTGGGCCAACAAAAGACATGAACTCAGAATGGCTGCCTTGGCCCAAGTTGGCCTGAAATTAAAACCCAAGAGAAATTTCGTGACATGAAATGAGCTGGGGTTGACCTATAAATTGATGATTATTTTTCTTTTCTTTTCTTTGTTTGTTTACCTTGAAGTATAAAATTTAGTTATATAGTATACCTTTTTATGAAAGTGATGCTAAATTTTTTTCAATGAAAGTGGGGGTGGATTGGGTTTTGTTATACACATGAAAAAAATCCTCTAAAATAGTTTAAATTACATCACACAACAAACTATGCTCTGCTTTACTAATTAATATCAATATGGTACAAATATTTGATACTCGCATGTGTTTCAAGCCTACACAATTCACTAACCCAAGCTCTAGAATAAGCTTACTAGTTACAGACCCACAAACTGCTGACATCTAAATCTTATCCATCCTGGTGCATAATCCCATGTTTTCTTCGATTTGCCCTTTTTTACAAAATGATTACTATTTTCACAGTGAATCTGCTGAGGTATTTTTCACTCGCCTGTTCTAAAAACTTAGCTATCAGCTAGCACTCAAGGAAATTTTAATGGAAAAGGTTGAGTCCCAAACCGAGAGGTCAAACGTCATGGTGATGCAGGGGTGTGGGTGGAGGCATACTTGTTGACAAGAGCCAGGGCATTGCTAGTCAAACGTGCAACCTTGTTGATGTGTCTCTGTACAGTTTTTTTGAGGTTCCCATTCATGGCTCTCCCAGCAAACCCATCCGTGCAGGTTTCCTCATCTGTTAAGGCTGCACTCACCCATGTTTGAATATTACCCATTCGAAACTCAAAATCGGGCCCTCCAGCATGACCCATCTCCCCTATGGACTTGTGAAGCTCATCAACTGAGTCTGCCACCTCCTCGACACAGTCTATCATGGCACTAGCCTCTCTGGGTTTCAAGCCATGGGTTTTTGACAGCTGTTTCATCGATACCAACGTTGATCTAGCTGAAGAACTGGCCACGGAGAGGGCAGTGGTGGCTAGCCGTTTGGGGCTGGTTTGGATTTTGTTGGCATAAATTGAAAGGGAGTCGTAGCAGAGATGAGGATATGTTGTGGCAAGGCATGATGTTTTTATGTAGTCCGTGTTGGTGTGTGCGGCTGAAGATGAGCTCATGCACGCAGAGAATTGAAAAAAGAGAATGAAGAAAGCTGTAAGTGGTGGGCTAAGAGATGAACCTTCCATTTCCACCTCTCCTGTGTGATGATGAATGTGAGGAACATGGAAGTGCTTGCAATTTATAGAAAAATCCGAAAGTTTGTGGTTCCCACAAAAAACGGAAGCTGACATATGAAGGGCAGATTTTAAGGATGAAGCAGATCCTCTTAGGTAAGGAGCCACGTTAAAGGCTTATCTCATGGAAAGTAAAAAAATAAAAATAAAACTCCAAAGAGCCAAATGGGTCGGTTCCAAGTTACTTCAAAGCTCTAGTAGTTTTCCAACTTTTCCTTTTCCCTACTGTTGCCAACATGGCTTATTTTTGCCGCAATCCGGCCTTGCCCTTTCATATTGGCAGAGCTATTTTGGATAACTAAGCAAGAGTTCACTTACATCTGTACTCCACCCTGCCTCTTAAGGAAAGAACCAGGTTTCAAGGGGGGAGTGAATGATTGTACTCCGATGTCTTCCAAATCTGGTTGGTTTTCTATTTTAACTTTCCAAGGCCTTGTTATATTTGCCGCGTTTCATGATCTTGAAAGGTATTATAGAGTCTTGATTCTCCACGCCCAGTGTTCTGCAACGTTAATTAAGAAAAATCTGGGAGTTATAACAGTTGTGGCTATAGGTAATTTAGATGTGTAACAACCAACAATTATTTCAATTCAATCTGGCGAGGGCCCAAAGCCATTTTCATGGGCACAGATGTCTAAACTGAGTGCAAAAAAAGAGAGAGACAAGAGAGCGAACCCAATTCCCAAAATGAAGGTTAACATGTGACACTGGTCCAATGCCATTGCCTGGGATATCATATATCAACATCTGATTCATACTTGTAATTGAATCATTAGCAGAGAAATCGTGCACGTAACTAAATGTCATGCCGATAAAACTTTGGCCATGACCCTCCTCTTATTTGAAAATTCCAGAATTCTAAATCGAGCGTATCCCAGGTCGAAATATATCTAAATTAATAGGAGCAACTTGTGTGCATTAAAGACGAGGAAAGCTCAACTTACCAAACATCTGGATCCCACCATCCATACCCGTTAGCATGAATTAAAAAGCTTTGTATGTAACGCACTATTTGAAGATGTTCACTGCCAGCCATTAATTAGGTTGCTTGAATGAGTCCGTGCAATGTACCTTGGTTGCGGGCATGGGGGTATGGGTTTTTCAAAATCAATGTCCCATCTCATTGGAGAAGAAAAATTCATCCTCTTTGACCGTAAGAGGTCGCTGTTGCAGATCATGCATGGTTTCAAAGTCTACAGATTTTCAATAGTAAGCCTGCCTGAGGTGGTGGGATCAGAATTAAACTGACAGCGGCCCGATGCCTCGCCCATGCTTGACCCACTTTAAGAACAGTCTGCTGTTAAAAGATAAAAACCTTGTCGCTGTTGGCAGATTGAAACCAACATTTTCAAACGTTCAAACCAATTGGAACAAATTAATAACATACAAAAAAGTAAAAACCATTACACACCTGCGTTTCTTTTTTTCTTTTTCAAATAGGGGAAAGGTCTTTCTAATTACATCCATTGTTTCGACGGATGGCAAATGTTGGGCTGGAATATTGCGGCCACAGCCCAATTTTAGCAATGAGACAGAGGCCTGGCGATCGGTTAGTGGTTGAAGAACATGACAGGAGTATGCAGGTGAGCCTCGTTCCTCCTCTGTCAAAGATGCGTCACTCTACCTCACTGCCTCCATTCATTGCAGTGGCGAATTCCATTTCTGGGCCCACAGAGTCCGGCATTTGGTTGCAGAAGGTGTGCCACTTGCTCCATGCGCCATCCACTTTTCCACTGTCTTCTCTCGTGCCCAGAGCAGTTGAGCTGCATGTGGTGACACGTACTTCTGTGGGTCTCGCGACGTCCTTATCCACTCAATTTCTGTACCATTCTCCATTTCATATTCCCAATCCTTCCACAAAAGCATTATATTCGTCACGTATACAACAACTTACACTCTTTTTTGCACTCGAAAATCCAAATTATTTCAAGCGAAATCATATTATGCGCAAATAAGAGCAGTTTCTCCTTACAATTAATGGTATTGTCTGTTTTCTCGTCCGTTTTCATATCATTTTTGAATGAATTTGAAAAATCCAATAATCGAATTGTTTGGTCATTCAAAAATTAAAAATGTCACCGGGGCACCGTACTGTGACCCCTCCCTCGGAAAAGAAGAATAATGAAACGGAAAGCAACCAGCTATGTGGGTTTGTGGGCGTGAAATCAACCATGATTGATTTGCTTTTCTGCAGTAAAGATTGACCCTTTAAATTTATTAAAAATATAAAAGTAAGGAAAATGCTAGACTGTTAAAAAGATATTTATTGAAGTTATCTTCATCATCAAATCCATGAATAATGATACAAACAATAGGATTAAGACGCCAAATAACGGGATCTCGAATCTAAAACAATGAAACGCAAGGAATGGGACTTTGATAACGTAACATTCTATTTTTTCATATGTACGCATGACTCTGAAAATAAAGAAGAATAAAATGAGATTATATCATGAAAAATTTGAAAATGACACTTTGCCTTTTACTTTCTCAAAGGCCCGTAGATTGCGGGCAGGACTGTCTCGTGCCCCCCTCACACCTAGCCCTAAGGTAGGTATTTATCTTTTAAATGACTGAAATGCCCATTTTCAGAATATTCTAGAAAACGCCATCAAAGGCTAGTTTCGTCCATCAAATTATCCCGCATAAAAAATCTAAAATACCACACCCCATACCGCCCACTCAAGACCCCACCAACCAAGCACGGTTCTGCTTTATCGTGCCCCAAAAAAAGGAGATAAAACCAAAGCATTAGGTTGAAGAATTAGACACTGGAAGAGGCGGTTGAGCAACCATGCTAGAGCACAGTTCCCTGCACTGAATTATTAAATGCTTAAAATACATATATTAATTCTACCATAGTGCAAAGAGGAGTCACGATCATCAACTTTAAGATAGTTCCTTTAAATTCAAGTTTAGAGCAGTAATTGCATGCACTTAAGAATGGGTTTTCTCACCAAACTTGTCTTCATATGGATATAATATAATTTTGTAAAAATTATATGATGCTGAGAGACAATTTGGCTTAACAGTGGGGTGAACCCATCATTTTCTCACAAACAAAACCACCTGATTTTATACAAGAAGAACAGAGCCAGTTACAAGCCTTGATTGAGAGAGATCGTGTATTAGTACATACTCACACACAAGCTAGCAAGCACAGAATCTCCAACGCTAAATCTAAACCGGCTTCATGGTACAAACCTTAGGCATAACATGTAGTATTCACACATAAAAGCAGCAAGCTGACTACTCTCTCAAGTCTCAACACCAAATCTAATGCCTTGGTTTTGCAGCGAAGCGATTGATCAATGCAAGGGCATTGCTAGTGACTTGTGCCACGTCGATGACCTTGCGCCTAACGGCAGTCTTCACATTTCCCTCCATGACGCGCCCCGCAAAGCCGTCGAGGCAAGTGTTTTCGTCGGTGAGGGCGGCGCTGACCCAGGTCTGGACATTGCTCATATGCCACATGAAGTCCTGGCTCACTGCTTTCCCAGTGCGGCCAAGCTCCTGGACCGAATGGCTTAACCTGTCTACAGTATCAGCCATGTTCTCTATGCAGTCTTTCACTGCTTCGTGCTCTCTAGGCTTGAGTCCCCTAACCTTAGTCAGCTTGGAGGCAAACACGGTGGCGGATCTAGCCCTGGATAGGCTCACTGACAAAGCAGTTAGAGCCAACTGTCGGTCACTCTGTCGAATCGTGCTGGCATAGCCTGAAAGGCACTGAAAACACAGCACAGGATACCGAGTGACCCTGCATGAGGCCTTAATGAAGCTTGTGGCAGCAGAGTTTCTGGCAGCGGCAGAGTCCACCGTGCCAACCATGTGAAGAATAGAACAGACAAGTAGCAGGGACAGGCCAAGCTTTGCCATGATTTGAAAGGATAGAGATGGACTGGACAAGGATGGAGAGAATAAGAGCTTGGAATCTCTATATAAGGGAGTCTAAAGGAAGTCATTTATCTTCCTTCAAGGTTAAATTAAAGGATGTCACGTGCCTTGGTTCTCCTGCTTTCTATCTTTTAGTTTCTCTTTGCAGCTATTGAAATATTTTATCTTTATGCTCTCTATTTCGTGCAAACACTTGTAAGCTTTCAAAATTTCTTCTCTCTACATTTTCTCAGCCACTGAACAGAATAATACCTTTCTTAGTGATAAACACATGCCTAACCCCTTTAACCACAATGTGCTCCCTAGCAGCTTAACAAGAAGAATTTTTTATTGGGTCTGGCACAAAAACATAATTAATGCGAAATTTGCCAACCAAGCCTATCAAAAATATATGGAAATTGAGGTGTTGAGTCAAGCAATTACCAATCCTTACGAGTCTAATAAAATATTTTCTTTCAAGCAAGTTGCAATTAGAATGTAAATTGAGAAAGTTGGAACCACTTGCCCTGTTAATAAACTAAAGTTTTCATGCAAACATAACCAATTGATCAGTAATAGACAAGATGGAGGCGAACAAGGCGAGATTTTCATGATGTTGGGAGATCTAGGGAGTGTGAGTTCAATAAAAAGAGCCATCGCATTGTGTGCATTGATATCTCAATCACTTGCCAAGGCTTTCTAGATAGTTCTAAGCTTCAATACAAAAACAAAAGTTAATATATTCTATTGGCATTGATGTTCATGAAGAAGCCATCTGCAGATCCCAGTCAGATAAGCAATATACTATTACAATTAGCAAACAGTAATGCAATTTGACGGGTTTTTTATTTAGTCTTGTGTGGTTTCCGAGGTCAATGGGTTTCCTAGTGGAAGATGCTAAAGAACAATATCTATGTGTAGGTGTGTGTGTGTGAGAGTGAGAGAGAGAGAAAATATAGCAAATATAAAAATGAGAACTACTTCTAATCAAATCTCCAAAACTTAAAATAAAGCCCACCTTCCCTGGGTAATCACTGGGATGGTGCATCCAACTATAGGAATGGACTGGGCCCACCTATATTAGACTTGATGAACCATTAGTACCAAAACCATACCTCACAAGGGCAGACAGGACTGGTCCACACCTCTTTAGATAGACAAGCCGGTGTTCACATGTTACCGTAGATTGGGGTTTTATTTGTCTTCTAAGCCAAGACTGCTATCAGCCATGATTATATGTACAGTTTCCACACCTAACAAAGTTAACAGTTCCTTGGATTCGGCCTTTCCTAGAGATATAAATTGGGCCGGGCTAGGATCAGACCTAGAGGAGAATGGTCAGGCCTCGCTGCGCCCAGCCTTGGAATTTCTTTGGTTGGACTATGGCTGGCCCTAGAAGGGTTGTATTTCCTAAGCTCAATCTTCCCATTTTCCGAGAGACCTGCTAAGACAGCTCATTATGGCCAACAGGCAAAGTCAACTTGAGAGGATAAAAGATCATTACAAAATATCATATTGCTTTGAATTCAAATAACTACAGCTTCTCCAGTGTCTTTTAAGTGCATTTCATGTCCAGTGTGCATGTGACAGATATTCGGAGAATGAAAAATTGAAAAGTCAAAGATGAGATAAAGAAAAGCTCCACACACTTGATTTAACTAATCCACTATTAAATTGTCCTCAGTCTCAGGATGACTTGAACCTCTCTGATCATTGATCTTCTAGTATAGATTGTCTATGGGGAAATGACAGAAAATGTCATGCATCAAAGCATCCTGGCACCTTCTTGGCTTTTTCTAAAATTTTCTTCAATCCCAAGGGATTTCAAAGATACGTGAAAGGAATCTTCGTATAAATTTCAAGGAGTATTCAAAAGGCTCATAAAGATAAGCTGTCATAGCTCTAAGGTCATACAGTAATCTACAAAAGCTCCAGCAAAATATAATTTGTAATAGAACCATTACAGTTTTCTTACATTTTATTTAAATGAGAATCTGATCTCTTTCAATTTTTTTAATATATTAAAGAAACAGGATCTATACTGATGCAGAATAATTGATTATCACTTGAATTGATCTAATCAAGAACCCACTATAAGGACTGAAAGGTTACTTAATATTTATCACCAGAACACTAAACTGTTATGTACTTGAGAACAGCTGCACGAAGCTTTTCCATGAATGCTACGGCTTGTTTCTGCATATTACACATCACATTAAGTTAGCTTTAGGAACTTCCTTTGATCTGAATGCAGTTTATGAGATAATACGACTAGGAAATGATGGGATAGGTTTTTCTTGTTTTAATTGGTTGAGGATTAGCGATAAACTAAACACAATAAGAAGCTAATTTTCCCTGAGATTGGTCAACATGTTTCAGGAAACAAATGTCATTAGTAAAGAATAAACAACAATAAATCATAAATGATCAGAAGGCCACCATGTGTTTTGTACAAAAAGATGAATATGAAGAGTGATTGTACATTTTTTGCCCAGTATGAAGCAAATCTAGAATCAAAGCTTATAGTTTTAGGACCTGTTCGGAGTGATTCTGGTAAAAGTGTTTACAACTTGTGCCTTTTCTGCCAGTAGCATTTCTATTTAAAACACTTTTATGGAGAATTAGTTAGTGTTTGGATATAAACCAAAAAAGTATTTTCGATAATGGGATATATAACAAAAAAAAGGGTGTTTTTAAAAAGAAGCACCTATCAAATGCTAATTCAAAAATCACTTCAAGCGATTCTCTAGATTTTTAGAAGTGATTTTTAAAAATTGGCAAATACATATTTTTGTAAGGAAAGGGCTTTCAAGCATTAGGAATAGCTTCTGACCCCTCCAAGAATCACTTCCCATCCAGACTCTTACAGTGTTAGCTAGAGGCATCCAAGAGGGCAATCTAATTATTTGACCAGCATAGCAAGCCAACCTCAAACTACCGACAATCCTAGTTATAGAACATTGGTGATGTGTTAGTGACACTTGAAGGCAAAGACAATGAAATTCCAAAGGATCATGAGATAGTGAACACTATTGAGCAGAAGGCATAGTTTACAAAGGATAATGAGAAGTGGACTGCATAAGTCTTGTAAAATTCAAAAAGTGGGCATACCAAGGTCGAGAACTCAGCCTTGGAGAAGATGAATTAAGTTTCAAGATAACAACTAAAATAAGGTAGCCAAAAGGTTTTCGAAAAGCCTAAATTAGCAAGACAATATTGTGATTCTCTCTCTCCTTCTCTCTCCAAACCCCAAACCCCTTTCATCCATGCACATTTATATATATATATAATGAAGAATACAATTAGAAGTTTATTTGGATTTGGTCATAAATTAGCAATAGACTAGAAAGATTCATTTAGGTTTTCTTTGTTCTGATCCTAGGGGCATTAAAAATAATCTTAATGCGATTAGGAGTTGATATGCCCACAATTGATAGGATGTTTCCTAGTTAGAATAATTATTAAATTTTATAAATAGCTTTTCAGCCCAAAAAGTGGTTGCTCTAAATAGGAGCTATTTCAGTGTGATGCATCATTCTCATTTTTTGGTCAGTGTAGTGGTGACAATATGGAGCGCTTTTATTCTTTCAACAATGAAAAAAACATGAAAAAATCGAGTTTGACAAGATAAAAGAAGATTTTATTGACAGTTCTCACCTGCTCACTACTTTGCGCACTTGCTATGTTTTCATCAAGAAGTGCCAATAAGGATCTATTGAGTTCATTTTTCTCAACCATCTCCAACAACTAAATGAAAAAAATAAAAACTATCTCAGTTGCAAAATATAGTATATCAAGAGAATCTTTAGAGGCATGAGGAGTAAGAAGGGTAGCACATACTGTTGCTTTTACATCCTTGGAAGTCAAAATTTTGGTTAGGCTTTCCTTTGCTGTTATTAAGTCAGCTTGCATTTTATCATAAGCTTCTGTAACAATAATAGGGGGCAAAGGAATTATGGTTTTCTACTAAACAGGCAAAAATACGGATCCTTCACCACCAAAGTTGTGTTAACTGACCAGTTCCTTCAAGCAGAGCCTTCTGCAGTGCTTCCAGCTCTATCAATCTGTCTTCCATCTCCTACATCACCAGTGACATATTGTTGTTCCATTCGATTATCTGATAGGAATTGAATTCAAATATATAGTTTCAAGAGGAACCTCAGTTTTTGACACAGAAAATCGAAGTTGTCCCAGTTCAGATTGCAAGTGTGAGAAAAAATCCTTGTCCAACCTGCAAATTTCTATACATTACCACCGCATTGTTGGGGGCAAAACCGAGGTGTGGAATGATAACATTTCATATTCTGCAGCAAAGTGTATGGAAATGCTACAAAGTGAACACAGACATGCTTACAGTTATCTTATTCAAAAGTGAAGGATGTACAGACTCACATAAGTTCTGCCAATAGTTCACTCCCTCATTTTAGATACTAATAAATAAAGAGATTATATCCTTTCTGAACCATCAAAGTTTTTTTCAGTATAATTTTTATTTCAAAACAAGAGTGAAGAGGGACATAGAGAACTAATAAGAAGTGACCATTCTGGTCAATTTTCCAAATATTCATGAAATAAAGGGAGAGGAAACTTTATGGAACTGACATCCAGCAGCTAGGTTCCAACTTTAGAATTGATAATAGCAGGTAATAGGTATTAAGATCTTCAATGTTGTATTATGTTGCATGAAAAACAAAAAACTAGAAGAGTATTTCATTAGCAAGGATTATTAAGAACCCATCAAAAATTTCTATAAAAAATGAAAATTTATGGAAATTTGCGCATTTTTAAGTGCAATTCAGTTGCTTATGCTGTTCCATGTGTGTTATCCAATCCCAGAGGGCTCAATCCACCAATGCCAAGAATACATAGAACCCACACAACTTTTCTGGATGGCAACTGTCAGGCCAGGAAAACCAAGAGATGAATCTTTCTTTCTTTCTTCTTTCTTTTTTTTTTCTTTTCTTTTCCTTTTTCTTTTCAAATAACATAGTCATACCGGCTTTTCACTGTCTCACAGCATGATTCTAATATGATAATATTAAAAGCACACAAGCTCATTCTTTAGTCACTAGAACCCAATGATGATGATAGATTCGCAATCATTGTTAATTCAATTACAGGAAGTAAGGCTTCAAATCTTTGGTTTCTCACTATGTGATACTGGTTTATCCTTATCTGTGAACAGTACATGAGATTCAAGCAGTTCAAGGGCACGTGAAGTTGGGCCGGATTACTAGTGTTAGTACAACAACACAACTTGTGATGATTTGATCGACTTCCTAAGAGTTCCTACATGCCAATAGGGATGCAAAACTAGCTATTTATATGAAGGTCTCAACAACACTTCTTAACAATGGCATCAAACACCACGCCAAAAAGCTACAAAGAGTAAATGAAGCTAAAAATACATAATACTATAATATAAGCAGAGCACAAAAATTCTAATCTGCTGATGGAAGCAAAATCACAAACAGGTAATATGCAATTATGAAACTCATAGAAAACCAACCTGTGTCGCATCCTTGCAATCTCAAACTCAAACTCTTGTGCTTCAGTATCAAGAAAGTACTCAATCAACTCCTCTGGGGTATCCGGAATAACCCGAGACTATGTAAAAATAAAAATAAAAGTAAAAAAAAAAAAAAAATCATATACCAAAGCATGGACGTACATAACAGAAGACCCATTTATTCTCACCTGCCTTAGAGCTTGGCGCCGCTCTTTTTCCTCAAGAACATGGCGCTGGAAGGCCTCTCGAGCATCCGCGTCCTTCTCGAGCCGTCGCTTGAACTCCAGGCGGGCGATATGCCCCGTATTCGGTGACCCAAACAGACCTTCTGGGTCCTTCAATTGCACAAAAATTTCGAAGAAAATACAGACTTAGCGCTGAATTGTTTAGAATTGTAGGTAATTTTCCAAGGTGAGTTAGAGAAGTACCCATCCAACGCAAGAGATTTTGGTCCTCAAACGCCTCGGTGCCGATTTGGTACGGAATATTGTGATTGTGTTAAAGCCGATGGCGGCGCTAGAAATGCCGAGAGCGGCCATTGATGGCCGTTTCGAGCTTTCTAGAAGTCTGGTGCAGCTGTGGTGCTGTGGAGACGGTGGCTCGTTGTGGATAGTGCCTTCTTGGCGGGAATGAGACCATTGGATCTAATGTGGCCCCGGCCCATTTCTGTAGCACCACTGGATTTGGATGAGATTGGATTAGCGTGGGGCCCACTTCATCCGTTTAGGCCCAGACATGCAGACCTGACCCAACTCCTTGGCCCGATTGGGATAAGATTGAAACAAGACGTTAAAGATGGAAAGACCGAGACTTCAGGGAGACGGATCAAAGGATTGCTTTAGGAAGAGAAATAAAAAATATAAAAAGATATAAAAAAAAATATTCACTATACTTAAAGAGTATAAATAAGTGGAAAAAATGTGTTTTTATATAGTCATGCGAAAAAAATCATAAAATAAATTTTTTCTAAAAATAATTTAAATTTTATGTACTCATTAATCAAGGGTTATTATCTAAAATAATTAAAATTATATTTATATCATTAAAAAATAGTATCGGAATAGTCAAAGATACTATAAAAAATTACATGAAGTACTAATTATTTTTAAATAGTCATTTAAAGTTTGTATTTTATAAATTTTGGTTCCTATTTTATGATTTTTTTTTTTTCATATGAGTGCATGAAAACACATTTTTTTCTAACGAGTAAAAATTTTATTTTAAGAATAATGAGTTTTCATAATATAAAGAAAACCACAAAATAGGAACTCAATTTTATAAAATACAAATTTTAAACAACTCTTTAAAAATAATTAACATGTTATGTATTTTCTTTTTATCAAATATATTATATTTTAATATTTAAGTATTATATTTTAATAATATAAGGATTATCTTTAATTGATGAGTATATGATAAATATTTCATAAAGGATATAAAACTCGAATTATTTTTAAAAAGTTTTTATTTTATAATTATTTTTATATAAGTGCATAAAAACATACTTCTTTTTTTTTATTGAAACTATTATTATATTATTTTCATTTTCTTATTTTTAGAAAGAGAGAACATTTTTCACTTCAACAATAAATGGGTATGTAGAAATTAAAATTAAAACAAATAAAATAAAAATACAGATCGTGACTTGGGATACCTAACCCAACAATCAGTGTTTGAAGCATGTCGCTTTTTCACGTCCATTAATTCTTGGAAAGCGACAATTGATATAAAAAAAGGTTGAGTGTTTAATGGCGACAAGGCCACATGAGACTCTAACGTAAAGATGTGGTCAATAATGTCCACAACAAGTAGATTATTTTACAAGAAATTTCGTTAGAAACTTTTACTGCCAAATTTGAAACTTCTCCCATATGTTTGTCATAAGCAATGTGCATCACTCTTTAAACACAATTTCAAGACAATTCCAAAATGACACCCTTTCGTGTGGATCTAAGTTTTCTTTTCGGCTAAAATTGAGAAAGATTCAACATTGTACCATAAAGTTGGTTTTTTTATTTGTCTCTTTTTGATCTATTATAGGGGCATGAAATGTTGTGATCTTGAAAAAAATTTCATGATCGCCTTTCAATGTCTATGCTAAGGAAAGCATGACCTAATGATGAGAAGATAAAGATAGATATCCCATTCAAAACTTGTATTTTTAAAAAAAAAAACCCTAAAAATGAGCTTGAGTAATCCCAAAAATAACCCGTAGTGATCCTTTATATATCAACTCACATATTCTATAAAAAATGAAATAAAAAAGATAACTAGCTTTTCTCTGAAAATGATTTAAAATCAACAACTCTAAAAAAGAATATTTATGGATGATACTCATATAACACAAAATTATGTATGTATGTACGTACAATCCTTATAATTGAAACAAAAGTTGAACTTATTCAAGTCACCTCTTTTCTTGTTGACGATTACATCAGAGACATACAAGAAGTATTCAAAATTCGATCTCCAACAATTTCAATCTAGGTTAAACCCAACAAAATGCAATTAGAGTGTAATTAGTGAAAATTTCCTTGGTCACTTGGTAATTAAAAGTGGGATAGTGGTCACTCTAGAATAAATCAAGGCTCTTAGCTCTATGAAGCTGCCTACCACTCTAAAGGAGGTATGAAAATTAGTTCGATGGAAGGTTATCTTCACACATCGAAAACAACAGAAAATTATGAGATAAGATGAAATTAAAGGAGTAGCTAGCCAAGCCACCAATCCTTTTAGCTCCTCAAGAAGACGAAACACTGCACCTTTATTTGTTTGTCTTATTGGCAGTGATTAATGGTACTACTCTTTGGAATTGAAAGTAAAGTAGAAAACTCATATGCCACATTGGCAAAGCATTTGCTAGAGCAAAAACACAATTTAGCTCATTAGAATAGTTTGCCATAGCTCTTCCAAAGGCAATTTAAAATTATGACCTTATTTCCAAGGTCACTTATTTATGATGCTAATGATCCAACCATTAAAATGAATTTTTAAGCAAACCTTTAGAAAGTATGCCTTATCAATCTATTAAACTTAGTGAATTTAAAATCATTTACAGGTTTTGTACCATACTCAGAGGATAAGTGCTTAGTGACTTCATCACCATTCATTGAAGGTATTGTTAGAGTTAGCTCTAAAAAGCAAATTTATTTTGCAACATTTATTATTATTAACAAGGTATGATTATTAATTTGCATAGGATGTCTACTTATTTTAAGTATTACTATTTTAAGTATTATACCCAATCAAGTTGCATTATGCTTGGTTTGGGTTTATGAGTGATACAAGGAAGATGCAAACTATGGGTTCGTATTACTTGATTAGTAATTCATGATGATTCGTTAATTTAAACAATTCAACAAAATTCATGATATATCACCTTCCTAGTTCGAGGAATCACTAATCTTAATCATTAGAATTAGATTCTAAGACGGATATACTAGGGTATTTATAGATTGAATATGACCTATGAAGATGCATATTATATAAGCAACCAAAGGTATGTATATATTTTCTCCAAGCCATTATGTTATATGTATTTTTAACCTTAAGCTGATTATATTGGTGTTTGAATTAATAATTATTTTGAGTTTATATGTGAGTGATACTAAAGTAATCATACATTCTAATTAAATTGAATAAATATTAATTCAACAATTGGTTATAAATATCTATAATAGTAAATACCATGACGTCTATGCATTGAGATAATTTATACCCCCTTAAGTAATCCAAAAACATTTTGTGCCGATTTGGGATTCCATATATAGTTGTTTTAGGCAATGGAACCGATTTCAAAAACATATTACATGGAAACAATCAAATTAAGATTTCACTAGGTTTCTTCTTTATACATTAACTTCAAAATATAATGCTATCAATATTTATCAAATAAGATCTAATAATAATAATCTAGCAAAGTCATTTACAAAAGTTTTGTCTATTATAATATTCAAGAAACTCATAGTATCAAAATGTGATAATTCAAAAAATGCTAAATTAAGGTACTCAAAAAAACATAATCATTTTTATATGAGGAATAACCAACTAACAAGGTTGTTACTATATTGTACTTTTTTTTCTTTTTATTTTTATTTTATCCCACTAGGTTCTACTAATAAAGTTTTTAACTAGATAATCATAACGATTTAAGGGTTTAAAAGAATATAATATTTTTTTTCCTTTTACTAAGGTTTTTAATAGTAGGATTTCAACGAACATATTATTAAAATATGATAATCATCCATGATATAATTTTTTATGAAAGTTATAAATGACCATACAGTTACTATGTTGGAATTATCCTTAGCTTGTAAACAAGGGATTTCAAATTTACCAAACAACCCTTTTTCCCTCTTTATTCTTATTTTCTCTTTTTTAATAACTGTGTTGATTATAATAATAAAAAAAAAATTAGAAAAAAAAGTGTATATTCCATTTAAAAGTCAAAAGTATGAATATATTTTATATTTATATTATTTTTAGAACTTATTAAAAAAGATAAACCTTAAACGACGACCTTATGAGTTATTTACGACCTTTGAAAATTCTCCCTTAAATTTCTTTCAATTCATAATCTTCCCATCAACAACCTTCTTTCTTTTTTAAACCATTCCTTCTTATTGACCAAAGGAGGGACGACCGTTCTAGTGGAATTTTATGGCGGACCGTGTGGCAACCATTGTGCATTTTTCTCCGCCTTAGTTTTGAAACTAAAACACATAAGCATGCGACACTTGTTCACAGCCCCAAATGCCGCGTCAACGCCCCAGTGTGAACTGACACCACGAGTCACAGCCTACCCAAGACCTCCACTCAATGCCCGTTGCCTTGAAAGTTCTCGCTTCCATACCTAAAAATGGGGGTGCTACTTTTTCCCAACTTTCACACCTCTCTTGTGATTTTTGCCTTTAGAGTGTACTTTATTGTAATATCAAATGCTGCTTTTACATTTTTTTAATCAAAATTAAGCAAAAACATACTCATTGAACTTGTCTAAGAAGACTGAGCTGCACTATTAAAATCGACAATGTGGAAATAATAACCAAACAGTTTGAACCCCTTCAAAACTTTGAGATTCTAGATGGCATCTGGTATGGAAATTAGACTCAAACTATTATAAGGTCATTTCTGCCGGCTTTGTCTTTGCATATTCGGCCAAACACACACTCCAATAACTTTTGGGCTCATACGGAAGACTTTCACTAATAAATTTAAATATCAGAAAAATGTAACTCATAGGAAAAGAGTATTGAGATCACCAAGTAATTGAGTGGCGTCCCGTTTATTAATTAAAATGAGAATGGAAGTGGTAAAGATGATCAAATGGTAAACAATTTAGGTGGGAGGCTCCTTTCAGTGGCTGCCTTGTATTGTCGTGGCATGATTTCGTGCACGTGAACTGGCGGGCAGTGGGCTGACCCTATTGCTTTATTGCTTCTCAGAAAACTTGAACCACTTTCTAATGAGTTAAAACTGGCAACATTTTATAGAGAGGAGTTGTCCTCGGACTTATTCTGGATGACTTCCCAGGTGACTTTTCCAGTCTCTAAGAGCAACTCACAAGAAACCAAGAAAACTCTGCCACTGCTAGCCTGGAACTCCCACTGAAATTTTGGCTTAGGAAAATTTTTAAGCCATTGATTTTAAATTTGAAATAAAAATTCCACTTAACCCGATTAAGGGAAGAACTGGTTGTGGCCTTCCACCGTCTCCTTTAATTTCTTCCTCCATTCTCAACAATTTTGGATTTAAATAAAAAAGTATGAGATAAAAATAGAATTGGAAAAAAAATAAAAATAAAATTGATGTAAAATTTGAAAATATATTTATTAACAAAAAAAAATCATCGTATATCATACTTATATTATTTTATTTTATTTTTAACAAATTATTAAACATTTAAATTCAACATAAAAATGAATATGGTAATATTTTAATATGAAATGAATATTTTCATTAAAATCCAATATTTTGATAATCATATGTAAAGTTTAGGTAATTAGATCATCCTAATTTTTCTCATACTCTCCAAATTTTACATTTATTGAATTTAAGGCATTTAAATTTAAATTATAATAAAATAAATTACTAATACTCTTTTGAGTTACAAATAATAGTATTTTCGAAAATAAATTTGTAATTTCAAAAATTTTAAAACTAAAAATCAATATGAAAAATGTTATGAAAGTACCAAATATGTATTTATCATATTTTTTCTTACCGTTCTCATATTTTTCGTATCCTAAATTATTTATATTTTTAAATTTTCATATTTACTTTTTAACTTGAAATGACAATAACATAGTTTAATAATATTATTTTGAGTTATTATCAATAGAATTGTTAAAAAAAAAAAAGAATTAAAAAGATTTATAATTGGAAATGATGTAAATTATCCTTAAAAAATTTAGAAAATTAAAACACTAAAAAATTAAAAAGGATATGAAAAATGTGAGAAAATGCATGAAGATTATAAGGAATCCTATACCTTTCTTCATAATAATATTGTTTATCTCACAAAGTTTGTACCCAATCTTATAAAGTTTGCACTTTAAGTTCGTATTACATCTCACAATATTCGTACCCTATCTCACAAAATTTGTATCACATCTCACAATGTTCGTACCTTCTCTCATAATATTTATGCCCCTTTCACATTATTCATACCCCATCTCACATTGCTTTACCTTCAACACTTGTAATCAATTGGAGTCTTTTATATAATATATTCCCAAGAGACAAAAATTATTGTTTTCCTTCTTCAAGATATATAAAACTTCATCTTCAAAATTAATCTACAAATACACAAAATAATAACATAAAAAATATTGATGTTGATTTCATAACAAATGATTGATTATATGGTCTCAATTTGATTAATAATAGCTCATAAAAAATTCAAAAATCTAAATATTATAAATCATTACATATTTAAATGTCATTTAACACGACATTTCTACATACAACATTTATATTTGAATGAAAAAAAAAAACATATATGAAATATTACCTTTTAACACTTGTAATCACTTGATATCCTTCATATAATGTATTTCTCAAGACATAAAACTTTATCTTCAAATTTAATCTATAAACACAAAAAAAAAAAAAAAATGATATACAAATATTAATAACAATTTGATAACAAAAATTAAATTATCTTAACTTGATTAATAATAAACTCATAAAAAATTATAAAATTTAAATTTTATAAATCATTACTTATTCATTATTTAACATAATATTTATACCTACGAAATTTATATTTAAATAAAAATATATCAAATATTACATTTGATACTTGTAATCACTTGAAATTCTTATCTTCTTCGTACAACATAAATTTAAAATTTTTTCCCTTAAAAAGTTTCGAACTTGATCTTCAAATTTGATTTATCAAAATATATTTCACATATTCTGTAATATGGTAGTTGAAACTATTTAATTTTCATATTAAATTAGTATATTTTTATATATATAAATAATGAAAGTATAATAATAGTGGATAGGATTTTCTTTTTTTAAATAGAGTTTCGGTAGTTCATTAAATAATAAATTATATTTGATATTTAATAATAATAAAAATTATAATATTTATATATATATATATATATATGAAATGAATGTGATTATTTATCATCAATTAAATCATTTGTACCTATTTAATAAGTTTTTGTAATTTTTTTAATGACATCTATTTTATTATTTTACATGTGTCATTTTATTATTGAATTCAAACGTGGGTGGGTAACCAAAATAAAGAGTCGGGTACCAAAGAACAACCCCTATATTTATGTGGCATTTCCTGCTGTCTTCGCGATGAATGTTAACATGTCTGGATGTGTTGATTAGAAATGTTTTTGTAGTGGTTAGTGGTTACAGGCTTACAGCTTTACAGGAAGATTTATTTATTCATGTTCTGGTCTAGTCTTTTGAATCTTAGGACAGCTGTACGTATGGGTAGGAGATATAGGTGATGGTGATGTGCTTTTCACGCTCTCCGTCCGGAAAGTGCGCAGGACTCGGTGTCTGTAATTCTACGGGATTTTCTCATATGATGAATTTGTACAAATTAACTGATTAGGGAAAAAAAATGGTGAAAATTAAAAAACTAATTTAAACACAATGTAATGTAAAAGATTTTCAATAATATTTCATTTTTATTTTTATTTATTCTAAATCAAATAAAAGAATTAATTTCTTATAGAAAAAAAAAATATCTTCATTCGACCTAATTTTATTTACAGTAGTTACTGCACGGAAAATGAATGCGGTTGTGTGGGTGTGAGCCTGAGAGGAAAAGGTAGGAGGTGACGTCAAGTAGGTTGTGGACGCTCCATGAGGTCGCGTGGCAATTTGGTTTGCTACATTGAACAAGAAGTCAAGAACCCATTATTTCTAAGGGTACTATATAAAGGGGAACAGGGTGAATAAAACAGAGAAGAGGAAAGGAGAGAAGATGGGTGCGAATAAGATGTGTGAGTCAGCGGTGGTGGTAGCGGTGGTTGTGGCGGTGATGATGGCCGGAGTTGGTGAGGCACAGAATACGGCTTCGTGCGCGAGCGAATTGACGGCTTGTGCGGACTATCTCAACTCAACCAGCCCACCGGCCAATTGTTGCACACCACTCAAAAACGCTGTGGAGAACGACAAAGACTGTCTTTGCAATCTCTACAATAACCCTAGCCTCCTCCAATCCTTAAACATCAACGTCACTGACGCTCTTCAGCTCCCCAAGAACTGTGGCATTACCGAGGAACTCAATTGCAATGGTGTTCTTTCTTTCTTGGATTTTAGCTTTTATTTACTTATTTTTTACTTTTACAATTTGGGTTTGAATTGCTGCGTTTGGTCAAGGAATTGGTTAGTTGTTCCAATTTGGGGCACTTTCTTTGAGTTTGAATTGCCCAAAATTTAGAAAATTATAATTTTCCTTGTTCTGGTTCATTTCTATGAATCTCACCGGGTTTTCTTTTGGAATTATTGGATTTTCTGACTTTCTTCTGTTTCGCCTTTTAAACTTGCTTTCAGTTTGGCACCGTCCGACTTTTCCATTAATGTTTGAATTTTCTTACATAAAAACCGAAAATTCTCTTAAGATTTTCAAAGCTGACGGCCCGCACTTTTGACAAATTTTCTCAACTTTTAACTTTTCTTAGAACCATCTAAATCTTGAATTCTGGCTTTTCCACGATGCTCAATTAAGAGAAATTCATTAAAATCAGTAGATTTGCTGAGTTTTCCTGTACTTCTCAAAAAAGTATTTGATGTGGGTCTTTTCGCCAATGAAAAATTGAAGATAAATGAACTCAACTGATTAAATTTTCATTCTCTCTTTTGCAGCTAGTTCTCCATCTCCCACCGGCTCACCTCCAGGTACAGAAGTTTCTCATCGTCCTTGTTCTTCCAGTTGTCTCTCTATAGAGTATCACTGTTGTTTCACATGATTTTAGATTGCAATAGTATATTATCTCTAATTTGGTTCACATGGCTTTTTCTCAAATCCTCCATTAAAGTTTGTTCTAAACTGGTATGGCCTTATGATAATTAGCGCCCACAACCAGACATTGTAATGTGGGTTGAATGAAAGACCCACCTTGGGACGGTAGTTTTATGGCTGGAATCATCTTTAGGGGACTTCATTGAATTATTGCATGCTCATCCTTTTAGGTAAAAATGGTTGGCCTTCCATTTCTGTGCTTTTATGTTTAATGAGCTGGAGATGGGACCAAAAGAATTCCATTGTTGACCATGGTTGGCGTGGGTTCCAGCTCTCTTGTGCTCAGGGTAAAGAAACCTACTACTGAATGGTTACTGTGAAGAAGAACTTCCATCTGGGCACTGTTTGGGTTTGTGGGAAAGTCATCATGAGATGCCAAATAGCACATTAGGCTTCTGGTTGTAGGGAAAGAATTTAGGCAGCTTTGGACAATTTGCTTCAAATTGACTGAAGCTGAATCTTATGACTTTGCAAGAGGAGGATTCTTTAATATCTTGTTACACAAATTTTTTTATTAGGGAAGCACTGTTGGTAGACATATTTTAGCTTTTTCCATGGAATTTCAAGTGAGAGTGATTGGTTTGATGCTTGTTCCTTCTTTCTCTCTCTGTGTTTAGAAAATACTTGTTCCTGAATTAGACTACAAACATGCATAAATTGGTTATTCTATTAGCTTTAATATTTAGCCATGTATGCTAGCCATTTTTCTTCATATAACAAAGGTGCAAATCTTACAGCTACACCTGGAAAGGACGGAGGTGGCGCGAGCATGGTTGCATGGACTGGAATGTCTAGCTTACTATTGTTGTGTGCTTCTCTGATGCTTTAAACATGTGAACTTACTGGAAACGAATGGAGAGAGAATAATGCAGAGATCATTCCACAATTTCGGAGCAGAATTTCGATAGCTAGCTGCAGATTTTGTTGTTTGCTCGTTTCCCCTTCAGTATTTCATTGATTTGAGTCGTGTTCGTGAATCCTTTAGTTGTATTTGTTGCAAACTATCATTTTGTACACTGCAGTACTTCTGTAATATGTGGTGTTATGCGATATCTTCTATTTATCCTTATATAGTTAACGGATTCTTGGATGGTTTTTTGAACCCCCTTTGCATAATTTCTGTAAATTGATCATGAGTTCATTGATTGAAACATGGGTGTAGGTGAGGAGCCATGTAAGGCAAATTTGCAATGACAGGAATCATATGGGCCTAGGCCTGATCCGAACTCAACGATGAAATGAGACTTGTAGACCTAAGCCCAGACCAAGTTAAGTTGAGGTGGTTTTGGGCTGGCTCAATCTTCGTAATAATCCCTGTTGCTTTTCGTGGAAGAGAATAGTAGACACGTTGATAGAGATTCTCAACTATGGTAAAACCGTAAAATCATCCAAATGTAGATTATTATTATGCTTATAAAGTCTGGGAAAAATTAAACACGGAGGATGGAATAAGGTAATTTTTTGAACAAGTTGTTATGCATTCCGTAAATTTGGTGGTGATGGAAGAATTGGAACGAAATATTTGTCGTCGCTTTTAAGTTTTTAACCATCTTAGGTTTCGATATTCTTAAATGAAATTAAAAAGAATTCAATTTTTCAAAACATTTATTTGTTTTTGTCAAATTTTGAAAGGGTCAAAATGGGTACTCAAAATTCCCGTCTCTCAGGTAAAATATTGCGAATTCTGTGTAATTTTTATGCTCTCCTATGAGTTTACGACCTTATCCCTAAGGTAAGAAAAAATAACCCTATTTTTTTAATTAATGGATTAAACTTGAATAATAGAAATAAATCTTTTCATCATCAACTTAAATAGAAATTTAATCTTTTCATTTTGTTAGAGTTAATGGAAGTCATTCATGAAATTGTCATTTTTTCATTTGCTTCAAATTTCTATTCACCGTTTTACTATGGATTTAATTTAAAGTTTTAATTACTTGACTTAACATAAATCTGTATATTCATAAATTCATTTTGATTTTATATTCAAATTCAATATTTTATTTTAATTTTATATTGAAATTCAATACTTTATTTTAATTCTATATTCAAATTCAATCATGAAACTACTCTCAATAAACTATAAAGGAAAATGTTAATGTTTTTGTGGAACCTGCATTCATCTTCGACACAAGAGTCTGGTGTTCCCTCTAGTACAACTACTCTATCCTTCATCCTGTTTGATAAAGTGCCCTATGATCCATTGATATGATGTTTATTAGTCTTAGTCATATTATGGTTTATGTATGGTTATGATAGAAAATCATTAAGTATGATGTTTTCTAATTTTAGATTTATAATTGAGATGCAAGATAGTTACGGTTTATTTGAAAATCTCTCATAAATTAGGTCTTTTTTTTTTTTAATAACAAATTTGAAGTATTTTAAATCAAGTGTGTTTTGAGAAAATAAATAAAATGTATTAATTACTTATATTTATTATTAATTTTTTCTTTTTATCCTAACCCATCTCTCATTTCTTCAATGAAATAAATTATTATTTTTTAAATTACATAAATTTTTTTAAATTAATAGTGATTTCCATTCATTTTGAGGTATTTAAATCTTTTAAATTTTTATATTTAATTAAATTATAGCGAATTAATAATAACACTTATTATATTATAAATAATTATTGAATAAAAAGTTTCATCACTTATTTACATTATTTATTAAAACAAATTTAAATTTTATCAAGAAAATAACAACAATTTTTTAAAATTATTAAGATTTTGATATAAAAATTAACAAAATGATGAAAAATTTTATATTGAAATTTTAATTCTTTTGATTTTTTAAAAAAATATTTTTAGAACAAAACTTACTTTTCCTTTATATTTTTTCGGTTTGATTGAATAATTCGATATGTTAAATATTTATATATATATATATATATATATATTTTATATGAAATTATTTAATTTAATTTGGATTCTATTTTCTATCTTTAGAAACAAAAACTAACAACAAGTTTTACAAATGTATAATGGTTTTTAAAAATGAATTAAAAATATAATTTTTAACAACACAATATAATTCAATAATTTTTCCCTAGGAATTTTTAAATTTATATAATTTTTTTTTTTACAAAAAAATGTATGGATACCAATCATTGATTTTTTTTATTTACTTTTCACTTTTTTCATTAAAAAAGTCTTAGAATTATAAATTTCATTATCTTTAAAACCACACTATTAATATAATTAATGTTATATCAAATTATCATTAAAAGTTTGAAAAATTTTCAAATTTATTGCTACTATTTCATTTTTCATATTTAAAGTTTGAAAAAATTTCTTTTATTTTATCATTCTCTCTTCTTTTCAAAATTTTCTCTTCAACTCTTCCAATGGGTATGTTATCGGTTTGAGATTTTTTTTTTTAAATCTATAAATTTATTGCTCAAATTAATTCATTTTTATTCTGATTTTTATTAAAAAGCTTTGATATAAAATAAAAAAAGTATTTAAACTATGTATAAAATAATTCACTAAAATTTTTTTGTAAATTTAGTGTAAAAGAAATAAACAATATATTTAAATTAAAATTGGTAAATGTTATGACTAAGAATCAAGGTTGATATTTATTTTTTTAATATAAAAAAATTGGTTAAAAAATAATTTTATTATCATAAAATTTGATATTGAAAAGTCTAATCTTATTTATATTTAATTTCAATTATTTTTATAATTTGGTTTTATATTTAATTTTAAATCTTTACTTAATTTTTATATAAGTCTTGAATAAATTCATATACTAAATTTTTTTGAGAGGGGTTTTTCTTTTCCATATTCCTTTCACGTGCTTCGTCACGTGTACACTGACTAGTGAATAAAAATAGAAAAGAAAATCTGAAGCCTATCCTTTAGAAGCTACTAGAAGAAGCCACTCTCAGCACTTTCTGGCCGTTTCGTAAGCGGGGAGAAGGAAGGAAAAGAGGGGAAAAAAAAGAAGGGAGCACGCTAGAATCTGTGCAAAACATCAGACCTAGGCCATGGATGGCGATAAGCTCGACCAGTTGAAGCAATTCATCGAACAGTGCAAAGCTGATCCATCCATTCTCAGCAATCCTACGCTTTCCTTTTTCCGCGACTACTTGGAGAGGTACCCAGAATCCCTCTGAGCAAAGGCTTTTCTCTGTTTATATGTATCTGTTATTTATTTATTTATTTTATTTAAGTAATTGCTTTTTTAAATGATTTTTGTTGCAGTCTGGGTGCTGATCTTCCTCCTTCTGCTTACAAGAGTGGAGATTCGAAATCGGTGCTTTATCAGCGTCAATTTTTTTTTTTGTGTAAATTGTTGTTATTTTTATGATTTAGAATTGTTCTAGGGTTATAAAATGTGTCCTTTGCTTTCTTTTGATCTGGGATGATAGAAAAACTATGTGGTGGAGGAGAGCGATGAGGAAATGGCGGACCTCCAAGACCCGCAAGAGGAAGGGGACGACAGCGATATAGTCGAGTCCGATGTTGAGCTCGAAGGCGATACTGTTGATCCTGATAATGATCCGCCGCAAAAGGTCTTGTTTTTGTTATTGCATAATTCTGAATTTTGGCATTTGATGTTTTCTGTGGTGAGAAAATTTCATTTTTGGGTGCAGATGGGGGACCCAACAGTGGAGGTTTCGGAAGAAGATCGTGATGCTTCTCAAATGGCAAAAGGGCAAGCCATGGAAGCTATTTCCGAAGGTAATGTGGGGTTTTTTTCCCCCCGGGAATTATTTGGTTCAGATTTGTGCATTATATTGGTGGCTTATGCATTGTGTGGCTTTGTTTTATTAGGTAAGTTGGAGGAAGCAATTGGGCATCTGACTGAGGCGATTTTGCTCAACCCAACATCAGCAATTATGTATGGAACCAGAGGTAGAACTCTGTTTGAGATTTTGTAGTGATAGTGTTTGTCTGGTATTCATTGCTTATGTTTAATATTTGTTGGTCTTGGTTTTTGGTGTTTCTACAGCTAGTGTGTACATCAAAATGAAGAAGCCCAATGCTGCTATCCGGGATGCCAATGCAGCTTTAGAGGTCATTTGCATTCTCTTTTAACTTGGTTAATCATATATGGCTGTATTTCTGCTCATTATTGCTTAAAATTAAACATATATGTGGAAACATCCATGTTAAGCTCAAAATACAAGTAGAATTCATGACTACATGCTTGTATGTATGAATTTTGCACAAAAGATTATGTAGAGACATCCTTTTATCAAGTTTAATTTTTTGTGAAAAAGAAAGTACACTCATTGTATCTACAAATGAAGTGTATTGACTTTTTTTTTTAATGCATTCTTCATATTATTGGTTTGGTTCATAATTCTGCATGTTTACATATTAAATTAAAATTGTTTCATTCAAGAGAGCATAACCTGCATTTGAATTTTTTTTTTTGTTGTCAAAAGGTGTTTAATTCATCAATGTTTATATGTTTAGTGATAGACTTTCCATAATGTAATTGATTTATTTGATATCTAGAGATGGTGGTTTCTGAGTTTGAAATTTTCCATAATGTGTACCCCAGATTAATCCAGATTCTGCTAAAGGGTACAAGTCCCGTGGCATAGCAAGAGCAATGCTCGGCCAGTGGGAAGAGGCAGCAAAGGATCTCCACTTGGCGTCAAAGTTAGATTATGATGAGGAGATAAGTGCTGTACTTAAGAAGGTTAGTTTTTTTCACTTTTGTTTTTTATTTTTTATTTTATTTTTTCGAAATTTGAATTATTGTTTTTATGACAGATGAATTGTCCTTTTAATGGGGGTGTCTGACACCCTGTATATCTGTCTGCATGTTGCATATGTTTTTAACTTCTTTTAGCATCTCACTACTACTCTGTGCTGTACAGGTTGAGCCTAATGCACACAGGATCGAGGAACACCGTAGGAAGTATGAAAGGTTGCGCAAAGAAAAAGAGGACAAGAAGATTGAACGTGAGAGACAACGTCGACGGGCTCAAGCTCAGGTAGTCATTTTTGTGCTTATCTCTTAAGTTATCCTTCTAGTTGTTTATTTCGTGAATGTGACTGATACTTGTTGTGGATTCTCTTATAGGCTGCATATGAGAAGGCTAAGAAGCAAGAGCAGTCATCATCCAGTAGAACTCATGAAGGCATGCC